>NC_053037.3:207983354-208287160 GCF_002575655.3 Aegilops tauschii subsp. strangulata
CGAGGAAGCACCGGAGCACACATCTCCCTCGCGTAATGTGGAACGACCACCATGTGGTCGAGACAGGGCGGCTGACCGGCCACCCCGCGGCCGGGATAAAGTGGCAACTCAGACCAAACAGCAGCCTGCCCCACCGCCTCATAAAAATAGAGACGAAAGAGTTCGGGGTCACACATACGACCTCCGGCAAATCATGGACGATAGAACAGGACACACAAGATCGATCTATGGATCGCGAGGGCATGCCTCGAGGCACGAAGAAGGCTACCTATTCGGATGTGATAAATCTAACCACGCCCGGGCTAAATACCGCAGACAGACTCCATTAGAGCTATGCCACGACTCGGCCTGATATAGAGGCGCCGCGCACCCTCTCTGCTTCACAGATGAAGTACTGGACCATGAATTCCCCGAGTGGTTCAAGCCCGTCAACATCGAATCATACAACGGCACAACCGATCCCGCACTATGGATCGAGGATTTCATGCTCCACATACATATGGCTCGAGGAGACGACCTCCACGCCATCAAATACCTCCCACTAAAGCTCAAAGGACCAGCTCGGCACTGGCTTAATAGCCTGCCTGAAAATTCTATCGGCAGCTGGGAGGACATGGAGGAGGCTTTCCCGGACAACTTCCAAGGGACCTATGTCCGGCCACCAGACGCCGACGACTTAAGCACATATTTCAACAACCTGGGGAATCAGCCAGAAAATTCTGGACTAGGTTCCTAACCAAAAAGAACCAGATCGTTGACTGTCCGGATGCCGAGGCCTTAGCAGCCTTTAAACACAGCATCCGTGACGAATGGCTGGCACGCCACCTCGGCCAAGAAAAGCCGAAGTCCATGGCAGCCCTCATGGCACTCATGACCCGCTTTTGCGCGGGAGAGGACAGTTGGCTGGCCCGTAGTAACACCACAGCCAGTGAGACAGGCCCCTCGGAGGCCAAGAATAGCACTGGTAAGCTCCGGCGCCACAGACACAAACGCCGAAGCAACGACAACAACACCGATGACACCACAGTCAACGCCGGATTCAGTGGCTCCAAGTCCGGCCAACGGAAGAAGCCCTACAAAAGAAACAATGAAGGACCTTCCAGCCTAGACCGCATACTCGACCGTCCGTGCCAAATACACGGCACCCCGGATAAGCAAGCCAATCATACCAACAGGGATTGTTGGGTTTTCAAGCAGGCTAGCAAGTTAAATGCCAAAAACAAAGAAAAGGGATCACAATGTGAGGACGAGGACGAAGAGCCCCGGCAGCCGAACACTGGATGGCAGAAGAAATTTCCCCCTCAAGTCAAAATGGTGAACATGATATATGCTACACACATCCCCAAAAGGGAGCGCAAGCAAGCACTCGGGGATTTCTACGCGGTAGAGCCAGTTGCCCCAAAGTTCAATCCGTGGTCGTCATTCCCGATCACCTTCGATCGACAAGACCACCCAACTAGCATCCGCCACGGTGGTTCAGCCGCACTAGTCCTGGACCCAATCATTGACGGGTTTCACCTAACACGAGTCCTGATGGACGGTGGTAGCAGCCTTAACCTGCTCTATCAAGACACGGTGCAAAAGATGGGCACTGACCCCTCACAAATCAAACCAACAAAGACTACCTTCAAAGGAGTCATACCAGGCGTTGAGGCCCGTTGTACGGGCTCAATCACGCTGGAAGTGGTCTTTGATTCTCCGGACAATTTCTGAAGCGAGGAGTTAATCTTCGACATCGTCCCATTCCGCAGCGACTACCACACACTGCTCGGACGAACAGCGTTTGCTAGATTCAACGCAGTGCCACACTACGCTTATCTCAAGCTCAAGATGTCCATCCCACGCGGCATCATTACAGTCAATGGAAACACGGAACACTCCCTCCAAACAGAGGAGCACACCGCCGCCCTAGCAGCGGAGGTACAGAGTGGCCTTCTCAAGCAGCACCATAGTGCGGCTGCCGAGCCCCTGGACACCATGAAGAAGTTCCGAACTACACTTCAGCAAGACAACAAGGCTCGTCAAGAGCTCGACTAGCAATTTGGCCTCCGTCCCAGTCCCGATGAAGTAGCGGCACTCGTACCACGCGTACATAATTACGCACTCGAAATTCCATGGACATCGACGGAGGCACAAGCTAACCCGGGATCTACAGTTCGGCTAGACCGACCCCGAACACACTTTTTCCATTCTGTTTCAGGTTCCTCTTTCCGCGAGCCTGATCACCAGCCCCTTCGAAGGATAGGCATACAAAGGGGGCATGCAGCATAGGTGCATAGGTAACCTCCATATGTGCTTCTTGACGGTATTTTTACTTACTTCCCAGGACCCGCACGCTGCTCCTTCTTGATCCCGGCATGTTAAATAGCCTGGGTGCTTATCGCACTATTTGTATAAGATACACATTGACGTATCCATTCAGTTATAATCAAAATGATCTGCGGCCCAGTTTCTGTGGTTTTCGCTTCTTACTTCATTTTATTTTGATCTGCTTATCAGCTACATCGGTACTCTTTTGTACATTTCATATTTGCCAGGGGCTGCTTATCGCCCCATAACACGGCAACAAAGTCCGAACAGTTCTTGTATAGAAGTTCCGCACCCCGAATTTAGCATTATATGCATTGGCTCTGAATCATGTCTTTGGTCAATAGTTGGGTTGCCCGGCTCCTGTGCTTGCTACCCTACGTTTCGCTCTATCGGCTAGGGTAGTAAAGGGAGAACTACTGCGATTGTGCCCTGGCCTTGACCGGATGATCACCTCAATAGAGAAATCCGAAAACTGACTGTCATGACACGACGAGAGCCGGTCAGCTCTTCGAGGGTTACAAAATCGTTGGAGATTTTTTCCGCGTCACGCGAAGGATCGGCACTTCCCGATCAGCTGCTGACAGCACCCTGGCTCGGACAAGGGGCTGCGCACTTGCTTAATTTTAAAACTCCTATGGCTAAGTGAGGGCGTTTAAGCCGTATAGTCTGATTGCCTTGTTCGTTGCGCAAAACAACTCCTTCAAGGGCCATATAATTGGATCAAGATTGTTTAGATCCCATCCCAAACACCTCCGTACTAATTACGTGATGGAAGAAGCCGACGATTGGCCAACCCTCAGATTGCATATAACACGGCCGCACAGGAGGAAAAAATTTAAAGCATAACAAAATTACATTACAAAACAAAGCTTTGTCTTTATAATACAAGGCAAAGGACAACATGGATGTATTCATTCGAAAATAACATCCTGCGAACATTGAGCGGCCACAAGTCGAGACCCTTCTATGACATCCGCAAAATATTTCTCGGGTGTGTGGTGCTCCTTGCTTTCTGGCGGCCCGCTGGCCACTTCAACGGCGTTCATCTTCGCCCACCACATCTTGCAGCGAGCGAAGGCCATACGGGCTCCTTCAATACATGCAGAGCGCTTGACGATGTCCAGCCACGGACAGGCTTCCACTAGCCGCCTCACGAGCCCGAAGTAGCTGCCGGGTATAGCTTCGGCTGGCCATAGCCGGATTGTCAAATCCTTCATGGCTAGTTCGGCCACCCTGTGCAGCTCCACCAGCTGCTTCAGCTGATCGCTGAAGGACACGAGATGCTCCGGCGTCGCGTACTACGACCAGAATAGCTTCTCCATAGAACCTCCTCCTTCGGCTCGGTAGAATGCTGCAGCGTCTGATACGCTGCGTGGTAGATCTGCAAAAGCTCCTGGGGGACTCCGAACCCGGGTTAGTAAAAGGTACTGCCTCTCTGCATACTTGCTCTGCATCTTAAAAGCCTTACCCACTGTGATCTTCCTGGCCTCCTGGATCTCATGGATGACGGCCTGGGCCTCATTCCGCACGGTTTCCGCGCCCTGACGAGCCTTGGTGAGTTCGGCCTTCTGAGCCGACGCATCATTCTCCAAGGTCTCACATTTTTTCACTCCATCTTGGAGCTCCTACTGGATTTCCTTGACACGGCCCTTGAGCTTCTTATGGCCGGCTTGCTGCGGGATAGCCTTGTCCTCGTCCTCGCCTAGGGCATTCCTCAGGGCCTCGACCTCGGTCGCAGCTCCTGCATACATTTCAACATTACAGTCAACATACAGCGTCTGCGCTCTCCGATCACACAGCAAGACGTTACTAACTTTGCTTCTGCTGCAGCCGCACTCTAACCTCGCCGAGCTCGTTCTCGGTCCGCTCCAGCCTCTGCTTCAATTCAGAGACTTTAGCAGCATGTGAGGTCACGGCCAACAGCGACGCCTGCTCATGCACACATATCACGTTAGTCTCCCACACTAGAGGATTGATCCTCTGTCCGGTTCCTCTTGCCGAGCACCGGACAGTGTCTCAGGGGCTATTGACTATATGGGCTTTTTTCTCTGTTATTTACCTCGAAACCTGTCAACAGGTTGCTGCAGGCTTCATTCAGTCCACTCTTGGCGGACTGAACCTTCTCAATCACCGCGCTCATAAGAGCACAGTGCTCGTCCATAACGGAGGCGCCTTGTAGCGCCTCCATCAGGTTATCCGGCGCCCCTGGATGGACAGGGACCACCGGCGGAAACGGTGCACCCCCCTCCCTCAAAGGGGGCTGCCTGCCCGACTTCGGAGCCATATGGGTCTGTGGAATCATATTCGGCTGAGGGCCAAGCTGGGTGCAGCCCTCTTCACCAGTACCCATGGGGATCGTCTCCTCCATGTGTCCGGCAGCGGAGGCTTCGCCTCGTGGCGCCTCCCGGACAGCGTCCTGGGCTCCCCCCGGTTCGGATCGGCCCTCCGGGACAGCACTTCGGTGTCGTCCCCGGCCCCGGGGGAATAAGCAGGCAGTGGCGACTGGCTCACCATCTCCGACAAAGCCAACGAACTTCCAGACGTGGATCGCTGGATTAGGTCATGGGCCGGACTGCAATAGTACAACTAACTATATCAAGATAATGGAGAGAAAGGGCTGGATGTGCGCATAAATAAGCCATGTCACTTACGATGCGGCCTGGGGCTTTGTGCGGGGGCGTTGTTCCGGACTACTGTCCACGTCCCACGCGGTGTTGGCCGCCGGAGTGCCCTTCCCCTTTTTGGGCGCCTCCGCCTCCAGATGCGCCGAAGCCGCTCTCTTCTTCTTCCTCTCCTCAGGGGGAGGATTCTTTTCTTCCTCCTCCTCCTCTTCCCCTTCATTTTCCTCAGGGAAAGAGGAATGAGTTTCGTCATCTTCGGACGCGGCCTTACGACGGAGGCCACTCTTGGCTCCCTTTGCCTTCTTCTTGGCCTTCTTCTTCGGCGCCTTATATGGCGCCGGCACCAGCATCATCGCCATACGCGGGATGACTGGTACTTCAGGCAGCGGAGCCGGATAGTGGATCCGCTTCGCCCTCTCCATCCAGTCCTAAAAGAGCAATAACAAAAGCTCAGACATCATCATCGAAACAATTAGGTTGAGGGTACGGTCGAAATAACATACCTTGTTGGCGGGGTGTGTACAATCGTGACCATGGTCTGAATCCGTGGCCGGTGGTTTCTCATTGCCCTTGAAGAGCAATTTCCATGCGCCTTCGTGCGTAGTCTTGAAGAGCCTCACTAGGTTCTGGTGCTTCTTTGAATTGAACTCCCACAGCGGGCGGCTTCGGAGCTGGCACGGAAGGATCCGGCGAACTAACATCACCAGGATCACGTCGACGAGCTTGACGCTCTTGGTTACCATGCCCTGAACACGCGTCTGCAGTGCTATCAGCTCATCAGGTGAACACTAGTCCGGACTCTTCTCGACCCAAGAGGTGAGTCGAATAGGAGCGCCGGAGCAGAATTAGGCAGCTGCGGCCCAGGTGGTGCCGCGTGGTTCTGTGATGTGGAACCACTGCTTTTGCCACTCCTTTACCGTATCCACAAAGGTGCCTTTGGGCCAGGAGACATTGGACACTTTACTCACCATTGCCCCTCTGCACTCCGCGTGCTGGCCATCCACCACCTTCGGCTTCACGTTGAAGACTTTGAGCCACAGCCCAAAGTGGGGTTGGATGCGGAGGAAGGCCTCGCACACGGCGATAAACGCCGAGATGTTGAGGAGGGAATTTGGGGACAGATCATGGAATTCCACCCCGTAATAATACATCAGCCCGCGGACGAAGGGGTGGATTGGGAACCCTAGCCCGCGTAAGAAATGAGGGAGGAATACTACCCTCTCGTTGGGCTTCGGCGTGGGAACGATTTGACCCTCGGCCGGCAAGCGCTGGGCGATTCCCTTCGCCAAATATCCGGTTGCCCGGAGCTCAGTAATGTCCTCCTCTGTGATGGAGGAGACCATCCACTTGCCTTGACCACCGGATCCGGACATGCTTGCTGGGGTGGAAGGGAGATTGGAACTTGGGCACTGGAGCTCGAGATCGGGAAGGCGGAGACGGAGAGAAAGCGTGAGAAGAGGAAGAGGGAATCCTTATCTCCTTATAAAGGCAGCCAATATTAAAAACGCCTCCTCACTCGCCTTGAGATTTGCCTATTCCCAAGGGTTGTACCAACAGCACGGTTAGGTTACCCATGCTCGCATTGATGAGAATCCCGCAATGAGGGGACACGATCTCCGCTTCGACAAGACGTGCCAATAGCAACCACGTCTTGAAACATGGGACAACGGTTCAAAGTTATAACTGGACAGGCGTATCGTCATAAAAAAAACTGTCGGCAGGTTCGTGTAAAAATATGTATATTCTCTCTGCGATTGTGCATTGTGTTACAGGTCCGGATACAATCATTACATCTGAAGACCATCTTGGAGTTCGGAAAAAGGGGAACCCACCTTGCAATGCCAAAGACAATCTGCACGCCGGACTCCTCGTCATTGAAGTCAGGTTCAGGGGCTACTGAGGGAGTCCTGGACTAAGGGGTCCTCGGGCGTCCGGCCTGTTAGCCATGGGCCGGACTGATGGGCTGTGAAGACACGAAGACCGAAGACTATACCCGTGTACGGATTGGACTCTACTTGGCGTGGAAGGCAAGCTAGGCGACCGATTATGAAGATACCCTCTTATGTAACCGACCTCATGTAACCCTAGATCTCTCCGGTGTCTATATAAACCGGAGAGCATAGTCCGGATAGGACAGATTCATTACCATATACTCATAGGCTAGACTTCTAGGGTTTAGCCATTACGATCTCGTGGTAGATCAACTCTTGTAACGCTCATATTCATCAAGATCAATCAAGTAGGAAATAGGGTATTACCTCCATAGAGAGGGCCCGAACCTGGGTAAACATCGTGTCCCCCATCTCCTGTTACCATCGATCCTAGACGCACAGTTCGGGACCCCCCTACCCGAGATCCGCCGGTTTTGACACCGACAGATAGCACAATATGTTTTGAAAAGGCTGCTGGTGAACTCTGAGCCATTGTCGGTGATGATGCGATTAGGAACCCCAAACTGGCTCACGAGGCCCTTGATGAACTTTATAGCCGAGCCGCCGGGATGGTGCGGACGGCCTCCAGCTCCGCCCACTTGGTGAATTTGTCGATGGCGACGTAGAGGTAGCAGTAGCCCCCGGGCGCTCAAGGGAACGGGCCGAGGATATCCACCCCCAGACCGCGAACGGCCATGAGAGTGGGATGGTCTGGAGGCCCTGGGCAGGATGATGGATCTGCTTGGCATGGAATTGACAGGCATCGCAGAATCTTACCAGCCCGGTGGCATCAATGAGCACCGTGGGCCAGTAGAATCTGCTGCGGAACGCCTTGCCCATGAGGGTGCGCGATGAAGAGTGATGCCCGCAGTCTCCACCATGTATGTCAGCCAACAGCTCGCATCCCTGCTCCCTGGAGGCGCATCGCAGAGAAACATCGTTTGGTCGTTTTCGGTAGGGCTCACCGTCCTGGATTTAGTACGTGGTGGCCTGGCGGGCCACACGCTCTGCGTCTTCCTCCTCCGGCAAGGTGCCTTGGAGCAGGTATGCCTTGAATTCCTCAGTCCAGCACCACTCCTGAGGCTCAGGCGCAAGGAGCAGGCGGGCTCCCGAGGTCGGGCCGCAAGCTGGGGCGCCTGAGAAGGGTGCTGGAGGGAGCTCCTCCTAAGGCGATGCTGGTCACGCAATGGGGGGAGCCGCTGACGGCTTGAATAGCCGCTCCTCAAAGACGCCGGGCTCCTGAGGTAGACGCCGAGAGCCCTCTTTGCGATGTCGTCTGCCTCCTTGTTCATGCCGCGTGGCACGTGCTGCAATTCCAAACCCAAGAATCGTTTCTCGATTATGCGTACCTCCTCGAGTTATGCCTCCATGTGCTCGTCCTTCGGCTTGTATGCTTTGTTGAAGAAGTTGACGAGGAGCTGGGAGTCGCCCCTGATGGTGAGGCGCCTCACCCCCGAAGCCTCCGTAGCCTTGAGGCCGGTGATCAGGCCTTCTTATTCCCCGATGTTGTTGGAGACCTTCTCGCCCTGCTAGAAGCAAAGCTACACGGCATAGTATAGCTTGTCCTGCGTGGGCGAGATGAGCACGGCTCCAGCCCCCGCACCCTGGCGCGCAAATGCACCGTCGAAGTACATGACCGAACCATCTGGTGATTCGCTTCCAGGCAAGAGGGAACGGTCCTCACCAACTTATCGATCGTGAACGTTAGTCCATTCTGCCATGAAGTCGGCGAGGGCCGCACCCTTGATGATTTTGGTAGTGGTGAACTCCAACTGGAACACCTGCAGTTCAATGTTCCATTCGACGACCCTCCCCCCAACATTAGGGATCCGAAGCTATCCCTCCAGGGGGTAAGGTGAGACAACCTTGATGGGGTGGTCTTTGAAGTAGTGGCGCGGCTTCCGGGAAGCAACGAGGAGCGTGAGCAAGAGCTTTTGCGGCATGGGATAGCGCGCCCGCGCATGACATATCACCGTGCTGATGAAGTACACCGGGTGCTCGATGAGCGTGGAAGCATTGGCGGAGTCCTGCGGCTCCCGGGGCTAAGGGTCCTCATGAGCCTCGTCATCTGTCAAGGCAGCTGTGGCCTCGGGAACTCTGTCCTCATGAGTCTCGTTGTCTGGAGGATTGGCCAGAGCCTCAGGAGCGCCATTGACAGGTGGGGTGGCCAAGGCCTCAAAAGCGCTGTCCTGAGGCCGCGGCGCCCCAACCGGGCGCGAGGTGCTTCCCCATGAGCCTTTGATCGGGTGCTCCTCGCGAACCGCCACCAGCTCCGCGGTGGCGGACCAAGGCGTGGAAGCCAGATAAAGCACCAATGGTTCAAGGGTGCACGGTGCCACCATCACAGGTGGACTGGTGAGGTACTTCTTGAGGTCTTGAAAGGCTGCGTTGGCTTTCGGAGTCCATTCGAGCGGGCCTTTTCTTTTCATCATCTTGAAGAAGGGGAGGGTGCCACTACAAAAAAAGACACATCCGCGACATTTTGCGCCGAACGATTTTTCTTCTGTCATGCTTATAACACTTCTATGATGATAATTGTGACAAAACCAGGTATCATCATAGATGTCGTGGGCTCCTACTTCTATGACAAAAAATCATGACAGAAAATGGGCTTTTCGTCCTGGGTGGGCCGGAGACACAGCTGCATGATTTTCTTTGGGCCGTCCATGACGGAAAAAAACTGTGGTAGAAGCGAGGGCGAGGAAAATATCGGGGAGTTCCCGGTTACGGTGGGTGGTCGGGGGCCGAGCGATGCGCGTTTCCCTCGTACACGTACGCGTGAGGGTGTGAGGCATTGTGCTCTAGCTGAACCCGAGCGAGGCAGTCACTTACTGAACCTGAGAGATTGCATGCAGGTTATGCGTTACTGAACCCGAGCGATCGATCGATCTGGCTATTAACTGAACTCGATCGAGCGATTCCTTCGCTGCTACTGCTAACTGAAGTCGATCGAACCTGCTGCCTCTTGATGAATAGTGAGTGTTGTTGGGGGTTGGATGAACATTTCCCGGTGGGGGTTGGATTAACAGGACCCCATGGTAGTAGAGGCCGTTACCGCTGGATGGACAGGACCATGATCGAGCCGGTTGGGGGTGGATGAACAGGACCCCATGGAGGGCTGGATGAACAGGACCCCATGGAGGGCTGAATGAACAGGACCCCATGGAGGGCTGGTTGAATAGTAGCCGGTGGAGGGCTGGATGAACAGTAGCCCGTGGAGGGGTGGTTGAACAGGACCCCGTGGAGAGGGCTGGTTGCACAGTAGCCGGTGGAGGAGCGGTGGAGGCTGGATGAACAGGAGCCCGTGGATGAACAGTGGCTGGTGGAGGCAGGAGGGGAGATGCCCTGGATGAACAGTCGCAGGTGGAGGCTGGAGGAGGTCGATGGTGGATGAACATTAGCTCGTGGAGGCTGGAGGAGGTCGACGCTGGAGATGAACAGTAGCCCGTGGAGTCCCGTTTTGCAGTAAGCCACACCCCTCCCGATGAACAGGACCCCCGTTTCGACCGTAGCGCTCCAACACAAGTCTGTTTCCTCCATTTTGCGGTACACCACACCCCTCCCGATCAATAGGACCTCATTTCGAACATAGGAGGTCCAAGAGAAGTCTGTTTCCTCCGTTTTGTGGTACACCAGACCCCTCCCGATGAACAGGATCCCGTTTCGACCATGGCCGGTCGAACAGAAGGCCGTTTCATCGGTTCTATGGTATGCCAGGCCTCGTTTCGATTGGCTGTTCCGGCCAAGCCGGTTGGCTCCCAATGAACACGATGCATTCTGTTTCCTCCCGTTGAACACGACGATGCGGTTTCTCCGTTCCGACCCAGCCGGTTGGCTGCCGATGAACAGGACGTTGTCGCTGCTCTTCGCTAACTCTCTACATGTACACGAGCCCTGACTGTACGTATACGCGACTAGGCGTTCGAGACCTTGCCCATATGTACGTACGTGGTCGTATTTTTGGCGTGTGGCTGTATGTACATGTACA
The DNA here is from genome assembly GCF_002575655.3 of Aegilops tauschii subsp. strangulata. Classification (NCBI taxonomy): domain Eukaryota; kingdom Viridiplantae; phylum Streptophyta; class Magnoliopsida; order Poales; family Poaceae; genus Aegilops; species Aegilops tauschii. The sequence goes on from NC_053037.3 coordinate 207,994,205, forward strand.
CGATTTAGACGAGACAGCCTAAACTGCTACGTGGGGGGCTCTACTATGACATGTGTTACCGGCCACGGTTCATCGTTGCACAGCGACCGATCGACCAGTATGTATGTACACGTTCGTGACAAGACAGTAAATGGTACATACGCTTCGACCGGGTGGGTCCCAGCTGTCAGGGAGGATAAGGACGCACTTCCTTGCATGCGAAGATATAGCTGTTGGGTCCCAGCTATTAGGGGGAATCAGTTGTTTTGCCCATAATAAGGACACACTTCCTTGCATGCGAAGACGTAGCTGGTGGGTCCCATCAGTCAGGGGGAAATGGTTTTTTTTGCGAAATACGGTGGCCCATCCGGTGGGTCCCTGCTGTCAGGTGGAGGAATCATTATTTTGTGCATAATAAGGAGGCACTTCCTTACTACGGCCATGGACCCAGCTGTCAGCCTCTCCAAGTACAGTACTCTTCTGATGGAAGTCGTTCCTTGACCACATTGACCACGCCGCACCGAGAGCACCAAGGTGGTGGACGACGGCGAGGGCTAGGAAGGGGACGGCATGGAGCCGTGGAAGACGCGACAGTGGATGCCCACGCGGAGAGGAGTACGAGGGTTGACTGGTTCGACTGTGGTGTGAGGCTGTCGTCGCCGCAGAATAACAGGGGGTGTGGGTGAGTAGAGGGATGGCCTGGCTAGCGGTGGGAGTATTAGGGGGCGGTATAGCCTCCACGGCCGCACAGCCGGCCACGGGAGGCAGGAGCACGCGACATGACTGAGGGAGTCCTGGATTAGGGGGTCCTCTGGTGTCCAGGCTGTGTGATATGGGCCCGACCGGTGAGCCGTAAAGATACAAGGTAGAAGGCCTTCCCCCGTGTCCGGATAGGACTCTCCTATGCGTGGATGGCAAGATTGTTGTCCGGATATGTAATTTCCTTCTTCTGCAAGCCGGCTCTGCACAACCCTAGGCCCCTCCGATGTCTATATAAACTGGAGGGTTTACTCTGTAGAGGCTATCAAATTCATATAGGCTAGACATCTAGGGTTTAGCCATTACGATCTCGAGGTAGATCAACTCTTGTAACCCCTATACTCATCAAAGTCAATCAAGCAGGAAGTAGGGTTTTACCTCCATTAAGGGGGCACGAACCTGGGTAAACACCGTTTCCCCTTTGTCTCCTGTTACCCTCGATCCTCAGACACACAATTCGGGACCCCCTACCAGAGATCGGCCGGTTTTGACAACGACATTGGTGCTTTCATTGAGAGTTCCACTGTGTCGTCGTTATAAGGTTCGATGGCTCGTTCGATCATCAACAATGATGCTGTTTCAAGGGAAACTTCTCCCCTGGTCAACATTGTGTGTTGGGCGGCTTCGCTCTGTGTGCCAATTCAATTGGCCGCCTTGAATAGATCTATAGCTACGCCCCTGGTCATTAGATCAGGTTTGGAAATCTGAATTACGTCGCTGATATCCCAGGAGACTTAATCTTTGAAGGACTCTCAACTCCGGCCACTCCTCGTCCACAAGAAGGACGTCTGTCGCATCCATTGTTTGGCCTCATTCAAGAGCCTGCAATAATCCATGCCCTGTCCTCAGATCCAGGGCAGACCACCTCATCCAAAGATGGGAGTTTGAAACCCACCGGACTCTCTCCTGCTATGGAGCTCTCTACCGGAAACCTAGAGGCGACCATATCTTCAGCAAGCCTAGAATCAAGCAGGACTCTCCCTTTCATCGGAGAGCCGAACTCGCCACAGGAGGCTCGCTCCGAACTCTCAAGGTCTGCGCCCATTGAACACGGCCAGGTGTCATGTACCATTCCCAGCTCCACAGGACCTCAGTTCCTCGTTCGTCCTTCACTGCTAAACGAGGCCTTGGACTTAATGCGATCTGTCATCATTACGTAAGTATCACCTCCGAACTACGCCCAGCCCGGACTAGGGGCTGAGAGCGGGGAAATTGACGTCCCACCCACCACCCACTTAATAGCCACTGTCCAAGACATAACCGACATGCTAGATTACGCCTTCGAAGACATCGACAGTATATACGACGATGCCAGAGACAAACCAGGCCAAGACCCGCCATTTACCGGGCATTGGACGGCCACCTCCACATACAATATGTATATGGTGGATACACCTAAGAAGTATGACGACGACGGTAACAAGGATCCGAATGAGGACAAGCCCATTGAGGCACCACCAAAACATTGACGTCAGCGGCGCCGCTTAAAATCGCGTCGCGAAAAGGAAAGCAATACCGGCATCGGAGACAATAACACTCCGGATGATGCTGAAGATCCCAAAGACCCCGCCGAGCCTGCGTCCGAACAGGATGGGTGGGAGGAGGGACAAGTTAACCCTGACGAGAAGGTCAGGAATGAGGATTCGGAGGATAGTAACTACCTACGGATCTTCGAGGAGGATGTCAGCCTCGGCAACAAAGACTTCATCGTGCCAGAGGAACCCCTCGAGCAAGAACGCTTTAAGCGACAGCTCATCGCAACTGCGAGGAGCCTAAAAAAGAAACAACAACAACTTCAAGCCAAACAGGATACACTCAACGATAGATGGACCCAGGTCCTAGCTACCGAAGAATATGGCCTCTAGCACCCAACAATGAGTTATCCCAAGCGTCGGCTACTGCCACAATACTATGACGAGACCCTTGAGCCAATACCATCAAGAGATAATCATACTGATGAACCAGACCGACCAACACGTGGACAAGACAAAGCAGCTACTTATGCCGAACATCAGCCCGCACCACCTCGCCGTCGAGGCAAAGAGGTAGCAGCTCCGGGCTACACCTACGACTTACACGAGGACCTGGACAATAGAGCCGGTCAGGCCAGATCAATCTATGGATCAACGGGGGCGTGCTCCAACGCGAGACGACGACCACCAAGCCTGGCGCAATAAGCTTAACCTCACTCGGGCTGAAAACCGAACACGGATGTCATCCGAACTCTGTCGTGACGTTGCCTGATACAGAGGCACCGCACACCCCTTATGCTTTACCGATGAGGTAATGCAGCACCGGTTCCCAGAAGGATTTAAACCCGTAAACATTGAAGCATACGATGGAACGACAGATCCCGCGGTATGGATTGATGATTTTCTTCTCCATATTCACATGGCTCATGGTGATGATCTCCACGCCATTAAATACCTCCCCCTAAAGCGAAAAGGACCAGCATGACACTGGTTAAAAAGCCTCCCAGAGAACTCTATTGGCAGCTGGGAAGATTTGGAGGATGCATTTCGAGACAACTTCCAAGGCACTTATGTCCGCCCACCGGATGCCGATGACCTTAGCCACATAGTCTAGTAACCTGGAGAGTCAGCCCGCAAACTCTGGACTCGGTTCTTAATTGAAAAGAACCAAATCATCGACTGTCTGGACGCCGAAGCCCTAGCGGCCTTTAAACATAGTCTCTGCGACGAATGGCTTGCCCGACACCTCGGCCAAGAAAAGCCAAAGTCTATGGCAGCTCTTACCGCACTCGTGACCCGCTTCTGCATGGGAGAAGACAGCTGGTTAGCTCGCAGAAGCAAGAGTACCAGCGACCCTGGCACCTCCGAAGCCAAGGACAGCAACAGGTGGCAGTGACGTAAACAGCACAAGCGTCCGAACAACAATGAAGAAACCGAAGACACATCGGTCAACGCCGGATTTAGCGGTTCTAAACTCGGTCAGCGGAAGAAGCCATTCAAAGGAAACAGGGACGGCCCACCCAATTTAGAAAAATACTCGATCGACCTTGCCAGATTCATGGTACCCTTGACAAGCCTGCAAATCATTCCAACAGAAACTGTTGGGTCTTCAAACAGGCCGGTAAGTTAAATACCAAAAATAAGGGGAAATGGCCGCCAAGCGAGGATGATGATGAGCCCCGCCCACCAAACATGGGGGGGGGCAGAAGAAATTTCCCGCGAGGTAAAAACAGTGAATATGATATACGTCACTCATATCCCCAAGAGGGAGCACAAGCGCGCGCTAAGGGACCTCTACGTCGTAGAGCCTGTCGCCCCAAAATTCAATCCTTGGTCGGCTTGTCCGATCACCTTTGATCGTAGGGACCACCCGACCAGTATCCATCATGGAGGTTTGGCAGCCCTGGCTCGATACAATCATCGTTGGATTCCAGCTCACTCGAGTCCTTATGGACGGAGGCAACAGTCTTAACATGATTTACCAAGACACTATTCGTAAAATGGGTATTGACCCGTAAAGAATCAAGCCCAGTAACACCACCTTTAAAGGAGTGATACCCGGCTTAGAGGACCGCTGCATGGGTTCCTTAACATTGGAAGTAGTCTTGGGTTCACCGGATAACTTCCGAAGCGAAGACTTGATCCTCGACATTGTCCCCTTTCGTAGTGGTTATCAAGCATTGCTCGGACGAACCGCCTTCGCCCACTTCAATGCAGTCCTGCACTATGCTTACTTAAAGCTCAAGATACCCGGACTGCGTGGAGTTATCATAATCAATGGAAACATGGAGCTCTCCTTCGGTACTGAGGTGCATAGTGCGGCCCTTGCGGCTGAGGTACGGAGCGGCCTCATCAAGCCGAACACTTCATCGGCCATCAAGCCCCCGGACACGGTTAAATGAGTCTGGCCTACCCTGCAGAATAACCGCTCAGTGAATTCCGATCTGGACTAGCAGTTCCACCTCCGTCACTCGCCCCATCTAACCGCAACATGCGTACCGCGTGTGCATAACTACGCACTTAAAATACCTTGGGCAACGATGGAGGCACAATGTGGGTAGGGTCTATAGTGCGCTTTAACCCTATTTTGACACCAACCCCTTCCTTTTTCTTCCTTTTATTCTCCCCCTATTACAGGTTCGTTCAAACCTAATCACCTGATGGTCGCGCAAGGGCTCTTTCACAGAACCGTTCTATACACGCGATCGTCGATTCCTCCTCTCAAAGGATTCGGCACCAAGGTGACAGCAGCGCAGACGTGCGGCAGGGCGTCAAGGGTATCTTCAAGAATACCTTTTCCCTTTTTTGGCCCTGCATACAGCTTCCCCTTGTGTACAAATTCTCGGCATGTAAAATAGCCTTGATCTTTACGGCATTATCTTTAATAGCACATTTTGACGTATCAATCAGATTATAATGGAAACAGTTTCTCACCACCCCTGTGCAGCATTGGTTTATTTCATAAATCTGTATTCCTTCTTTGCGTCTGATTGCCATATATACTTTGGTACGGCTTAAATGCCAGGGGCTCTATTCGGCCACACATATTTTCCAAAAGTCCGAACACTTCTAGAGTATACTTTGGTGTCCCGAATATTGCATTATATGCATCAGCTCCGAATCATGTCTTTGGTCAATAGTTGGGTTGCCCGGCTCCTGTGATTACTACCTTACATTCAACTTGTTTGGCTAGGGTAGTAAAGGGAGAATGACTGCGATTGTATTTCTGGTTCGTCTGGTCAAACACCTCAGTAGAGAAAGTGGAAAATTGACTGTCATGATACGGCGAGAGCTGGTCGGCAATTCGGCGACGTGCTATAAATCTCTTGTGATTTCTTCCGTATTGTACGAAGGACTGGCCTTTGTCTAGTCACGCGCCTAAGGCATCCTAGTTCGGATAGCCACATACACACCAGGGCTTGTACTTAGTCCCATCGTCAAACTCCTATGGTAAAGTGAAAGTGATAAAGCCGCATAGTCTGATTGCCTAGTTTGCTGCGCAAACACCTCCTTTACAGACCAAGACGCTGGGTCAAGTGTGATCTTGCACTATTCCGAAAACCCTCGTAGCATCTACGTGGGGGCTGAAGCCGACGACTGGCAAACTCTCAGAATTAAAAAAACAGTCGCACAGGTGGAAAGTAATTTCAGATAAAAGCATACATATATTACACGCCCTGGTTCATAGCACAACGTCTAGATAAATATATCACATTCACTCAAATATGATATCCTTTGAGCACTGGCCCTCTACTATTCGGGCACCCTCCAAGACGTCATCAAAATACTGCTCCGGCTTGCGGTGATCCTTGCCTTCGGGTGGGCCCTCGGTCGCCACGACGGTGGCCTTCATCTACGCCGAGTGCATCTTGACACAGGCAAAGGCCATTCGTGCACCCTCTATGCACGCCGAGTGCTTTACAGCTTCTACTCAGGGCATTGCGTCAGCGAGTCGCTTCAGCAGGCCGAAGTAGCTGCTAGGAATAGGTTCGGTTGGCCAAAGCCAGACTATGACGTCCTTCATGGCCAAGCCGGAAATCCTTGCATCATCTGGTTGTTCAATAGCGCCGGACGCTCCGGCGCCAGGAACTATGACCAGAAGAGCTTCTCCGCCGTGTTCCCCTCCTGGGCCCGGAAGAACTACGTGGCGTCAGCAGCACTCTTCAGAAGATCAGCAAAGGCGTCTGGAGAACTCCGTAGTTGAGTGAGCACGGCATATCTTTGACCGCCAAATATAGTCTGCAAAAGAAAGGGCTTACCAGCCGCTATCTGTTCGGCCTGCCGGATCTCCTCCCGAGCCGCCCGGGACTCGGTCCGTGCCTCTTTGGCCTCTTGGAGGGCCTTGGCGAGAACGGTCGCTTGAGCCGCACTCTTCTCCTCCAAGGCCTCGCACTTTCCAATGGCGTCCTTTAGCTCTTGCTCTACTTCAGTCACCCTCTACTCGGGCTGGTGGCGGGCGACCATTTTAGTCTATAAATCCGCAGCCGCTTTATCAGTGGACGCTTTGCTCGACTTCACCTGCTCCTTGGCTTGGGCAATGGTGCTCTTGAGGGTTTCGACCTCGGTCGCGCTACCTGCATTCATAATCATAGCAGTACATGAGCTTAAATCTGAATTTGCATATCACTTCAGACATATAAGAGCTCTTTTAAACATACCTTGCGCCTCATCGAACCGCTTGTTAATGCGGTCGATCTCATCATCAGCCAGCTTCAGCTTCCGATTGAGATCGGAAACTACAGCAGCTTGGGCGGTTGCCGCCAACAGGGAAGCCTGTTAGAAAATAGAATTGTACCTCCCCTCCTGTGAATACTATGTGATCCTCTGTTCGGTTTTTTTTCAAAACCGAACACAGTCTTAGGGGCTGCTATCTAGATACAGGCATATTTCCTTCATATGAAAAGCATCTAAGAGTATTACGTCGGATACCTCGAAGCCTGTTACTAGGCTGGTGAAGGCTTCGTTCAGCCCGCTCTTGGTAGACTGAACCTTCTCAACCACCACACCCATCAGGGTGCCGTGCTCCTCGACGATGGCAGCACCTCGTAGTGCCTCCACCAGAGCGTCGGCACCTCTGGATTAATAGAGTTCGCCGCCGGAGTTGAGGCTCCCCCCTCCTTTGAACGGGGTTGCTCGCTCGATTTCGGAGCCACATGGGTCTCCAGAATAGTGTTCAGCTGGGGGCCGGACTGGTGAGGGCCCCCATCGTCGGTCTCCATGGGGGTTGCACCCCCATGTTCTCGGCAGCCGAGGCCTCACCCTCAAGCACCGTATTGGAAGCCTTCCTCACCTCTCCGTGGCCCGGAGAGGCCCTTCGGGACAACACTTCGGTGTCATCCACGATGGTTGGTGGAGAGGCTCGCGGAGGCGTCTTTCTCTCCACCATCTCTGGTGCCAGAGAGTTCCCCTCAGATAGCGATGGTTGGCAGAGTTCGCGGGCAGGACTGAAATACACACAACATAATATGTTATATTAAAACCATAAAAGACTGGATATCTGTAAAGTATCCTTTGATTCTTATGATGTGGCCAGGGGCTTTCCCCTGGGGCGCCTCTTGGGGATGTGTTCGGCACCCGAATCAAGACCATCCGAGAGGGTTATCTTCTCCCTCTTGGACACCCCCTCCTCTGGGTCTGTGGATGCTGCCCTTTTCTTTTTCCTCCTATTGAGGGGAGAGTCACTTTCTGCCTCCTCCTCCTCTTCGTCTTCATCTTCCTCGTGGGAGAAGGTGACTTCGGTCTCTCCAGACACTGCGTCCGAAGTACCTTTACGACGGAGTCCACCTTTGGCCTCCTTGCTCTTCTTCTTGGCCTTCTTCTCCGGCGCCTGATAGGGCGCCGGAGCCAGCATCTTTGTGAGCTGCGGTGTGGCCGGATCTTTAGGCAGCGGTGTCGGACACTTGATTCGCTCCGCCTTCGCTGTCTAGCCCTGTGAAAGGGACAGAAAACTCATTATGGCTAAGAATTTATGGACCAAGTGTATGTTTGAATAACACGCTTACCGGAGTGGCCGAATTCGCCCTATCGAGGCCGATGTCATCGGTCTTCTTCGGCCACGTCTTCTGGGCCTTGAAGAGAAGCTTCTAGATCTCTTCGTGCATTGTGCCGAAGAAGCGCTGCAGGGTCCAGGAACCTTCCGGATTGAACTCCCCAATATGGAGAGGCCGGAGTTGGCAGGGGAGGATCCGGTGGAAGAGCATCACCTGAATCACGTCAGTGATACTGGTGTTCTTGTTTATCATGTTTTTGATACGCTTTTGCAGCATCAGCACTTCTGCTTTTGACCCCCAGTACAGACCCTTCTTGGTCGACGACGTGAGCCGCATAGGGGGTCCGGATCTAAACTCAGGAGTGGCCCCCCATCTGGGGCCGCGGGGTTTGGTGATGTAGAACCACTCCTGCTGCCACACCTTGATGGTCTCCACGAAGGCCCCTTTAGGCCATGTGGTGTTGGGGCGCTTGCTCACCATGGCGCCGCCACAGTCCGCATGCTGCCCGTCGACCACCTTCGGCTTCACATTGAAGACTTTTAGCCATAGGCCGATGTGTGAGGGGATGCGGAGTAGCACCTCGCACACGACGATAAACGCCGAGAGGTGGAGGAAAGAATTTGGGGCTAGATCATGGAAATCTAGCACATAGTAGAACATGAGGTCGCGGACATAGGTGTGGAGGGTAAACCCTAGTCCACGGAGGAAGTGAGGGATGGACACAACCCTTTTGCCGGGCTCCGGGGTGGGGATAACTTGCTCCTTGGCAGGGAGCCTCTATGCGATGTCCACGGACAGGTACCCCGCCTCCCGGAGCTCCTTGACATCCTTCTACGTGACGGAGGAGGCCTCCCACTTGCCCTTCGAGCCAGATGCAGACATGGCTGGAGAGGTCGGTGGCGGTGGGAAAGACTGAAACTTGGGCGCTAGTGCTTGAGGATGGGAAAGTAGGAGAAGGAAGAAGGAGTGGGGAGAAAAGAGGGATCTTTATCCACTTATATAGGAAGTGAATATCAAGCGCCCCCCTCAAGCCTTAAAACTCGCCTATTCTCAAGGGGTCGTGTGCATGGCATGGTTGGATTACCCAAACCCGTATTGATGAGGATCCCTCTATAAGAGGACACGATCTCTGTTTTGATAAGATGTGTCAATAGAGGTCGTGCCTCGAAACATGATGCGGGAGGCCAAAAAACGGTTCGAAATGTTAAAGAGGCCAGATGTGGCGTTTTGTCAGAAAAGTTGTCAGTTGGCAGACATTATTGTGATTAAATATTTTTCCTTCTTGGTTCAGGGTTGTGACTGTCATGCTGAGCCGGAGACAGTTCTTTCATTCAATAGATTGCTTTGAAGTATTCGGGAGGAGGAACCCGCCTTGTAATGCCAAAGACAATCTGCGTGCGGAACATATCGTCATTGAAGACTGGTTCAGGGGCTACTGAGGGAGTCTTGGATTAGGGGGTCCTCGGGTGTCCGGGCTGTGTGATATGGGCCGTAAAGATACAAGGTAGAAGGCCTTCCCCCGTGTTCGGATAGGACTCTGCTATGCGTGGATGGAAAGATTGGTGTCCGGATATGTAATTTCCTTCTTCTACAAGCCGACTCTGTACAACCCTAGGCCCCTCCGGTGTCTATATAAACCGGAGGTTTTAGTCCGTAGAGGCTATCAGAATTCATATAGGCTAGACATCTAGGGTTTAGCAATTACGATTTCGAGGTAGGTCAACTTTTGTAACCCCTGTACTCATCAAAGTCAATCAAGCAGGAAGTAGGGTTTACCTCCATTAAGAGGGCCCGAACCTGGGTGAACATCATGTCCCCTTTGTCTCTTGTTACCCTCGATCCTCAGACGCACAGTTCGGGACCCCCTACCTGATATCGGCCGGTTTTCACATCGACAATGATCGGCACTGGTTTGGGCGGCTAGAGCAAGAAGACCCGAGGTTAATGAAGCACTACGGCCGTTGGATGGACATCGTACGGTCACTGGAGCTAGAGTCGTTCATATTGACTAAGTTGACAAAGCCCTCCGTCCCCGTCAACTTAGTAGGCCCACAAGTCAGCCTCCCACTATGGTTGTTCCCAGCTAGCCTGTGGAGTATTCATTTTTTTTTGTGTTGACCATGCCGCACCGAGCGCATCCAAGGTGGTGGACGAGGGTGAGGCCCCGGACAGCAACGAGCCAGAGATGGGAAGACGTGGGAGTGGAGTCGCAGACAAAGAGGTGTATGAGGGTTAACTAGTTCTGGTGCGGTGTGGTATGACAGTCGGTGGAGAAGAACAGGAGGTGTGGATGGGTGGAGGGATGGCCTGGCCGGCGGTGGGGTAGTGCTTCACAGCGAAGCATGGTAAGCAGAGCTGCTAGCAGCAGGAGGTGGGAGCAGGTGGTCCCGGCGGCGCTGGAGGAAGAAGACAAGATATTGAAGATGGATGCCGGTCGTTGGATGTAAATCCAACGGCCAACGATATCAGAATCATTTGTTGACTAAGTTGACAACGACTTGCGTTGGCTTCGACCTATTGGCCCACATTTCAGCCTCCAAAAATGTGGCACATATTCAACCCATTTTTTCAGAATTTACAGTCAATTTGATCTCTATTTTTTTTTTGAGAATTACAGTCCATTTGTTGGGCTGGGTGAACAAATAATGTAGCGTCCCTGCGGACCATTTCTTTAAAACTAATGCCCATTTTCAGTTTCTCGAAATACACGAACTTGCTAGGGTGGCTGAACAAATAATGTAGCGTATGTGCGGCCCATTTATTTTTTTCCTAAAAATTACACGCCATTTGCACTTTCTCGAAATACATGATTTTGCTGGGCTGGTTCTAATTATAATGTTGTGTTGGGCGCAGCAATGTTATCAAAAAATAAACAGGGGCTGAGCATTTTGTTATAAATATATTTAAATAATAAGTGATTTATTATTACATTGGTCCTTAAATCTTACCAAGCTTTTGTACACTATCACCAGGATTTTTGTTGCCTTAATTTAAAAAAATCCAGGATTTTATTGTTAAGAAATTATTTTTATAAGTTAATAAGATGTGGGATATTGTTTTCTTATATATGTAAGTATCTGTTTAAATATATGATGACAATAACAATAATATATAATAACATATAAAATAATTTAAATATATATAATATAGTTAGAAGGGAAACATAAGTTGGACCAGGCATTCATATTCTTATATAAAAAAATAGAACAGACCTCTGCATTTTCTTCAAAAAAATACATAAGTTGGGTTGCCGACGTTTCAGGAAAAATAAAACCTCCGATGGGAGGTCCCTAGGCCGGTCGATACATGGCGGCCCTCAAGAAAATAGAAACCGGCATGTCGTGGGTTGCGCATGTTAAAAAAGAAAGCCTAGACGGGGCAGCCCACAACCCAGCTGATACATGTTGCCCCACTGATAATAAATGATACCTGCTAGCTCCCCGGCTTCGTTGTAAATTTATCACCTTTAGTAACTACGTTGAAGCACCTAAAAAAATATAACTATGTTCACAAACCCATGGGCCCCAACGTCTGTATAGCTTTAGGAGGAAGTATTTTTTCAATGAGGCACTTGCTTGCATACGGCCATAGACCTGGTGGGTCCCGACTGCCTGCCTCTCCATGTACAGTCCTCTCCAGATTACTCTCGTTTGTTCAGCATGTTCACAACGGCAGACAGCGGCGCCGCGGCGACCGCACAAAGGCGCAGGACGAGATCGAACCACCCGAGGCAGTGCCTTATTTCTACTGAAACTACTGAACTAGCCCCGTGGCCAAGTGACACTACCCGACCGCTGTTCTGCCCGGGTTCGATTTCACCTGATGCAGGGAAAATATCTCCAAATTTTTTGCCTCTGCCATTATTGACATGTGGGTCCCCATTGTCATCTACGCACACCACGTCCAACACTTGCCAAAACTTCGTCCCTTGTTTTCTCTGTTTTTCGCACACTCGACATTGTGTGGGCATTTTGAAAATAGCATATATTTTTGACTGTGCATCATATGAAGATGTGCTATGCATGAATGTTGATCAGCATGATGTTAACTGGCTGGTAGTTCCATTCTCGACCATGAATAAAACTTCCAACATGATGTTATCCCTGTTTCAAAAGGGCCTGTTAATATAAATGCTTTGCCTCTGAAACTTGCAGTTTCTTATCTGAAACTGAACTTGTAGTTTCTTATCTGAAACTAAAACTTGCAGCTTCTTCTCTGAGAATCACACTGTCTGCACTTTTATACTCCTATGAAACTACACTTTTTTAAGTGCTAAAAATAGATCTCTAGAATTCATAAAATACTTCATATGCTCAATACTGCAAATCTGAAATTCAAAAGACATTCATATCTGAAAGTACTCTCAAAATACACAACACAAAACACAATTCACAACCTGCAAAAAGTGACAATCCTAAGCTCCTCCTGACAATTCACAACCTGCCCGGCTATTGGGCTGGGGGCAGTCCCCTCCTATTCTTCGGCGGCAGACAATGGCCCCGTGAGACGATGTGAGCGGCGAGGGAGAGGTGGGAGGGCAAGCATCGTCGGGCCAACTGCTTTTCTCCTCTTGCTGTTGGGTTCGATCGACGAAGACTCTACCGGCTCGCTCTGGCATGGCACCCTCACAAACGGCAACCTATAGATGCTCGATCCTTCAATCTCTGGTGGATGCTCCATCTGCGGTCGATACTCCCACTACCGCTGCCTCACAATCGGATTCGGTGAATCTGTTTTCTCCATATCCCGGAGGAGCAGCTCTATGTACTTCGACGCGACTCCCTTCGGGAGTATCGCCACCTTTTCGCACTATCGCAGGTATTTGGCCATGGATGTCGCCGTCGCTGCTAGCTGGTCCTTGTTGTCAAACCAAGACTGTTTCTCCAACATCCTGGCTAGCTTCACAGGGTCGCCGTATGCGATCGTCACGTATCGGTTGTACTCCTCCATCGATCTACTTCTCCACAGCACCTTCACTCGCCGGCGGTGGTTTTTGAATGGAAGAGGAGAGGAGGAGCGCTGGTTTTGGATTAGAATGGGGGAGGAGCGGCGCTGGTTTTGGATTGGAACAGCAGAGGAGGGGCGGTTGTTTTGAAATGGAAGAGGAGAGGAGCGGCGCTGCATTTAGATTGGAACAGGAGAGGAGCGGCGGTGGTTTAAGAAGAGAGGAGTGGCGCTGGTCTTGGAAGTATTTTTTTGCGTATTTTGGGTCAAAGTTTGACCACATACTGTATTTGACAAGCAAAATGTGAATGCATGTCACCAAAAATTGTATCGTTTGGTTCGTATCTGAATGTACTTTCAAATTATATTATTTTTGCAACGTATAACATATATTTTATTTGTGAAAATCATGGTCAATTATGACCCAGAATAAAAGGGAGACTAGTTAATGTGGGGTTGCTTTCTTAATTGAAGGTTAAATTGATTTTGATTTTGATCCAGTCACAGCGCGTCGGCCCTCTCGTCCAATCCTAAATCGCTGCCGCACACTCCTCTCCCTCTTCTCCATTGCAAAACCACCTGCTCTCCTCTCCAACATCTCCGTTCCAAAACCACCATCTCGCCTCTCCCTCTTCTCCATTGCAAATCCACCCCTCTCATCTCCATCTTCTCCATTGCAAAACCAACGTCTCGCCTCTCCCTCTTCTCTATTGCAAGACCACCGTCTCTCCTCCCATCTTCCAAAGCTAGCACCAGACCTCTAAGAAGGACATCTATGTAGAGGATGCGGCAGCAAATCGGGCAGATCGCCAGCGGTGACCTGGCAAAGTTAGCCAAGTTGAAGGAGATACTTACTTGGTTTGACAATGAGCGGGAGATTTCGAGAACGGTAGGGTTTAAGGTAAGATTCGCACTAACCTAATCTTCCATTTTCTCATGCTTACAATTAGTGTGACGGCTAATGAAAATCATGCTTACAACCAGTCTCCAAGTACTACGCCAATCACCCGAAAATAGCTCTGGACCTTTGGGTGAAAGTTGTGACACTGTGTACAAATAAAGAAAAATAGATTGGTGCTTCTTTTAGAAAAGAGTACTCCCTAGAAAACTGCCAATATAAGCTACTAGTATTTGGTTAGAGAATTTGCTACCGGGAAACATCTTTCCACAGAGAGAGGCACACATCCCACTGGTAGTGGTAGATGCCAATGCATGCATGGAGCATGGTTGGTGTCAGTAATTTTTACTTGGCACACCTCGCACTCTACATATATGCCGGTTCCATCCGTACATTTGTGCAGTTCCACCAAAATGGAGCTGAATAACCCTGTTTGCACAGATAATGAAAAAGTGTGATCACATTATGGTGGCACTAGTTGGTGAAACTGTAACGCCCCGAGTCCGATGTCCCAGGTGTCTTCCAGTTATTTGCCGTATTTGCCATGTCATCATGTGCATTTCATCTCCATGTTTTCAAAAACTTGCATTCGTTCGGGTCTCCCAGTTCTCTCCGTTGTCCATTTCGGCATCCGACTCTCTCACACGCACCCGCCGCACCTCCCAGATCTTGTTTCGTGAGTGGGAGAAAAAGGTTCTCAAAATGGGCCGAGATTTGTCGAGTGGCCTTGGTATATCACCGGTAGACCGCCTGTCAAATTTCGTTCCATTTGGAGGTCGTTTGATGCTCCAATGGTTAACTGCATTAACCGAAACCCACCTTCTCTTTGCAGCCCAACACCCCTTCATAACAGCCCACTAGCCCACCAAAATCCCCTCCATGCTCTCTGTCGTTGGATCACGATCGTGTGGGTGAAAACTGCACCTCAATAGCCCTCTCCTAGCTCCCTCTGCCTATAAAAAGGCACCTCCCCCTCCATTTTCAGATCAAACCCTAGCCTTCCCCTTCCTCTATGCCGCCCGCCGCCCCGTCCAACTGCGGCCTGCCACATCACCCCGCCGGCCTCTATCTCCTCCACACCACGCCAGGGCCGCTAGTGCCATCGCGGGTCCACGCGAGCCTGGAACCCCGCGCCGAGCTCCACCACCGGCCGCCGCCCGCCGACCATGCACCACCGCCTCGCGGGCCGCAGCCACCGCGCCTCCGTCGCCGCCCCGCCGGTGCCGTCCGTCCGCCACCACCGCGCGCCGCCGCCCCGCCGCTGCGCCCCACCACTGCCACTGCGCGCCGCCACCGCCACCATGGGACGCCGCCGCCCCGCAGCCCAGCCGCGCCGCCACTGCCTCCGCCGTCTGCGCCAGCCGTGGCCCGGCCACGCCGCCCCCGCGCCTCTCGGCCTCCGCGTCGACGCTCGCTGGAGTCGCCGGAGCCAGAACTCGCCGAAGCTCCTCCGTCGCCGGATCCGGTTGCCTGGACCAGATCCACCCATCCCGCCAACCAAACGCGTGCCCCGTCTTCGGATCCCTCCGTGCCGCGCGACTTCCTCCCGTTTTCCCCGAGGTGCTTTTTCTGCAAAGTCCCAGATTTCATACATTATGTGTGCATGTTGTGATGCTTGTAACTTCATGCATGTGGCTCCGATTTGTGTGCATGATATGTGGAATTGTTCATATCTTGATGCTCCACACGGTCATATAGTTTGCATGCATATTACTGTTTATCATGATGCCTTAATCCTCGTTGCAAAAGTGCATGTTGCTGTTAACTGCTGAAACTGATATAACTTGTTGAATTGTCTTCTTCATAGCATTTTGTGTGTTTATCTTTTGAGAAGCATGCCAACATGTTTTAGAAGCATATTCATGCCATCTTTACAATGGTGCAATCCATGTATTTTTATGTGCCTTGAGTGCATCAAGCTTGCAAAGTAGGGTACATGCTGTTGCTAATTTCTGTGACGATGATTTCTGCCAAGTCTGTGAAACTGTTATCATTTGCATTCTTGCCATGATGTTTTGATCACATTCTATTGTTTTCTAACAGTAGCTTAGTGTTCATGTTTTGTAGTGCTCTACATGTACATGCTTTCCATGTCATTTTATGCCTCATGTATGTCCTGTAGCATGTGTTTTCATTGCCATGAACATGCCTAAATGATGTTCCAGTTTTCTGTTAACTTCATGATGCCATGCCATGTTGTGAGCATGTTGTTTCCTTGATTGCAATGTGCTTAGCTGCTGTTTTGGGCAGATTGTGTTTGGAACTTGTATTGGGTGTATGTGTTGAACCGTTGCTCCGTTTTGAGCTTGCTCTATATGGAACTTGCTTGGTTTTGCATGTAGTTTCATGATGTCATGTTGCGTCCATGTTTTGGAGTGTTTATGATGTTGTTTTGTTTGCATTTGCATAAATTCCATGTTTAACTTGTTTTGCTCATATCTTCTAGGTCGTAGCTCCGAATTAAATGAACTTTATATGTAACTTGACTAGAAAGACGCGTAGATCATCTCGGTGCACTTTAACTTGCTGTTTAACAACTTTAACTTAATGTTTTGTTCAGATCAGTACCAATTTTGAAATTTGCATATGGGGGGTTTCCGGAATTTTTATATGTTGTTTCCGGCCTCATTTAAACTTGCTTTGATGTGTTGTTCTTGTATGCATCATCTCTTTCCATGAATAGCATCATGTAGCCTTGTCATGCATCATACTTGGTTGAGCATCATGTCATGATATGTGTTGTGTCGTGGTTTTGTCATGGCAGATGTCCTAGTGTGAGGACTTAGTCGTGGAGCCATCGCGACGGGTTAGCTTAAAGGGGTTAAAGCGGGAAAAAGTACGCAAGGAGTTTATACTGGTTTGGCCCCTTGCGGTGAAGGTAAAAGCCTAGTCCAGTTGAGGTGGAATTGCTGGGGCTTCGATGACTAGGGAGCGAACACGCTTTGCCTGGTTCTCGATCTGTTCTCTCTTGCCCTTGAACCGCCGCCGGGTCGTCCCTTTATATACACAGGTTGACGCCCGGCGGTCCACAGAATCCCGGCTCGCTCATAAACGTGTCCGGCTCGGTTTCTACCCTTTCCTATCTTACAACACAAGTTATACATCATATGGCGGTTTACATCTATGGACCTTAATCCGCCTTTGGGCCTCGGGCCTTCTCGTTAGTTCTCCTTCGTAAAGCGCCATATTCCTTGTCTACATGGGCTTCAATATGAATAATCTACTATGAGTATAACCCGGCCCCTCCTGGGCGGTTTATACTCAATAGTTATATCCCCAACATGTTGTGTGTTTACCGTGTTGTTTGCTTCTTTCTGGTTGTGCTCCTTCTCGATAGTTCCTATTTCGTTGCAATTGCGAGGATTCATTCAGCTACGTGGCATCATCTTCTTCATGGACTCATTCTTTTTCCTAGCGGGATTTCAGGCAAGATGACCATCACCTTGGATCTCACTACTATCTTTTCTATGCTAGTTCTCTCGATGCTATCGCTATGTCGCGCTACCTACCAGTTGTTTATCAAGCCTCCCAAATTTCCATGATAGCCTCTAACCTTTATTACACTTCCTAGCAAACCGGTGTTTGGCTATATTACCGCTCTGCTCAGCCCCTCTTATAGCGTTGCTAGTTGCAGGTTGTTCCATGTTGGGACATGGATATCATGGATATCATGGGATATCACAATATCTCTTATTTAATTAAAGCACATATATACGGGTGGAAGGCTCGGCCTTATGCCTCGTGTTTTGGTCCACTCTTGCCACCCTAGTTTTCGTCATACCGGTGTTATGTTCCTTGATTTTGCGTCCCTAAAATGGTGAGGGTTTATCGGCCCCTCTTGACAGTTCGGTTTTAATAAAACTCTTCCAGGAAGGCCCAACATTGGTTTTAACATTTGCCATAACAATACTTGAACTAAATAATTAATTGGCATAGGGTGTCATGAACCCGAGGATTCTTTTCTACATACAGGGCGGGGCCAGTGCTGATGGTGTTGGTCCCAAACGGGCACATTGCATGGCCACCACGGGGCAACCCGAGGATCTGGTTTTACTCGTAGGCTTTCCCATCCATACGTGGCCCGAGAAGAGATACGCACGGCTACTATCAAGGTGTCAACATGCCGGGAGTCATGCTGGACTTGTTTTACCATTGTTGAAATGTCTTGTGCACCGGGATTTCGAGTTTGATTGGAGGGTTCCGCGATGGAGGATTGTCTCCGCGGATCGTGAGCTTGTCATGGGCTAAGTTGGGACACCCCTGCATGGTTTAAACTTTCAAGAGCCGTGCCCGCGGTTATGTGGCAAATGGAAATTTGTTAATATCCGGTTATAAAGGACTTGAAGTAAACTCGATTAAAATACACCAACCGCGTGCGTAACCATGACTGTCTCTTTTCGGGGAAGTTCGAGAGGAGAACACGGTTGGGTTATATTTGAATGTAAGTAGTTCAGGATCACTTCTTGATCATTACAAGTTTGCGACAGTTTGCGTCGTTTCTCGTCTTACTCTGGTATTCGTAAGTTAGCCACCATACATTGCTTAGTCGCTTGCTGCGACCTCACCACTTATCCTTTCCATACCCATTAAGCTTTGCTTGTCTTGATACCCATGGTAATGGGATTGTTGAGTCCTCGTGGCTCATAGATTACTACAACCACAGTTGCAGGTACAGGTTATGCGATGATCATGACGTGAGAGCGATGTATACATGTTTTGGAGTTCTTCTTCTTCTTCGAAGATCTTGGGTTAGGTTCCTGGTCGGCAGCTTGGGCTAGCAGGGTGGATGTCATTTGAGTTTCTGTTTGTGTTTCATCCGTAGTCGGATGTTGTTCTCATGTATGAAGTTTGATGTATTCATGTGGCATTGTGTGCCTTTGTATGTATCCCCAACTATTATATAATGGTACGATGTAATGATATCCACCTTGCAAAAGCGTGTCATTATGCGGTTCTATCCTTCGTGGGACCTTCGAGTTCCATTAGGATAGAGTCGCATATTGGGCATGACAGAAACATACACTACTAAATAGATGAAAATTTTGCGATAGTATCATAGTATTGTTGGGGAACGCAGTAATTTCAAAAATTTCCTACAATGACGCAAGATCTATCTAGGAGAAGCATAGCAACAAGAGGGAGAGTGTGTCCACGTACCCGCGTAGACCGAAAGCGGAAGTGTTTAGTAACGCGGTTGATGTAGTCAAACGTCTTCGCGATCCAACCAAGCCAAGCACCCAACGTATGGCCCCTCCGCATTCAGCACACGTTTAGCTTGATGACGTCCCTCGAGCTCTTGATCCAGTTGAGGCTAAGGGAGAGTTCCGTCAGCACGACGGCGTGGTGACGGTGATGATGGGGTTACCGGCGCAGGGCTTCGCCTAAGCACTACGACGATATGACCGAGGTGTGTAACTTTGGAGGGGGCACCACACACGGCTAAGACAAATCTTGGAGTGCCTTTGGGGTGTGGTGCCCCCTGCGCACATATATAAAGGAGGGAGGGAGAGAGAGTGGCCCCCTAGGGGCGCACCAAGTGTAGGGAGTCCTACTAGTCCTAGTAGGATTCCCTTTTCTTTTCGGAGTGGGAAAGAAGGAAAGAAGGGAGAGGGAGAAGGAAAGGGGGGGCGCCCCCACCCCTTGTCCAGTTCGGTTTGGGCAGGGGGGAGGCGCGCGCCACCTCGTGGCCCTTCTTCCCTCTCTCTCCACTATAGCCCAATAAGGCCCATTACTTCTCCCGGCGAATTCCAGTAACTCCCCGGTACTTCGAAAAATAACCGAATCACTCGGAACCTTTCCGATGTCCTTATATAGCCTTCCAATATATGAATCTTTACCTCTCGACCATTTCGAGACTCCTCGTCATGTCTGTGATACCATCTGGGACTCCAAACAAACTTCGGTCATCAAATCACACAACTCATAATAGAAATTGTCATCAAACGTTAAGCGTGCGGACCCTACGGGTTCAAGAACTATGTAGACATGACCGAGACACATCTCTGGTCAATAACCAATAGCGGAACCTGGATGCTCATATTGGCTCCTACATATCCTACAAAGATCTTTATCGGTCAAACCGTATAACAACATACGTTATTCCCTTTGTCATCGGTATGTTACTTGCCCGAGATTCGACTGTCGTTATCCTCATACCTAGTTCAATCTCGTTACCGGCAAGTCTATTTACTTGTTCCATAATACATCATCCCGTAACTAACTCATTAGTCACATTGCTTGCAAGGCTTATAGTGATGTGCATTACCGAGAGTGCCGAGAGATACCTCTCCAATTCATGGAGTGACAAATCCTAATCTTGATCTATGCCAACCCAACAAACACCTTTGGAGACACCTGTAGAGCATCTTTATAATCACCCAGTTACGTTGTGACATTTCATAGAACACAAGGTGTTCCTCCGGTATTCGGGAGTTGCATAATCTCATAGTCAGAGGAACATGTATAAGTCATGAAGAAAGCAATAGCAATAAAACTAAACGATCAGTTATGCTAAGCTAACGGATGGGTCTTGTCCATCATATCATTCTCCTAATGATGTGACCTCGTTCATCAAATGACAACACATGTATCAAGAGGCATACTAGGGACACTTTGTTTTGTCTATGTATTCACACATGTATCAAGTTTCCGGTTCATACAATTCTAGCGTGAATAATAAACATTTATCATGATATAAGGAAATAAAATAATAACTTTATTATTGCCTCTAGGGCATATTTCCTTCAGTCTCCCACTTGCATTACAGTCAATAATGTAGTTCACATCGCCATGTGATTTAACACCAATAGTTCACATCACCATGAAATTAACACCCATAGTTTACATCGCCATGTGACCAACACTCAAAGGGTTTACTAGAGTCAATAATCTAGTTCACATCGCTATGTGATTAACACCCAAGAGCACTAAGTTTGATCATGTTTTGCTTGTGAGATAAATTTAGTCAACGGATTTGCCACATTCAGAGCCGTATGTATTTTGCAAATTTCTATGTTTACAGTGCTCTGCACGAAGCTACTCTAGCTAATTGCTCCCAGTTTCAATATGTATCTAGATCGAGACTCAGAGTCATCCAGATCAGTGTCAAAGCTTGCATCGACGTAGCTCTTTACGATGAACTCTTTATCACCTCCATAACCGAGAAACATATCCTTATTCCACTAAGGATTGTTTTGACCGCTGTCCAGTCATCCACTCCCAGATCACTATTGTACCCTCTTGCCAAACTTATGGCGAGGTACGCAATAGGTCCGGTACACATCATAGCATACTTTATAGTACCTATGACTGAGGCATAGGGAATGACTTTCATTCTCTTTCTATTTTCTGTCGTGGTCGGGTTTTGAGTCTTACTCAACTTCACACCTTGCAACACAGGCAAGAACTCCTTCTTTGACTGTTCCGTTTTGAACTACTACAAAATCTTGTCAAGGTATATATTCATTGAAAAATCTTATCAAGCGTCTTGATCTATCTCTATAGATCTTGATGCTCAATATGTAAGCAGCTTCACCGAGGTCTTTCTTTGAAAAACTCCTTTCAAACACTCCTTTATGCTTTCCAGAAAATTCTACATCATTTCCGATCAACAATATATCATTCACAAATACTTATCAGAAAGGCTGTAGTGCTCCCACTCACTTTCTTGTAAATACAGGCTTCACCGCAGGTATGTATAAAACCATATGCTTTGATCACACTATCAAAGCATATATTCCAACTCCGAGAGGCTTACACCAGTCCATAAATGGATCGCTGGAGCTTGCACACTTTGTTAGCACCTTTAGGATCGACAGAAAATTTTGGTTTCATCATATGCAACTCTTCTTTGAGATATCCATTAAGGAATGCAGTTTTGACATCCATTTGCCAACTTTCATAAAATGCGGCAATTGCTAACATGATTCGGACAGACTCTAAGCATCGATACGAGTGAGAAAATCTCATTGTAGTCAACACCTTGAACTTGTCGAAAACCTTTTGCGACAATTCGAGCTTTGTAGATAGTAACACTACCATCAGCATCCGTTTTCCTCTTGAAGATCCATTTATTCTCAATGGCTCACCGATCATCGGGCAAGTCAATCAAAGTCCATACTTTGTTCTCATACATGGATCCCATCTCGGATTTCATGGCCTCAAACCATTTCACAGAATCTGGGCTCATCATCGCTTCCTCATAGTTCGTAGGTTCGTCATGGTCTAGTAACATGATTCCCAGAATAGGATTACCGTACCACTCTGGTGTGGAACATATTCCGTTTGACCTACAAGGTTTGGTAGTAACTTGATCTGAAGTTTCATGATCATCCTCATTAGCTTCCTCACTAATTGGTGTAGGAATCACGGGAACTGATTTATGTAAGGAACTACTTTCCAATTCGGGAGCAGGTACAATTACCTCATCAAGTTCTACTTTCCTCCCACTCACTTCTTTCGAGAGAAATTCCTTTTCTAGAAAGGATCAATTCTTAACAACGAATATCTTGCCTCCGAATCTATGATAGAAGGTGTACCCAACAGTCTCCTTTGGGTATCCTATGAAGACACATTTCTCTGATTTGGGTTCGAGCTTATCAGGTTGAAGCTATTTCACATATGCATCGCAGCCCCAAACTTTAAGAAACGACAGCTTAGGTTTCTTGCCAAACCACGGTTCATTTGGTGTCGTCTCAACGAATTTAGATGGTGCACTATTTAACGTGAATGCAGCTGTCTCTAATGCATAACCCCAAAACGATAGTGGTAAATCGGTAAGAGACATCATAGATCGCACTATATCTAATAAAGTACGGTTACGACGTTCGGACACACCATTATGCTATGGTGTTCCAGGTGGCGTGAGTTGCGAAACTATTCCAAATTGTTTCAAATGAAGACCAAACTCGTAACTCAAATATTCGTCTCCGCGATCAGATGATTTTCTTGTTACGATGATTTTCCACTTCACTTTGAAATTCTTTGAACTTTTCAAATGTTTCATATTTATTTTTCATCAAGTAGATATACCCATATCTGCTCAAATAATCTGTGAAGGTCAGAAAATAACGATACCCGCCGCGAGCCTCAACACTCATCGGACCGCATACATCAGTATGTATTATTCCCAATAAGTCAGTTGCTCGCTCCATTGTTCCGGAGAACGGAGTCTTAGTCATCTTGCCCATGAGGCATGGTTCACAAGAATCAAGTGATTCATAATCAAGTGATTCCAAAAGTCCATCAGCATGGAGTTTCTTCATGCGCTTTACACCAATATGACCTAAACGGTAGTGCCACATCTAAGTTGCACTATCATTATTAACTTTGCATCTTTTGGCTTCAATATTATGAATATGTGTATCACTACGATCTAGATTCAATAAACCATTTATATTGAGTGTATGACCATAGAAGGTTTTATTCATGTAAATAGAACAACAATTATTCTTTGACTTAAATGAATAATCGTATGCAATAAACATGATGCAATCATATTCATGCTCAACACAAACACCAAATAACATTTATTTTATGTTCACATTAATCCCGAAGGTAAAGGAAGTGTGCGATGGTGATCTTATCATCCTTGGAATCACTTCAAACTCACATCATCACCTCGCCCTCAACTAGTCTTTGTTTATTTTGCAACTCTCATTTCGAGTTACTACTCTTAGCAACTGAACCAGTATAAAATACCGAGGGGATGCTATAAACACTAGTAAAGTACACATCAATAACATGTATATAAAATATACCTTTGTTCACTTTGCCATCCTTCTTATCCGCCAAGTATCTAGGGCAGTTCCACTTCCAGTGACCATTTCCTTTGCAGTAGAAGCACTTAGTTTAAGGCTTGGGTCTAGCTTTGGGCTTCTTCATTTTTGTGGCAACTTGCTTGACATTCTTCTTGAAGTTCCCTTTCTTTCGCTTGCCCTTTTACTTAAAACTAGTGGTCTTGTCAACCATCAACACTTGATGCTTTTCTTGATTTCTACCTTCGCTGATTTCAGCATCACAAAGAGCTCGGGAATCATTTTCGTCATCCCTTGCATATTATAGTTCATCTCGAAGTTCCACTAACTTGGTGACCGTGACTACAGAACTTTCTCAATCACTATCTTATCTGGAAGATTAACTCCCACTTGATTCAAGCGATTGTAGTACTCAGACATTCTGAGCAAATGCTCACTGGTTGAGCTATTCTCCTCCATCTTGTTGGCAAAGTACTTGTCAGAGGTCTCATACCTCTCTACTCGGGCATGAGTCTGAAATACCAATTTCAGCTCTTGGAACATCTCATATGCTCCCTGGCATTCAAAACGGTTTTGAAGTCCCGGTTCTAAGATGTAAAGCATGGTGCACTAAACTATCAAGTAGTCATCATACCGAGCTTTGTAAAACGTTCAAAACATCTGCATCTGCTCCTGCAATAGGTCCGTCACCTAGCGGTGCATCAAGGACATAATTCTTCTATGCAGCAATGAGGATAATCCTCAGATCACGGAGCTAGTCCGCATCATTGCTACTAACATCTTTCAACTTA
Source organism: Aegilops tauschii subsp. strangulata (assembly GCF_002575655.3). Taxonomy (NCBI): domain Eukaryota; kingdom Viridiplantae; phylum Streptophyta; class Magnoliopsida; order Poales; family Poaceae; genus Aegilops; species Aegilops tauschii. Next base: position 208,018,793 of record NC_053037.3, read on the forward strand.
TTTTTCTCTAGGAACATATCATAAATAAAACGGGGAAGCAATACGCGAGCAATTGATCTACAACATAGATATGCAAATACTATCAGGACTAAGTTCATGATAAATTTAAGTTCAATTAATCATATTACTTAAGAACTCCCACTTAGATAGACATCCCTCTAGTCATCTAAATGATCACGTGATCCATATAAACTAAACCATGGCTGATCATCACGTGAGATAGAGTAGCTTTCAATGGTGAACATCACTATGTTGATCATATCTACTATATGATTCACGCTTGACCTTTCGGTCTAAGTGTTCCGAGGCCATATCTGTATATGCTAGGCTCGTCAAGTTTAACCCAAGTATTCTGCATGTGCAAAACTGGCTTGCACCCATTTTATGTGAACGTAGAGCTTATCACACCAGATCATCACATGGTGTCTCGGCACGACGAACTGTCGCAACGGTGCATACTCAGGGAGAACACCAATACCTTGAAATTTAGTGAGAGATCATCTTATAATGCTACCGCCGTACTAAGGAAAATAAGATGCATAAAGGATAAACATCACATGCAATCAATATAAGTGATATGATATGGCCATCATCATCTTGTGCCTTTGATCTCCATCTCCGAAGCACCGTCATGATCACCATCGTCACTGACTTGACACCTTGATCTCCATCGAAGCATCATTGTCGTCTCGCCAACTATTGCTTCTACGACTCTCGGTACCGCTTAGTTATAAAGTAAAGCAATTACATGGCGATTGGATTTCATACAATAAAGCGACAACCATAAGGCTCCTGCCAGTTGTCGATAACTTTTACAAAACATGATCATCTCATACAACAATTTATATATCATCACGTCTTGACCATATCACATCACAGCAAGTCCTGCAAAAACAAGTTAGACGTCCTCTACTTTGTTGTTGCAAGTTTTACGTGGCTGCTACGGGCTTAGCAAGAACCGTTCTTACCTATGCATCAAAACCACAACGATTTTTTGTCAAATGTGATGTTTTAACCTTCAACAAGGACCGGGCATAGTCACACTCGATTCAACTAAAGATGGAGAAATAGACACCCACTAGCCACCTGTGTGCGAAGCACGGCGGTAGAACCAGTCTCATGAACGCGGTCATGTAATGTCGGTCTAGGACGCTTCATCCAACAATACCGCCGAATCAATGTATGACATGCTGGTAAGCAGTATGACTATTATCGCCCACAACTCTTTGTGTTCTACTCGTGCATATAACATCTACACATAGACCTGGCTCGGATGCCACTTTTGGGGAACGCAGTAATTTAAAAAATTTCCTACGATCACGCAAGATCTATCTAGGAGATGCATAGCAACGAGAGGGGAGAGTGTGTCCACGTACCCTCGTAGACCAAAAGCGGAAGCGTTTAGTAACGCGGTTGATGTAGTTGAACGTCTTCGCGATCCAACCGATCCAAGCACCGAACGTACGACACCTCTGCGTTCAGCACACGTTTAGCTCGATGACGTCCCTCGAGCTCTTGATCCAGTTGAGGCCGAGGGAGAGTTCCATCAGCACGATGGCGTGGTGATGGTGATGATGAAGTTACCGGCGTAGGGCTTCGCCTAAGCACTACGACGATATGACCGAGGTGTGTAACTGTGGAGGGGGGCACCGCACACGGCTAAGACAAATCATGGAGTGCTTTTGGGGTGCCCCCTGCCCACGTATATAAAGGAGGGAGGGAGTGAGGCCAGCCCCCGAGGGGCGCACCAAGTGTAGGGAGTTCTACTAGGACACCCAAGTCCTAGTAGGATTCCCTTTCCTTTTCGGAGTGGGAAAGAAGGAAAGGAGGGAAAGGGAGAAGGAAAGGGGGGGCCGTGCCCCCACCCCTTGTCCAATTCGGTTTGGGCAGGGGGAGGCGTGCGCCACCTCGTGGCCTTTCTTCCCTCTCTCCACTAAAGCCCAATAAGGCCCATTATTTCTCCCGGCGAATTCCCGTAACTCCCCGCTACTCCAAAAAATACCCGAATCACTCAGAAACTTCCCGATGTTTGAATATAGCCTTCCAATATATGAATCTTTACCTCTCGACCATTTCGAGACTCATCGTCATCCCCGTGATCACATCCGGGACTCCGAACAAACTTCGGTCATCAAATCACATAACTCATAATATAGATTGTCGTCGAACGTTAAGCGTGTGGACCCTATGGGTTCGAGAATTATGTAGAAATGACCGAGGCACATCTCTGGTGAATAACCAATTGCGGAACCTGGATGCTCATGTTGGCTCCTACATATTCTACGAAGATCTTTATAGGTCAAACCGCATAACAACATACGTTGTTCCCTTTGTCATCGGTATGTTACTTTCCCGAGATTCGATCGTCAGTATCCTCATACCTAGTTCAATCGCGTTACCGGCAAGTCTCTTTACTCGTTCCGTAATGCATCATCCTGTAACTAACTCATTAGTCACATTTCTTGCAAGGCTTATAGTGATGTGCATTACCGTGAGGGCCCAGAGATACCTCTCCGATTCATGGAGTGACAAATCCTAATCTTGATCTATGCCAACCCAACAAACACCTTCGGAGAAACCTGTAGAGCATCTTTATAATCACCCAGTTACGTTGTGATGTTTGATAGCACACAAGGTGTTCCTCTGGTATTCGGGAGTTGCATAATCTCATAGTCAGAGGAACATGTATAAGTCATGAAGAAAGCAATAGCAATAAAACTAAACGATCATTTATGTTAAGCTAACGGATGGGTCTTGTCCATTACATCATTCTCCTAATGATGTGACCTCGTTCATGAAATGACAACACATGTCCATGGTCAGGAAACTTAACCATCTTTGATTAATGAGCTAGTCTAGTAGAGGCATACTAGGGACACTTTGTTTTGTCTATGTATTCACACATGTATCAAGTTTTCGGTTGATACAATTCTAGCATGACTAATAAACATTTATCATGATATAAGGAAATAAAATAATAACTTTATTATTGCCTCTAGGGCATATTTCCTTCAAGTATGCCATGCTGCGAGGGCAAGATGGGCCCTGCGACGCCTCATACGGTAGGCCTCATACTGGAAATCGACCCAAGTCTCCCCGATACACACTACAAAAAAAGACACATCCGTGACATCTTGGGCCGAACGGAATTTTTTCTGTCATGCTTATGACACTTCTATGATGATAATTGTGACAAAACCAGGTATCATCATAGATGTGGTGGGCTCCTACTTCTATGACAAAAAATCATAACAGAAAATGGGCTTTTTGTCCTGGTCGGGCCGGAGACGCAGCTGCATGACATTCTTTGGGCTGTCCATGACAGAAAAAACCGTGGTAGAATCAAGGGCGCGGAAAATATCGGGGAGTTCTCGGTACGGTGGGTGGTAGGGGGCCGAGCGATGCGCGCTTCTCTTGTACACGTACGCGCGTGGGAGCGAGGCGTTGGGCTCTAACTGAAACCGAGCGAGGCATTCGCCTTCTGAACCCGAGCTATTGCACTGTAGGCTACGCGTTACTGAACCCGAGCGATCGATGTATGGCTGTTAACTGAACCCGGTCGAGCGATTCGTTCGCTACTGCTGCTAACTGAAGCCGATCGAACCTGCTCCCTCTTGATGAACAATGAGCGTTGTTGGGGCTTTGGATGAACAGTTCCCGGTGGGGGCCGGGTTTGGATGAATAGGAACCCGTGGTGTTGCCGCTAGATGAACATGACCCCGATCGATCGAGCCGATGGAGGGGTGGATGAACAGGACCCCGTGGAGGGCTGGATGAACAGGACGACCCCGTCGAGGGCTGGATCAAAAGGAGAGTCATGGCATGCATGCATGCATTGTAATTAATGCATCAGTAAACGCAAATAATTGAAGTATATCGAGTGCAGTGCTTTGATGTGTCGCGTCAACTCGTACAACAAGAAGTTTGATTACTACAACGCCCTCTCGCCTTAACCGCACCTGCCTTTGGCTGCATGACAGGTGGGCCACCCACCTGTTGGGCCCACCTGTCATACATGCAAAGGAAGGAGCAGTAAGTCAATGAAGTTGCGTCCCTCCCTCGCCCATGAGAGTGGTGGCTGGCAGGACTAGGAGAAGCTTTCGTTCGCTACACGCTCTCCCTCCCGCATGCGGTGGACATGCAGCTGTTCAATCGGTGTCAGATGGCCAGAAGCATACTGTGGTACTCCTCCACTGCAGTAGTACTCCATCATTGTTCGACTTCCCGAAGAGGCAAAGAGCCAAGCGCAGCCCAGACGCTCAGGTGGCAGTTTCATGTGTAGAGTTGTCTAGGATAGCGTGTACCGCGCCTGTAAGCTTAAAATCGTCGGGGTCGGCTCCATGCTTTTTTTTATTAAAATAATATTCTGGCCCTACCTGTCATCCTGGTGATTGTAGTTTGCACGCTCATCTGGTCAAGACAGGAATATATATTTTATTTTGTGGTGGGGTAAATGTTAGAGGTTGCAGCAAATATATTGTACACTGCGGGTCTTTCACCCAAGTTTAGAGGCAACCATGTGGGGCCAGTGCTATGATGTGTCGCGTAAACTCTTACAACGAGGAGAAGCTTGATTTTACTACTACACACCTTCTCCCTTGCCCATGCGCGCGGTGGCTCGCAGACGAGGACAGTCTTTTGCTTAGGCATGTCGTAATGAAATACTAGTATCATGCATATGATACTAGTGTATGATATGCATAGTATCATATGTTAGTATCATCGATGACTTCATTTATTAGCCTGCATGACACATAGTAGCACAACATTTAATGTGATACGGTATCATGATATGATACTCAACCGTCTCTTTCTTCATTTACTTCAATGCCACCTCATCAAATTTGCCTAGTTGGCATGGATGATACTCCCTCCATTCCTAAATATTTGTCTTTTTAGTTATTTCAAATGGACTACCACATACGAATGTATATATACATATTTTAGAGTGTAGATTCACTCATTTTGCTCCCTATGTAGTCACTTGTTGAAATCTCTAGAAAGACAAATATTGAGGAACGGAGGGAGTACTACCTATGATACTCCCATTACAACTAGCCTTATAGAGTACTACAACAAGCTATCCCTCCCCCACGCGGTGGACGTACATGCAATAGTGGATTCGATACTGTAGAAGTAGTAGTAAGATCATTTTTCGTCTTCTTGAAGAGGCGAAGAGCCAAGCGCAACCCGCACGTTGCAGTTGCGAATGCTCGCCACAGTGTGTTTGCTTGCATTCTCATCTCAACATAGTTGTTCCCTCTTCGTGCATGCTCATCCCAGCACCCCTCTTCATGCATGCTCCTAGTGTATTTGTGTTAAGCTAGTGTGGACTCATGCACCTTTCATACACCCTACCAAACACCCAAAAGTGGGTCGAGAAGGGCTTGGAGCACGCATATAGCCAGGCTCTTGCATGAGACAAAATTGCTATTTGAGCCCACTATTGTAGTACTACTTGCTAGTATAGCCCTGTAAACCGGAAATGAGTATTTGCCTTTCTAGAGATTTCAACAAGTGACTAGACTACACCCTAAATGAGTAGTACTAGAGCAAAATGAGTGAATCTACACCGTAAATAAATGCGTAGTTCTCTCGTTTTCCTCTCTGCCTTGGTCGCGGTGCACAATATTGAGTACTCCTATATGACTAGCCGCTCTATCTACATGCGAGACATCAAAGCATCCGGGCCCGTGTGCCATCCACCAAATCACAGTGAGGTGCTATAGTCGAGACTCACCGGTCATCCCGGTGTGGCCGTCATGACCCATCATATCACAGAACCCACACCTTTTCCAGCAGTGGTAAAGTGGCCTCGAAGTTGGACTGGACGAAGCAACCATCATTTCACTGGAACACTCGTTGAAGCCCTTTCTCCCCTTTCTTGAAGAAAACCTCACTCCAGGCTACTCACTTCTGGCATTTTTCTTCTGTACCGACGAAGGAAAGGTGGGCGAATCAGTGATGCTACTATATTTTCATGCCAAGAATCCTCTTTTTGCGAAGCACCGACCGATTCTCAAAGCCTATTCTTTTCCCATTTTCATTGCGATTGTGGTTTCCTTTCGATTGCTTTTTGTTTGTCAGTTCATTGATGGATCCTCGAGCACTAGGCAAAGAGTTGCCGGCGGATAATCCACTGGAGACAGCGCTCTCCAGGAAGCGAGCACCAACCAATGAGTTGACCATGTTAGCGGGCCCACCCATGGAGATAAACAACTCCAAGAAATAAGCACTGGCCAAAGAGTTGACGACGTTGGCGGACGAACTCCTCAAAGAAAGTTGGAAGAACAGCAAGGGCCCACCGTGCCTACCCCAGAAACTATAATGGCCACCTATACGAGGCTCATGGCCGAGTTTGAGGAGATAGTCGCTGTTGAGAAGCAGTATTCCCCTGGCAAGGTGATGGCCCCCATCAAGGACGAGGAGATGGCCCCCGGAGGGATGGGATCCCCCAGTGAGCTGCACAAGGTAAAAAATAATGGCTTACCATAGTTGTGGTTTTTGATTATTTGCAATGTGCTTGCTAATATGTTAGGGTTGTGCAGGTGCCAGTGGACGTCCTTGATGATTCCGATGTCGCGGCCCGTCCTATGGACAACGCGCCAGAGATCGTTTTCGTTGTCACGGTCCGTCCTGTTGACATCGCCCCAGAGATCGATTCCGATGTTGCTGTCCATCCTGTGGACATTGCCCCAGATATCGATTCTGATGTCGCGGTGGACATCGCCCCAGAGATCAATTCCCATGCCGTTGTCCGTGCTGTGTTCATTGCCCGAGAGATCGATGACAAGAAATAGTTGGTCGCGCTAATCCTTCAGGGTAGTTTGCATTGTGTTTAATTACCAGAACAATGCGTTTTATCAAACCATCTTAGGGCTAGTGCACTGTCTTGTGTGGGCGATACTTGCTACTTTTGTTTGATAGTGAATCATGCGAACCCTCTCCGAGTTATGGAAAAAGATGTATCCTCACTAGCTTTTGATGTAATATATGGCATGCTTAGATAAGTTTGAACTGTTTATCATATCAGCAGGGCTTGTTTGATGATTCTTGGTGTTATTAGGCTAGCTACTGTGCGAGCTATAGTACTTGCAAAATACTCACCAAAGAGAAACGATGGGGCTGATGAGCTCGTGGTACGCTTATACTGATCCGTCGTCGATCGGCCAATAGCCCAAGCTCCTAAAATTGTAGGCTTAGCGATCGATCAGACAATAGTCGACACGGATACATCCAGGCCTCATTTGGTTCATAGGGTAGGAAAATCGTAGCAAAAGTACGGAGACGTACAACACAAAATCATAGAAGTACAGAGACGTACTCCCTCTGTTCCAAAATAGATGACTCAACTTTGTACTACTAACTTTGAAATGGAGGGATTACAAATCCTAGGCGGGCTAGCTTGGCCTAGTGGGTTTCAGTGATATGACGTGGTACAGTGCCGTCCAGTCTTCGCGTGTGGTAGCAGTACTGCGGGTACAGTAAGTTTTCTTGAAGAAGCGGAATTCAATGAAGTCATGATGGTTCGTTTGTCTAACCAACTCATAGTGGGAAAGGTTGGGCCTGCACTACGACCGGGGTGGACCAAGATAATTTTGTGCATGGCAGATGGACCAGGATGGTCGACGTCCCACATGTCGGCGAATGAAAGTATTCTTTCTGATATAGTGGACGAGCAATGAGTATTCATTGCTTTTTTTATGAAAGCTATTGTCTCCACTTTTACGATGGAGGAGTGTGAAACACGGCAGCCCAGTGAACTTGGCATGTGCGCCACTCCCTCCTTCCTCATGTAATACTACCATAGTGTTGACCATAAGGTTGGCTATAAGGTTACAACTTTTTCTCACTTTCTCTCTATCTATTTCCTCTCAAATATTTTTTTACCTTTCTTTTTTTAGACACAATTGTTTTTTTATGCGTCTTTTTTTAGAATTAGGTTTTTTATACCTAGGAGCACGTGTAGAGACGGGCTCCCGCAGATCCCACTCCTTGACTTTGTCAATGCCTCTCTCTCCTCCACATAAGCGGGCTTAGGGCATGTACAATGATTCTATTGTAGGGATGCCACATACGATAAATGATGAGGTGGAGGAAAGAGAAATCATAAGAAAAGGCTTGTCTTCTCTTATTTAAGAAAAGACATATGTTTCACCATGTTTTTAGGAATAACTAGTTATTGAAGATAAGGCTAAAAGATGATCCATTGTACACATGTTTTTTTGTCATCTCTAAATTACATGCAAGACTTATGATAAGACCATCTTATCAGCCATTGTACATGCCCTTATATCTCAGAATTTTACTGCTACTACTTGCTATGAATGCGGGCAGCTGGCGTCTGAGGGGGGAGCGCGCGCGAGGAGGTGGTGGGGTGGGGGGTTTTGGTGGGCCAGGGCGGTCAGAAGGGGCTTGGAAGCGGTCAGGACTCCCGCATGGCCCACCTCACATTATCACCATATATTTCTTGGAGTCTGTGCGCGGCGGGCGGGCGATCTCTTCTCCCTGCCCCTTCTGTCTCTTCTCAGCCGACGCCCACCGAGCGATAAGATTTCGGCTATCGACGGTTTATTCAACTGCAATCCCACATGTCAGTGAAAATGCAAGACAACGTGTATCCCCTCTGGTGAGCGGCGTGCGAGCCGGACTGTCGGGGGTGCGAGGCGAACGCGATGCATACGAGTCGTAGGTGTGCCGCCTTTTCCTTTTGAACTTGCAAAGCGTAACATTTTCGTGCGATCGATCGATAGGAATCCAGAACAAAATGACGAGGGTGGTGCTTTCCGGCACGTTAGGCGGGCTAGTTTGAGTGATATGACGTCCTACAGTGTCGTCGACTTGCTCCATTTTTATGTAAGCAAGAGTCTACACTCTTACGTGGGAGGAGTGTGAAACACGTTGGATCTGATTTTGATCGAGGGATAACTATTCCCTGCGAAATAATGGAGCACTGTTAGCGATTATAGCATGATAGTTAGGGCATCTCCAGCGCTGGCCCTCAATTTACACCGACATCTGTCCCAGGATACTGATGGATGCCATCCAATGCTGCCCGCATACCTTTCGACAACTATATGAACTAACCGGACGAAATTCATGCAAACAAAGCAAATTTCAAATTAACCGGATGAAATTTGTTACATTTTGAAAACTTTTCCTATAAACTGGACGAAATTCATTACATATTTCACACAAGCCGTACTAAAACCTACTGTAAACCTAATCTAAATGATCGTCGGCGCTCGACCACCATGTCCGGCCATGAACCCGAGAAAGCCGGCCATTGCCTTTGCCTCCTCCTCATCTGCCTCGATAACCTCCTCCTCCAGAGCACAAGGTTCTGAAGATTTCTGCCTCCATGTCGCCGTCAAGCGTCTAATCGGCCGCCGATGTTTATCCCACCAAGCTTGGCGTTGACTGAGTGGAGCAGCGGTGGTCTTCCTGGGACCAGAGCGGCGGCAACCTACCGTGTACTACTCTTCCTTGCTGCGGGCTGCGCCCGCGCACGTGCGCCGGCTTCGTGGTCGTGGCGGCGGAGGGCGGCCGGGGCGGGGGAGCCGGCGATCTGCTTCGTCTGCTCGTGCGATAGTACGTCCAAGAGAGCTTTGGAGTGCGCCTGGAGCGGGGCCGCCGATGTCCTTCGTCTGCTACTGCGACAGTATGTCCAAGAGAGCTTTGGAGCGCCAGGAGGCCATGGTTGGAGTGGTGCCGACAGAAGGAAGGGATCGGAGGAGAATGAGTGTGGGTCTTTGGCTATGGCTGGGAGCTGGGGCTCAAGTTAATATAGCGGGTGAATGGCAATGAGCCGCGGCAGACGGATGGACGGCTGGCGCCGGAGTAGGTTCGTCGGCAGCCGCGTGTCATTAATGTGGTGTCGTTAACGCGGAACAGTCAATTGCACAGGGATGTCGCGCGGGTGGTGCTCTCCAGGCCATCGCGTTGCGGCAATGCCAGCGCCAGTGAGAGGTCACGTAGGGCATGAATGCGGACGCTGCTTCAGTGAATTATCCGCAGGTACATTGGATCTCTGACATGTGGGCCCAACAGGCATCTGGCCCGCATGTCAATGACACACCAACTGCACCTGCAGTTAAGTCCGGTGAATGCGGCATTGGCGTTCTGGAGAGACGGTTATCGTTTCAGGCGGGAAGGGCGCGCTAGCAATGGAAGGGGTCTCGGTAGGCCAGGGCGGTCAGACGCTGGCGTGGTGGTAAAATGTGAACTCATGGATGACGAGCCTTTGAAACGTATGCGGCACGTATTGACAACCAGGCGTCCATGCAACCGCTCTTGTCGCCAGCTAGCCTTCTACGACCACCATTAGACACCACACAACCATGCATAACTTATGAATAATGGACGAATCGATCAGACACACACTCGTGTGCAGTGGCACTATGATTGGTTGCTCACGATAGTACATCCTAGGTACCATAGTATCCTCTCTAGCTAGGCTGTTTTATAGATTGTCGTTGTGATGGACGATATACATGATCAAGGCGCTGAGTCACGAGTATGACCGTTGGTGTTGAGCCAGGTGAATACATGCTCGGTGTTTGCGGAGGCCTTCAGCAAACATCTAAACAGTAATGTCAGGTACCGCCGGGGCCCGTAGGTGATGGGCTCGTCGTTTGCGTTGCGCCATGAGCAGGACTTTGATTGAGAGGGCGACGTGGATGCATTAGCATGGTTTGACAGCGTGAGCATGAGTGTCTGGCTGTCTGCACGCGTACATGCTACTTGCCTCTATGGACGGTGTGTGCTAATTGTGTGCATCACGTATATTATAAAAAAATCCATTTGTGCATTTAACGCAAAGTATTTCATTTTCATTTGGCTGACGAGTGTGCATTGCAGCGACGAGTCCGTGGTTTGATTCCTCACATATGCATAATTTTGGTTTTTATTTGTTTATCCACTGACAGGTAGGCCCACATAGAGAGATAGATAAAGAACACAAGCTGATTAGGCGCATGCAGACTGTTTGACTGGTCAATCAGACAAATAAGGAGTTATACGCTGAGCCAATGACCGTATAATCACCATATCTCGTATACAATGATCAAAGTGAGCTATCAAGACAAGTTCAATGACCACCAATGCATTTTACTCGGTAATAAATGACCAGGATTGAAGGGGAATCCAAATTTCCTTCGGCTTCTGTCCTTGAGCTAGTGACAAACCAATGCACTATACGGTTGTCCGGCCACTCCACCCCAGAGCTGTCACCAAGCGTCCTTCATGTCACCGTGCTGCACACTAACCGGTTAGGAAGTGACAATCCCCAAGTGCAGAGAATCATCGTAGCAATTCCCATAGGTGGAAGTGATAAGTATGGAGTGTCGAACCCACAAGGAGCTAAAGGTAAGATCAATATTCTCTCAAGTCCTATCTGCCACTGATACGACTCTACGTACACCAAACGTTTGCTTCCAACTAGAAACGAGAAATAAAACTACGTTATGGGTATGAAGAGGATAACTTTGCATTATATCGGAGAGCTAAAATATAAAAGTAGGTGTTGTTATCATAAAGTTAGAATATATTACTAAATATTATAAATAGCGGGTGTGGAATAATGATGGATCGGTGTGCGGAATTGTCCTAGGCAATTGTTAACAAGACCGATAGTCGTCATTGCAATTTCATATGAGGGAGAGGCATAAGCTAACATACTTTCTCTTCTTGGATCATATGCACTTATGATTGGAACTCTAGCAAGCATCCGCAACTACTAAAGATCATTAAGGTAAAACCCAACCATAGCATTAAAGCATCAAGTCCTCTTTATTCCCATACGCAACAACCCCCTTACTCGGGTTTGTGTTTCAGTCACTCACCAACCCACTATAAGCGAATCATGAACGTATTGCAACACCCTACAGCGGGAGTCCCTCACCCTTGCATGACACGGAGAGCACCATTGGACAGCACCAATGATAAAACATACAACTCATACCAATCTAGATCATCAATCAACCCAATGACAAAGGATATCTACTCAAAACATCATAGGGTGGCAACACGTCATTGGATCATAATATGTGGCCTAAAGCACCATGTTCAAGTAGGGATTACAGCGGGGTGCGGGAGAGTCGACCGCGTAAAAAGATGAGGATTGTGATGATGATGGTGATGTTGATGAAGACGATCACCGCGGCGATGATTCCCCTCCCGATGGCACTCCGGCGCCACCGGGAGAGAGGAGGAGAGGTTCTCCCCCTTGTGCTTCCTCCTCCATGGCCTCCCCCCTAGATGGGGAGAGGTTCTCCCTCTGGTCCTTGGCCTTCATGGCGATGATGGCCCCTCCGGGATCCTCCTCCATGGCCTCCGGTGATGATCGCCCCCTCCGGCAGGGTGCCAGAGAGGGCCTAGATTGATTTCTCGTGGCTACAGAGGCTTGCGGCGGCGGAACTTCCGATCTAGGTTTCTTTCTGGAAGTTTGGGTATATATGAGAGGTGTTGGCGTCGAGAACAAGTCAGGGGGGTCTCCGGGCTGTCCAGAGGCAGGGAGGCGCGCCCAGGGGGGTGGGCGCGCCCCCACCCTTGTGGGCAGCCCGGGATTCTTCTGGCCCAACTCTTTGACTCCTTGGTCTTCTTCTGGTCCAAAAATAAGCTCCGTCAAGTTTCAGGTCAATTGGACTCCGTTTGGTTTTCCTTTTGTGCGATACTCTAAAAGAAGGAGAAAACAGAAACTGGCACTGGGCTCTAGGTTAATAGGTTAGTCCCAAAAATCATATAAAATAGCATATAAATGCATATAAAACATCTAAGGTTGATAATATAATAGCATGAAGACTTCATAAATTATAGATACGTTGGAGACGTATCAGGAAGCGATGGCATCCCGCCGTGCCGAGTTCCTCATCGCCCACGACTGCACATAGAATGGTAGGGAAGCGATGGCATCCCACCGTGCCGAGTTCATCGCCACTCGCGACCTCACACCTATGTGGGAGGAATTTGAAGCTGCCAAGGCCGAATGGGCGGTAGAGCAAGAGGCGGCCAAAGCTGCACAGAGGGAGCGGAAAAGTCAGAAAGCACTCAAGAAAAGAGAGGCCTGCCGCCGCAAGAAAGAAGAGGACGCACGCGCTGCTGCGGAGAGGTCGGCGGAGATCCAAGCACTGTGGGGTGTCACCGACAAAGCCGGGAAGGAGAACGACGGCGTCTGGCCAGCATGTGAGAAGTAGTAGTACTAGTAGTGAGTGTGTGTGTCTGTGTCGCCCATACGTTTGTTTAATTAATTATGAGCATGTACCAGTACTAGTTACTACTGTAGTTTTTAGAGCAAATTACCAGTACATTAGCCTAGACTCAATGGAAAAATTCCTATCCTATGCATCAAATGGCATCTCTTTCTTTATAGGAATGGAGATGCATGTCATCTCACTTCCTATGATTTTCATATTCCTATAAAATTCCTATCCTTTGAACCAAAGTAGGCCTCTATTGGAGTAACTACTATAGCTAGCAGTACTGCTGGTACAGTAGTTTTCTTCAAGAAGCGGAATTCAACCTAGGAAACTTCAAACTGGGAAAGGTTGGGCCTGTGATTTGATGGCTCATTAGTAATTACTACGTGGTGACTCTCCCTTGGAGTTCTGCGGGCATGGCAAGTGGACCAGGACGGTCGACGTCCCACATGTCGGCGAAGGGAAGTATTCTTTCCGATATCCAGGAGCAAGGAAACCGCATGGTATAGTATCACTGCTGATTTATATTTATTTTTTATTTCTGATGAATGCTAGCGTTTCAACTCTTACGATGAAGGAGTTCCAATCACGGCACGTGCTGGATGTCCCACACGTCAGCGAAAGGAGTGGGACATGAACAGCGTGGTAGAGCGTCTCCACTTCTGGGTCGGAGACCACACGTAGTAGTACTAGTGGTATGAACGATACAAGGTGCGACCCGGAGAGAAAGACACGTCCAGTTGGAAGGTCTCGGGGCATACACGTAAACAAATATAAAACCTAATATGTGCCTCCAATTAATATAGTAGTAGAGTACTTCATGTACTCCATAACATCACCATCATTGCACGTACAACATTTAGTGGTAGTAAGAGACAAATGCCTATATGCCACGCATGTTCATACTATTTGTGCCTTTGTACTTCACTTACCGCACTACATTACTCAGGTTCGTACGTCCACTCCTGGGTACATGTCCGACTCGTAGTTCCAGTCCCACGTGTTCTTCATAGATGGAACGATCCATAACTGTGGGCAACGGGAGTCCATATCATCGCAGTTAGTATGGCTCCCCACGATGGAGACTCATCCAAACTATGGCCAGCCTCACCACATAGCAGTCACGTGCACCGAGAAGCGGCGCTCTCTCGGCCGTCGCGCTGCTTCAAAGCCGGCGCCAGTGAGAGGTCGCCTCCACTCTGGCCGGGCATTAATGCAGCACTGACATTCCGGGGCGACGCTGACCGTTTCACGCGGGGAGCGCGCGCCGGCAAGGGAGGGGGTTGGGTCGGCCAGGGCGGTCAGACACGGGCGTGGTGGTGGTATTGGTTTTGAACCGTTTTAGGTGTAGTACTGGTAGTTTGCAAAACTACTCAATTATTGCACTTAGTTTCCTAAGAAAATGTGGTAAAAAAACGTTACTCCACAGCCCGCTTCCCTTCTCCTTCCTCTTCCACCGCCCGCGCACGTCCGTGGGAAGCGACCGGTCAACCCTTATATAGGAGTGCTAGCACAAAAAGATGCATGCATGACCACTAAAATTTCCAGACTAAAGCGCTGCTCCGGCGGGAGTATGGTGTATGTCGTTACCTTCGGCAGGGCCATGGCTACCGGGCTACGACGACCATATAAGAGGCGGCGGGAGGGGAATGAATGCAGCTACTATTTGGGTTCGTCGTCCGACTTAAATAAATACGCACCATCATGTGTACTCGTGGGTGCACAAATTGTAACATACGTGTCTGCTTAAGTGGGTGTCACGTAACTGGTGTGTGTGAGAGATTCTGAGAGACAGAGTGCGTGTGTGTGACTATCTTTGGACATGTACTCAACCTTTTGCATCGGGATATAAGTATAATGGTATTACACTTTAGCTAGTGATTTACGTGGCCATGTTAACGTGGTTGTGTAAAAAAAATGTCACTTCCTGCTCATGATTTGCGTTATATAATTACTAGCAAGATGCTCGTGCATTGCACAGAACATCAATATGCATTTTTTACAAAACACCTGTTGTGATTGACCCATGCAGGAGTAATCCCATGTGTAAAAACTAATGATATCTCGAGAATTTTATCGGAAAACTAGTATCTCGACAATTTCATCGAAAAAATGAAAGATGAGAGATAAGGTGAGGAGGACTGGACCGTGGTGGTGACTGGTGGTCGGACTGGGCGGAGGCATGGGGATGGACGGCGCCGGTAGGCGGCAGCGGCCACTATGCTAGATTGTTCCAGAGACTTCCTTTTTAGTTGCTCAGCAATGAGGTTGTGGGAGATAAGGATCATGAACGAGGCAAGGCCTTGTCTGCAAATGTGGAGAGAGGTGTAGGTATCTTTTGTAAAATTGTCATAGTTTCCTTTCTATCTGTCAGATATAGATCGAACGGTCTATATTACAAGATGGCAGGCACACCATCATCACCAACTCGTTTTTTTATAAGAGTAGAGATGATAAGTTTGCTACTAAAGTAAAGTGGAATTTGTCCATGTTATAGAAGTAAATTAAGGTGATTTCTTATCATACGGGTAAGGTTGGACGAAGGGTGGTAGGAACAAATGATCCGCCTAGAGCATATGTGTGTGAGATGGAGTCTTAGTGTGTGTGGGGGGGTGGGTGCGTGCGTGTGTGTGACGCGGGGTCCTCGGTGGCGTATGTAATTTAAGTGTGCGTGGCTTCATCATAGTGTATGACATAGGCGAGCAACGAGGGGGTGCGAGATAGAAAAGGCCCGTAGAGAGGGAAGAGAAGGTGTGTGCGTGTGAGAGGAGTCAACATCGAAAGAACGTGTTTGTTCGAGAGACACCGAGTAAGACTACTATATATCGATGGTGCATGTAGGCGGGAATTAAACAAAGGGATGGTCTTATTGGTTTCGGGGATATAGGGGAAGAGTGAGAGAGGGGGTAGCTAGAAGGAGATTGTTAAGTGTGAGTGTGTGTTCTACCCATCCAGGCGGAAGTTATGTGCACACAAGAAGAGAACGATCCGATGTGGCGTTAGGGTTGAGGGTAATTAACTATGTATGGAGACATAGGAGACCTTGAACGTGCATGTGCAAGAGGTATACATGTATATGTGGGATGTGTGTGTGTGCACGCGAGCATGATCGAGATAAAAGAAAGAAGGCATAAGTCATAAGATCAACGATATGGGAGAGATCGGTATGACAGTATGTATGCATGTGAGAGTGCGGGGAAGAAGGCTCGATAATTGAGCATGTGTTTTGTCTTTAAGAGATAGTGGCGTGGGCTGGAGCATGCATCTATGGCGAGCAAAGGGAGCAAGACACAATGATTGTGCAAAAGAGATCAACCTAGAAATGCATGTATGGGGAGACATATATAGTATGGGTGATAAGAAGCAAGAGTGTGCGCGAGAAAGAAATATTAACGGAGAAACTACAGATAGATACAGAGATAGAGATGCTAGCTATAGGGACATCGGCTAGTTTGAGTGTTGGAGATGACCGCCGGGTGGTTCAGAGGGTGAAGTTATGTGTGTGTGAGAGAAAGATAAAAAGAGGGCACTTGACTGCATGTAGAGAGAAACATATATAGTGTTCGTGATAGGAATCAAGAGAGAGGGCGAGAAAGAAGGTTGATGGAGAAACAGATAAATAGAAAGATAAAGATGCTAGCTAGTGTGTGTTAGAGGTAGGAGTCGAGTGGATCAGAAGGCTGAGTTATGTGTGTGGGTGTGAGAGAGATAGAGAGAGTGTGCGTGTGAGTCACATACAAACAAATATCAGAGAGAAATGAGATCCCGAGAGACGGAGTTTTGTGTCTGCGAGAGACAAAACAATTTCACAAC
The DNA here is from genome assembly GCF_002575655.3 of Aegilops tauschii subsp. strangulata. Taxonomy (NCBI): domain Eukaryota; kingdom Viridiplantae; phylum Streptophyta; class Magnoliopsida; order Poales; family Poaceae; genus Aegilops; species Aegilops tauschii. The sequence goes on from NC_053037.3 coordinate 208,035,802, forward strand.
GAGAGTGATAGCTAGAGAGACATATGAGGGAACGCAAGATATCTCTAGGGAGAGAGAGAGTGTGTGTGTGAGCGACATACAAGAGAATGGTGGAGAGATATGAGACCCTGCACTGCTGCAGGATGGTCCAAACGTGACACTACGATCAGAGACCCTTCGACAAAACTGTGTGCGATGCCATAATCGCAAACGGTGGTGTAAAAAAAGGTGCAAAACGTTTGCGATGACAGATGCATCAAACACGGTTCAGAATTTAGTTGCGTGTGTGATGCAGGGCATACAGTTCAGCTCAATTAACTGTTTGGGATGAAGAGGCACAAAAGAAACGGGCAGCCAGATGAAGGCATGTGCGATATACAGCATACGGTTCACTGGGATGAACTGTGTGTGATTAGGCAACCCAATGGAAATGGTTCAACTGAACAAGATGTGTGTGATACGCGGCAATCAGGTCTGTAATCTGAAATGTGTGCGAAGACCAATAATAACCCAGACGATTGCTGCTAATAAGCCGTGTGAATTGCTCTGTCTACAGTAGAATAACATGTATATATATAACTGAAATAAACATCCAAGTACATAAGTGACTATACAGATCATTCGCACACACCTCAATAAACAATTGCATGCATTCTAAAGTAGGAGAAATGATCGTCTAGTCATCTACTTCTTGTGACGCTCCCGCCTCGATCCCTCATCTGGGTCAGGAGGATGACAGTTCCGCATGTCAACGATCCGCCTGTACATCTCGTAGCTTGTGTACGCGTCCATGGCCGCATACTTGACATGTTGTTCATCCAGTCTCTTATGCCACACACTGTGCCAGGTGTTCTTGTCCTTATTGCTCTCTTGCTTCATCTTTGCATAGTAGGGGTCGATGATGGCCCAGGTGAGGTCAACCAGGGAGTTCAGTTTGCTTTTTTCGGTGCCCCAGACCTTGTAGTGGTGCTGGATGTTGACAAGAGTCGGGCATTTCAAGTCCAAAACCTTGAGCACTTTTAGATCGTTGGTGGTGTCCACCTAGCGAAACTGTAGTCGGAGCTCTTGATAAACCTAGAGAAACGCTCGCAAGGCCTTGGGGCAAGGTGGAAGTGGTAGCCGAGGACGTCATGTCGCACACACAACTGGGTGGCGGCAACCTTCTGATCGTGCCCGGCATGACCGATGGTGTACTCGAGGTCGAAGCCGACCACTTGGCACTTGCCCTCGGAAAGGGACCGCTCCATAGTTTGGATGGAGCTCTCCACCGAGACCAGGTCGTTCGTGTACACCACCGAGAGGGCCTTCCACCTCACGTGGGTGTCCACTATGTGATGCATGGTGAACTGCCCGCCGTTGTCGTCGTCGGCCGCTGGGAGCACCATTGGATCCACGGGGAGCGCCATTGGAACCACTGGATGTCCTCTCTGTATGAGTGCTCGTGGGTGTGCTTATTGTGTCGTGTGAGACGAGAGATGAAGGTAAATTCCCGCAGGAATAAAAGGGGGCCGGGCGGCGTGGATTCTCGGCGCGTCCGAATGGCAGTTTTTGCAGCGGGTAACTGCTTTGTCGCGCAGCGCCCGGCGCAACCGCTTGCACACGGACGTGTGTGATCGTGCGCTGGCCCAAAACACTGGCAGCGCGCATGGAGGGACGAGGGCAGAGCACCCGGAGGGACGCGAGAGCAGAGCGCGCGCGGTGGGACGCGAGCAGAGCGCGCCGCGGCCGCCTGAACTGCAAGCAACCTCACGCATGGAGCAGTTGAACACGCAGCAAATGGTCGCCTACAAGCCGGCCGACAGTTGCGTCCCTGCGTAGAGAGCGGCCGTGTGGTACCACCTCCGTCTAGTCTGTAATGTCCTTTATATTCCGTGCCATACTTTGCCCTCCAATTTAACCACCAAAATGTTAATGCATGTTTAAAAAATTATATCATTGGAAACTATGTTCAAATACAAATCCAACTATATAATCTTTGGCGACATGCATTTGTATTTTATTAGTTAAATCATACTTATAAACCAGGACGGTGGTATAGTAAGTAATTAAATTGCAAACGTTTTTTTAATTAACCATATGTACATGGCCTTTCGTCCTCCTCTCGCAAGTCCTGTCACCCCGCTGCCGCAGATGGCTTATAGCGCAAGCTTGCGCAGGGCGCGGGGGCGTTCTTTTTGCCAAACGGTGGCACCAATGAATCGTTGGTGAGCCCGTTCCCGCGCAACCTCGCAGGTTCCTGCGCAAGCTTCCCGCCTGACTCGGTGAAATCCCCCCAAATCCCAATGCTTACCGGCCTGCTATAAAAACCCTCACGGCCGGCGAGTCCTGCGTCGCATTTTCCCCTCCATCCCTGTAGCTTATCTCGTTTGCTTCTCCCACATTCGCCAATGGCACTGGTCCGTCGTCGTCACTCAGCCACTCCACCGTCATCGGAGGACAGCTCCAGCTGGGAGGCTACACCGCGGCGGCGCCACAGTCCCCGTCGTAGTGTAGTGCGCGTGGCGTCCTTGTTGGGTGTGCGCGGAACACCCACCACACACTCCGCCGCCGGTGCCCGTCGGCAGCTGTTGCCGGCCGCTGTTGCCGCCACACCACCATCGAAAGCCAGGGCAATCGCCCGCTCCGCTGCCATGGCCCGAAGGCGGGAGATGGCCGTCATGGCCACCACCCCACTGCCGGCCACTATGGCCATCACCCGCTCCGGCACCACGGCCCGAAGGCAGGAGGTGGTGGTCATGGCCGCCACCCCGTCGTCGGCCGCCATGGCCAACAGCCCACCGTCGACCGCCGGGGTCATCACCCGCTCCGCCACCACCGCTCGAAGGCGGGAGGCAGAGGTGGATGCCTGCACGTGCGACAGCGACCTTGCGCGCTACACCGAGTTCCTGCGGGAGGAGGAGGAGCGCCTCGTCAAACACGCAAAGAGCCTTACCGCCGCAGTGGCAGCGGCACACACCGCCTTAGAGGCAAGGAATCAGGAGATCTACGAGGAGAACCACCGCTTCGAGAGGGGTCGTCTGGAGAGGCAGAGGGCGTTCGAGACGAGCGTCGCGGAAGCTGCATTAGCGATAGGCACCGCATTGCGGTTGCCCAGCTCGTCGGTAGGCTCCTCGTCATCCGCCTCATACTGAGCGCGCTCGGCATAGGAGAGGCAACCGGAAGTAGTACAAAGCCCCTCCGCAGTAATAGTATTTAGGGGCTATTTTGTTCAGTTCATCTGACTATAGATGTGGTGGAACTGTACAACGTACTTCAAATTAGCTAGTATATATAGTTGAACTAGCTATTTCAGTACGTGGTTGGGAACAATTGGGGAAAAGTTTGGTCGGGTTCAGCTGTCGAGTTGAATTGTTTGTATAAATTAAGAACGACTGCTTAATCTATGAATGAAATCTATGCTTAATTACTGAATTTTGTTGCAAAAATTAGATACTGCTAGTGATTTTTAGCTTCATATTTTGACAAATCGCAGTGTTACAAGGATTGACAAATCTTACCAAATTGTTTGTACGTGGTTCCACACAGGTCATCCAAAACAACCGTTTGCGTTGAAGGGATGCTCAAATCCTGCGCTGCTCTCACTTTGCATACGGGTGTTCTATCTAAAACGTTTGCGATCAAGAGCTGAAGAAATCCTGCTCGGCACATTTTCTCTAGGCTTCCTAGGGAAGCTGTCGGTTTGCATACGGGTGTTCTAACTAAAATATTTGCGATGAGTGCTTTATATTTAAAAAGCGAATTAAACTGCGGCTTGGGCGCAATTAATGGAGAGGATGCGAGCTAGGCAGGCGGCCATGGAAGTCAAAGGGCTCGCTTCCCAATGAGCCTGCGCAGCGTACAGCTCGCACGCTTCCCGGTGAGCCTGCGCACTTAAGGACAGCTTGCACGCCTCTCGGTCAGCCTGTGCACTGGACAGCGCTCGCACGCCTCCCGTTCAGTCAAGGTCAAGAAACTGTCCGCACGGCACCTCCTACGGCCACTAAAACCAAGACACGTGGCGTCACGTGAATGGTTAACAGAATTTTGGATTTACTAGAATTTAAAAACCAGGCATCTCAATGTTTTGCCGGCAACCAACGGTGCCCCGGTGTTTGAAATTCATTCCCATTTCTTGCATGGCTCCTAAGCATGCACCCAAGGACACATATTTGATTTTTCAACCAATTTATATGCACTAGAGCATGTGCATGTAGTTCAAATTGAATTATGCACATGAATGCATTGAAAACTCAGTTAATGCATAAAAATGTCCAAATGATCCCTGAAAAATCACAAAAATTCACACAACACTCCTGTTGTTCAATGTTGACACGAGAAAAAAAATTGAAAGCAATAAGAGGCAATGGATATCGTTTCGTCCACAAAGGTGGGACGTTCCCTACCGAAAACCATCATGCTTGTTGTGAGAAGCTCCGGCTTGTGAGAAGCATATATCCAAACCTGCCCCAAATGGGACAAAATTTGCACCACGGCATGTTGATGCCGCTCCATGATAGCATGCCAAGTTTCATGAATTTCAGACGAGTTTTGTATTTACTAGAATTTAAAAACCAGGCATCTCAGTGTTTTGCCGGCAATCAACGGTGCCCCGGTGCTTGAAATTCATTCCCATTTCTTGCTTCGGACCTAAGCATGCACCCAAGGACAAATATTTGATTTTTAACCAATTTATATGCACTGGAGCACGTGCATGTAGTTCAAATTTGAATTATGCACATAAATGTATTGAAAACTTAGTTAATGCACAAAAATGTCCAAACGAACCCCGAAAAATCACAAAAATTTACACAACACTCCTATTGTTCTATGTTGACACGAGAAAAAAATTTGAAAGCAATAAGAGGCAATGGATATCATTTCGTCCACAAAGGTGGGACGTTCCCTACTGAAAACCATCATGCTTGTTGTGAGAAGCTCCGGTTTCTGAGAAGTATATACCCAAACCTGCCCCAAATGGGAAACAATTTGTACCATGGCATGTAGATGCCCCTCCATGATAGCATGCCAAGTTTCATGAATTTCAGATGAGTTTTCGATTTAATAGAATGTAAAAACTAGGCATTTCAATGTTTTGCCGGCAATCAACGGTGCCCCGGTGTTTGAAATTCATTCCCATTTCTTGCATGGGACCTAAGCATGCACCCAAGGACACATATTTGATTTTTTAACCAATTTATATGCACTGGAGCATGTGCATGTAGTTCAAATTTGAATTATGCACATAAATGTATTGAAAGCTTAGTTAATGCATAAAAATGTCCAAACGAACCCCGAAAAATCACAAAAAATCACACAACACTCCTGTTGTTCTATGTTGACACGAGAAAAAAATTTGAAAGCAATAAGAGGCAATGGATATCGTTTCGTCCACAAACGTGGGATGTTCCTTATCGAAAACCATCATGCTTGTTGTGAGAAGCTCTGGTTTGTGAGAAGCATATACCCAAACCTACCCCAAATGGGACAAAATTTGTACCACGGCATGTTTATGCCGCTTAATGATAGCATGGTAAGTTTCATGAATTTTAGATGAGTTTTGGATTTATTAGAATTTAAAAACCAAGCATCTCAATGTTTTGCCGGCATTCAACGGTGCCCCTGTGTTTGAAATTCATTCCCATTTCTTGCATCGGACCTAAGCATGCACCCAAGGACACAGATTTGTTTTTTCAACCAATTTATATCCAATGGAGCATGTGCATGTAGTTCAAATTTCAATTATGCACATAAAATGCATTGAAAACTCAGTTATGCATAAAAATGTCCAAACGAACCCCGAAAAATCACAAAAAATCACACAACACTCCTGTTGTTCTATGTTGACACGAGAAAAAAATTTGAAAGCAATAAGAGGCAATGGGTATCGTTTCATCCCCAAAGGTGGGACGTTCCCTACCGAAAACCATCATGCTTGTGGTGAGAAGCATATACCCAAACCTGCCCCCAAATGGGACAAAATTTGTACCACGACATGTTGATGCCGCTTCATGATAGCATGCCAAGTTTCATGAATTTCAGAAGAGTTTTGGATTTACTAGAATTTAAAAACCAGGCATCTCAATGTTTTGCCGGCAATGAACGGTGCCCTGGTGTTTGAAATTCATTCCCATTTCTTGCATGGGACCTAAGCATGCACCCAAGGACATAGATTTGATTTTTCAACCAATTTATATGCCCTGGAGCATGTGCATGTAGTTCAAATTTGAATTTTTCACCTGAAGTGGCTAGAAAACAAATTTAATGTATAAAATGTTCAAACGAACCCTGAATAATTCCAATTCTTTTACAACACACATATAGTTGCATGTTCACTCAAGGTAAAAGGTCTAGCAATTCAAACACCGTCCATTGCCGCTGTGACCCCATTATGTAATTCAAATCAAGATGAAAAATCAAGTAGATCGCACACAGTTTATTATCAGCAACCATGTGAGATGTAGTACAAAATATCTTGGAGCATCGTCGGTGTATAGTACGCCTATGGCTTACGCGAGAAGGTGCGTCGGCTACAGTCCACAGCCGGTGTCTCGAGCACACTAGCTCGCTCCCCAAATATCATTTCACTGTTCAATCGTCGCCGGTCAAAGATGGGCACGTGGACCCGCGTCGTGAGGGCAACTTCGGTGGCCCACTCCGGCGAGAGCGCGGCCGCAGCCGCCATGCGCGTGCTAACAAGGTGCATGAGCACGGCCGCAATTTGCGACCGGGCAACAAAGGCAGCCCAAATGGTCGCTGTTGCTTCTCAGGTGGCAGCAGCAACATCTGCCTCCGGGATAGGAACTGGCGAGAGCGGCACAACAGTTTTCCATTCCGCAGCGGCGGCCTTAGCCCTGATGGAGGCCGCCCATGACCATGTCGAGGCCGCCCATGCCCAGCTCCTGGCGGTCACCGCACAAATCGAATGAAGCTTCTCCGACAATGGTCGGCATCCCACGGCCGAAGAGCTGGCAATCGCTGAGAGCGTTCGAGCAGCCGTCCGTTCCTCCGCCACATACCTTGCAACGACGGGGCCCGTCCAAGCCCAGATCTCGTCCGCCCACACCCAGCTCGTGGCGGCCTTTTCTAAAGAGATGGCGGACGTGGATGGCAAGATGCTTGCCGAGTATGGTCTGATGGATGTTATGGAGTACCTTCCCCAGGAGACCGTCGGGCACGAGCTGGACATGGAGGCGGCGGCACAGATCGACGAGCACCAGCCATAGTAGTACTCTTTGTTTTGTTTAATTAAGAGCGCCGATCTTTAATTTGTTATAGTAATGTTTAGGTCATCTAGCTCTGTTTAATTGCTGAACTTGCTCGATTAAGAAGTGTGGGTGTGTTGTAGTCTCCTTTCTGTACCCAAATTATGCAATGACGTGGATGACCACTGTAACCATGCAAATTCGAACCAAAACTTTTGACGTTCAGACTCATCACACGCGGGTTAAGTTATCTGAATCGTTTGCGATGTCCACATATCGTACACAGTTCTGAATAAGGGACCGTGTCTGATGACACTTTGCGCGCCAGTTTTTTGGCTAAAGCGATTCGAAATTATCAGCTTCCGCGGAAATATCTACCTCCCCGCCCCCGCCCCCTTACCAAAAGCCACATTTCCCCTCTTTCCGCCTTCCTTTCAAAGTTGAAACCTTCACTGCTTGCTTGTAGCACCGCCGCCTCCTCGTCGGCGACCCTCCTTCACGCTGCTCGGCCTCCTCTATCCAGGTAGGTAATCCACACCCGACCCCAATCCTCCTCCTCCTTCGACATCCAACATGCCCCGACCGCCAGCGCGAGCGTGACACCTTCCACCCAAATCACCGACCCCTCCACCAAATAAGCGCCGGCCTAAGCCATGGTGCACGCAGTATAGCCAGGACCTCAAGGAGCATTTGGCAGCGGAGAAGCAAATCGCGGCCGCATGCGCGGATGAGGTCGCGATAACTACCATTCGTGCCGACCCCCAGATCTTGGAGGAGCACCTTGCCAATTGCTAGCTACGCAAGTTAAGCATGCTCAGTTTACCCATTGCGTGTGCTGCTCCTGGCTTTCCTTCACAAAATCTAATGAATTGTGCTATCTAATTTCACCATGCAATCAGTTGCTCTAGTCTATATGTTCTATATGTCGTGCAGTGTGGTGCACACGTATTAAGTGTATTGTTAATTAGTTGTCGTCTTCAGTTAACTGTTTGGTTCAATTATGCAAATGTGATGTTCAATTCTTCAGGCTGCAATTTTGTATTGTCTTCCATGTGAGAAATAAATCGAAATTATCTTTACAAAATTGTGGGTGCATTCTGTTATTGTATACCTTGTGAGGAATAAATTGAATTTGGCTGTAGTAAATACATGAGAAACAAATACAATTGCTACAATTGGTTGTAGTTAACTGTTAGGTTAACTCTCTGATCTTCTATTAGGAGTATGTTATATTGTGCAATGTGGTGCTCGGTTAATGTTTAGTTCATTTGTTGTGGTGTTTAGTTAAGTGCTTGGTTCAATGTTATATTGTGCAATGTGGTGCCCAGTTAATGTTTGGTTCATTTGTTGTGGTGTTTAGTTAACTGCTTGGTTCAATTCTGCAATGCGATGTCCAATTGTCGTGGGTAGAATTTTGTATTGTTGTGCATGTGAGGAATAAATCGAATTTGGCTGTAGTTAATACATGAGAAACATATACAAGTGATGTATTTCCTAGTTCTTAATCATGCTTGGTTTTGGTAAATGGGTTTACCGTGTGGCTTCAATTAATCTGATGAATCTGCAATGTGCTTATTTTTCATCAACATATTTTACTAATAGCATGCGAACCCTTACTTAACCTGATGACTAACTACCTTATATGTGTTGCAGGGAAACAATGGGAAGCACTAAGGTTTACAATCGAGGTTAGCACATGCGGTCCGTTGTCTAATAGCACATTATTGTGCAATTGCAGGAACCACTCTAATATTTTGGTTTTTAACAATTTGGGTTTGCACATGTAGGTCCTGCCGTCAGAGGTTTTGACCCACTGTTTGACCCTTTTTGCATATGGGGAAATGAATTGTCCATGAATATCAATCAAATCAAGAAACTCAGAAAGATTGTTAGGATAAAGAAATTAGCGACAAAAAAACAACAAGATCTTTGTTTGCACAATGAAGAAGACATGAGTTCACTACAAGATGGTACTAACTATTATACCGTGCCTTTTTTATTCCTTTGCCCCATTTCCAATATAGAGAAGATATTTATGCACATCCTTGTTTTCAGGCCTTTCCAAAGCAGTTCACTGATGATTACCTCTCAAACCACCTCTATGGTCAGGAGGCGAGGAAGGTTTTCATACAACACCCACGGTTCAATATTGAAGTGTTCCTGAAGAGGACGAAGGACGGACGGTTAATCATCCACAGGCACTGGCCTAAAGTTGCAAAGACCTTCAACATGAATGAAGGCTCAATATTCGCCTTCCGCTTCAGCGGTTTTCCAGATGAGATGCATGCGTCTATATACCGTCTATGATGCTAATTTCGAAAGGTTCGACATGTTGCATGTGGAACTTGCTGCTGGTGCAGTTCTGTAATGGGGTAGCTGAGTGCTGAAGCTATATCATGTTGTACTCTGACGTATTTCAATTATGAAATTCTGCTTCCTTAATATGGAAATGAAATATATTGTGTGCTTAATATGAATGTCAATTAGATTAGTAAATGGATTATTAATAATAGGGCAATAACCCTGCTGCTGGCGAATTAGCCTGCTAATAGGGTTTTGAGATTGCAAACGGTTGTTCAAAAAATACCGTGGGCGATGACCTCAGGCAACGCAACACAGTTTCTAGGAATAAACCGTGTTCGATCAATGAAAAATCACACACGAGTTTCTCTTGAAAACTGTTTGCGTTAGGCCACCTTGCGCAAACATTTACCACATAAAAACTGTGTGTCATGGACAACCTTTGCCACATAGTTTCTTCTATGGACCGTGTGTGATACATTCAATAACGCAAACGATTTAACGGGAAAAATTGTGTGTGATGTACCTGTGAGCGGAAACGTTTTCCTTGGAGCGATCGTGTGGGATGTGCATAAGAACATAAACGTTTAGCGGGGACTGACTGTGTGGGATGTACTTGTGACCGGAAACAATTTCGCCATATAATTGTATTTTTTAGCTCTACTGTACGTATTTCCGTATTTGAGTGCTTGTCGGTCGCACATGACCTAATTTTGCCGAACATGTGTACCAGGAGGGCATATCCCTTACGGTTTCTGGGTCGTGTGGGAAGGACCCCCCTATCGCCCACACTCACTTGGCGACGGTTCCAAATGTCGTCGCGGAAAGGGGTAAAAAACTGTTTGTTTAGGACCGACGCGCACCAGTGCTGGGAGATAGAGTTTGTGTTTGTGTTTGAGAAAGAGATATTTAAGAGGAAGAGTCGTCGCTTCTCATATCTAAGGAGTGAAAGACATCTCTGTGTGAGACGGGGTGTGCGAGAGGCACACAGGGGAATAGTAGAGAGAAATGAGACCCCGGGAGACGAAGTTTGTGTTTTTTTGAGAGAAAGAAATTTCACATGGAGAATCATAGTTAGAGAGACATAACAGGGAGCGAGATATACATAGAGAGATATAGAGTGATGAAGGTCGAGGGTGAGAGTGCTGTCAGTGTGTTGCGAAGATAAAAGATCATTGTCGACATACAGGTAGCACGAGAGATACCCGAGAGACGATGAACGCGTATAGGTCTAGAGAGATACTCCTCTATAAGCATGAGTGATAGCTATATGTGACGAATATCTGGATTAAAGGGGATACAAATATTTAAACTGGAGATCACGACATCGATAATATCATAATGCAAATTGGTGTATCAAACATGCATATTCATTTGAATTTTGGGACACGTGTAATGTTATATAGTTTATCAATATTAGTGATCCATAGATTCTTTAACTAGAGACAATACATGATTTATATGCAATTAATGTCTAAACAGGATTACACTATATGTTGCGTGTGTAAAACAGATTATACATGTTTGAGAAGTAAAAAAAACCCGCATGAAACACACATTAATTGGAGACAGTTAGCGAGGAATGCATACATTGGATTTCAACATAAAGTGGTTTCAAATATTTGGAAATCCAAATTAAGATGGATACAACCTTATGAATCTGAGATCATGCCATTTGTAAACCATATTTATGTATAAAGGTGTTGTGCTTTTGAAAGTATATATAAAAATGATGTATATAGAATTTTATTCCAATCGCAAATGGATCCTGCCCGAACAAAAATAGAATATAAACTGGTTGCGAATTGAGTTGGCACGGTAAAAGTGCACTCTTCCTCTGCAAAAATTTGAATGAAGTGGGGAAAGTCGCAGTAACCGCCCGAAACCAAAATCTGCGAGATGGAAATTCCCTGACACACAAAGCCTATCGGCTCGATTTCTATATGTTTCGATAGGGGTAGGTTTGTAATTTCACTCAAACGTGACATAACTACCTCTCACCCGGATTCATACACGGTGGGTGCCAAAACACAGTGTCTCCTCGGCCAGAATCAACTCTCTCCCCGATTCATACATGGTGGGCGCCAAAAACAAACTCTTGTCGGCAAATATTCGGTGTATGCGAGATTACCGTCCTATCCCCAACCGACTAATATTGCTGTGATGTAGGAAATTTTAAACGGGGGCTAAGTTTGTAAATTTGCTTGCATTTGAGACAAGAGCGCCCTGAAGACATGGTTTCCCCTTCCTCTCTCCCTCCATTTCCCCATTCGTACTCCATGGGCGCCAAAACACCCTCTCCACCCCAGCCTCCTCCGTCCGCCACCCCATCCACCACCGTCCTCCTCCACCATGCCGGAGCTGATACCCCGAGGTCATCGTCCATTACAAGAGATCGACCTCTCTCATCCACGGCTTCGGACCGGGATCCTTGCATCTCGTCCTCTCGCTTCATGCCTGCTGTCTTCCACCTTGCCGATGCCACTCCTACGACCGTCTCGTACACCACGCCCCGCCGCCACCGTCTATCCTCCTAGATCTGCTTCCACGCCGCTGACAGCCATCGCTACCGCAGCACCGTCAAATTCTCAGCACATGCATACACGGCGCCGCACCAGAGATGGTACTCTTTCGTATCTGCTCAACTTATGTGTCACAGCAAGAAAATAGATCGCCACTGCTTTACTATGATTTCTTGTCCATCACTTACTTGTTAGTTGAAAGCAAACATTGGTTGCGAAGTTGCCTTTGTCCGGTTTGCACCTTTAGATCTGCCATGGCACGCTCAGCACTATACTTGCAATGCTTATGGTTTTCCCTTTTATATTCCACACTAGATAAATGACAGTAGACTAAATTTCAAAATTGGGTCAGTCGATTTTTGAGAGCTCGCCGGAGTTTGCCGGTGGGAAGGAAGGGGCTCGGGTGGGGACGGTGGTTGTCGGGGGCGGTGGTGGGGCCTTGCCGAACGAAGAAAACTCGACGCGGGTGGGGGCGGGGGTGGGGGTGGCGGAGGAACACAGGCGGTGTGGCCCAGTGGTTCGGCCGGCGGCCCGTGCGGTGTTCTCTATGGGAAGAATCAGAGACGAGGAAGAAGAAGGGTTAGGAGACGTAGGATTCTTCATCCAACTGCGTGAAATGGTCGACTGACCCAAATGACAATAGTCACGCGACTTGCATGCAGACATGCAGAATATGCTTCCTCTTCTGTTATTTAACATGTTCCTCTTTTGTTCTTCTTTAGTAAGCACAGTATGTTCCTTGTCAGGAAGGGGAGCAGGGACATCTGCAGTCGACACCTCTATTGGGCCGGTTCTGCTAAATGATTTCGCACTTCGAGTTGGTCTGCCATAATATCCCGGAAATGGTGGGAGCCGCGCAGTCTTTGATAGACTAAACTGATAGTAACAACTATGTGCCTTCAGATGAATAGAGTTGGCCTATAGGTGATCGATAGGCTGCATATTAGTAGAGGCAAAACCCTATGTTTTCCAGCCAGTTCCGCTTTCCCGATTTTATTTATAGTGGTTATGGTGTACCCCTATTATCTATACTATGATCTGCCTACTGGCTCTGCGCTCTTGTTATCATGGTTTGGCAATAAACTTTCTATACGGTATATTATGAACCTATCATCTGCCAACTATCCTTACATTTGGGGCCCCCAACAGGGAGCTTATTTTTTGTGTAGTTATGCCAGATTATATTAATCTACTCACCATATTATAGCACACATGGGCTCTCTCATTAGAATCCAGTGATAGCACACAAGGGTTTACAGGGAGCCTCTATTATATTACAATATCCTCTGCATTACAAAGATAATCTCACTACTATTTGTGTTTTCATGCTTTACAGGTATTGTGCGTAATCACAATGAATATAAGAATGCGCACATCAGAAGAATATTGCAGAACTTGAAGGAGTACAAGCAAAGTCCTAATGACTATTTTGAGCTCAAGGAGTCAAAGGCAGATGGCCTATCCTATTCACCAAATAAGGTGCATGTTCTAATTTGGGAAGGTTTTATTGGTTGCACATATCATGCATAAGGTGTCTTGCATTTCTTTTGCTTTGTTGCACTGGCATCTGCTTAGTGTACTCATGATATATGTGAAGATGCCATGCCCATCCATTATTAACACCTATTCCATTTGTCGTCATACCATGTTTTTCCATTCAAATGTTGTTCTTGTGTTTCAGACATCCAAAAGGAAGAGGGTCATTGCAGAACCTGAAGGAGTACAAGCAAAGTCCTTGAAAAAGGTGGTGCTACCGGAGAAATCACATAGCACCCGACGTATATTGGCGATAGAACCAACGCCGCAAAACCTAGGATATCGCAACTATGCTGGTCACTTCTTTGCTCTTGTGAGTACATATTGTCCTATCGCTGTCCTTACATTCATACCTGGTGGATTATGTGACATCATTGTGCATTATAGCTTGCTTATCCACTGTCCGCTCCAAATTATCATATCTATATTAATGCTTAAATTAATATAGAATAAACCCAATGCCTATGAAGAAATTTAGTTCTGCATTGTTCTTGTAAGTATCTGTTGTCCTTCATCACTGTACTGATATTTGTCACCTAGTTCTTCATGTACACTTTGCAGCTTATTTTCCCTTGTCCTCCATTTTTCTACACATAATTTCTACATTTACTCTTGCCAAAATATTGAAGAAAACCAATGTTACTGAAGAAGTTTAGCTCCGCATTACTCTTGTCAGTGTCTTCTGCCTGTATGTTGTATTTACATTTGTACTCTACATCTTAAGTTAAATAATCGCCATTTGTTCCTATATTTTCATGTCTATATTTACTCTTAACAAAATGTAGAATAAAGGCAATACTCTTGAAGATGAGTGTGCGGTAAACTTCTTGAATTGCCCCCCCCCCTCAATATGGACAAGGCCTTTATAAAGCCTGTCTTCACTACTAATATAAGTTTATCCTCCTAGAGCCTTCAAACTTTTTTGTTTATATTTGGATAGCTATGAGTGCAAATGCTGTTTGTTTTTGTCGTCTGCATCAAATTGCTTGTTCAAAGTTTATAAAGTAGAAGTACATAAACATAAGTTTGTCCTTCTCAATTTTAGTCTTTAGTTGTACAATCTAGTTCCTTATTCTTACCATGTAAATTAAACTAAACATAGCAAGTTATCTTGTTTAGCACTATGTGTATGCTTGTGTTCTTGATCTGTAATCCAGTGGTGTGGTGAGACTACCAACAACAACACAATGTCATATCCTGCTGATAACCCACAAGTATAGGGGATCAATTGTAGCCTCTTTCGATAAGTAAGAGTGCCGAACCCAACGAGGAGCTAAAGGTACAACAAATATTCCCTCAAGTTCTATCGACCACCGATACAACTCTACGCGCTCTTGACGTTCGCTTTACCTAGAACAAGTATGAAACTAGAAGTACTTTGTAGGTGTTGTTGGATAGGTTTGCAAGAATATGAAGAGCGCGTAAATAAAAAGTAGGGGCTGTTTAGATAATGACACAATAAAGTAAATATAGCGAGTGTGGAAAAGTGGTGGTAGGAATTGTGAAATTATCCCTAAGCAATTTACTACTTTACTAGACCGATAGCAAGTTTTATGTGGGAGAGGCCACTGCTAGCATGTCATCCCTGACTTGGAATTCTATGCACTTATGATTGGAACTATTAGCAAGCATCCACAACTACTAACGTTCATTAAGGTAAAACCCAACCATAGCATTAAGTTATATTGGCCCCCCTTCAATCCTGTATGCAACAATTTCTATGCTAGGTAGAATCTTCTGTCACTCCTGCCCTCCAATACATAGTCCTATCAACATACAACTAACCCTATGGTGTGATCCACGCGCGCGCTCATATGATGGGCACCAAAGGACAGCAACATAACCACAAGCAAATTAAATCAATCATAGCAATTCACCAATCACCGATAGGACAACGAAAATCTACTCAGGCATCATAGGATGGCAACACATCATTGGATAATAATATGAAGCATAAAGCACCATGTTCAAGTAGCGGGTACAACGGGTTGTGGGAGAGTGGACCGCTGTAGATAGAGGGGGGAAGGTGATGGAGATGTTGGTGAAGATGGCCGAGGTGTTGGTGAAGATCGCGATGACGATGATGATGGCCACGGCAGCGTTCCGGCGCCACCGAAAGAGAAGGGGAGAGGGGGCCCCATATTCTTCTTCTTCCTTGACCTCCTCCCTAGATGGGAGAAGGGTTTCCCTCTGGTCCTTGGCCTCCATGGCATGGGAGGGGCGAGAGCCCCTCCAAGATTGGATCTGTCTCTCCGTCACTCTCTGTTTCTGCATTCTCATCTTCTGCCCTTTCACCGTTTCATATATATATGAACATCTGTAACTCCGATTGGATTGAAACCTTCACCGAGATTTTTTTTTTCTGAAAATTAGCTTTCTTGTGTCCGAAGAAGAGCATCAACCGCCTTATGGGCGGCCCACGAGGGTCAGGGGCGCGCCCCCTGCCTCGTAGCCACCTCGGGCACCGTCTCACGTTGACTCTTCTTCCCATATTATCCAAATATTCCAAAAATATTCTCCGTCTATTTTTATCCCGTTTGGATTCCGTTTGATATGGGGTTTCTGCGAAACATAAAACATGCAACAAACAGGAACTAGCACTGGATCAATATGTTACTCCCAAAAATAATATAGAAAGTTACCAAAAGTATATGAAAGTTGTATAGTATTGGCATGGAACAATAAAAAATTATAGATACGACAGAGACATATCAGCATCCCCAAGCTTAATTCCTGCTCGTCCTTGAGTAGGTAAATGATAAAAAAGATAATTTTTGATGTGGAATACTACCTAGCATAATCTTGATCATGTAATCTAATCATGGAATGAATATTAAGACACAAGTGGTTGAAAGCAATAGTCTATCATTTGACATAAAAACAACAATACTTCCAGCCTACTAATAAAGCAATAATGTCTTTTCAAAATAACATGGCCAAAGAAAGTTATCCCTACAGAATCATATAGTCTGGCTATGCTCCATCTTCACCACACAAAATATTCCAATCATGCACAACCCTGATGACAAGCCAAGCAATTGTTTCATACTTTTGACGTTCTCAAACCTTTTCAACTTTCATGCAATACATGAGCGTGAGCCATGGACATAGTACTATAGGTGGAATAGAATATTATGGTGGAGGTTGTGTGGAGAAGACAAAAAGGAGAAAGTCTCACATCGACGCGGCTAATCAATGGGCTATGGAGATGCCCATCAATTGATGTCAATGTGAGGAGTAGAGATTGCCATGCAACGGATGCACTAGAGCTATAAGTGTATGAAAGCTCAAACTGAAACTAAGTGGGTGTGCATCCAACTTGCTTGCTGATGAAGACCTCGGGCATTTGAGGAAGCCCATCGTCGGAATATACAAAGCCAAGTTCGATAATGAAAATTCCCACTAGTATTTGAAAGTGATAACTCAAGAGACTCTCTGTATGAAGAACATGGTGCTACTCTGAAGCACAAGTGTGGTAAAAGGACAGTAACATTGCCCCTTCTCTCTTTTTCTCTCATTTTTTTTATTTTCTTTATTTTTTATTTTTTTGGTGGGCTTCTTTGGCCTCTTTTTTTATTTGGGCTTATTTGGCCTCTTTTATTTTTTGTAAAGTCCGGAGTCTCATCCCGACTTGTGGGGGAATCATAGTCTCCATCATCCTTTCCTCACTTGGGCAATGCTCTAATAATGATGATCATCACACTTTTATTTACTTACAACTCAATATTACAACTCGATACTAGAACAAAGATATGACTCTATATGAATGCCTCCGGCGGTGTACTGGGATGTGCAATGATCTAGCGTAGCAATGACATCAAAAAAATGGACAAGCCATGAAAACATCATGCTAGCTATCTTATGATCATGCAAAGCAATATGCCAATGAATGGTCAAGTCATGTATATGATGATGATGGAAGTTGCATGGCAATATATCTCGGAATGGCTATGGAAATGCCATGATAGGTAGGCATGGTGGCTGTTTTGAGGAACATATAATGAGGCTTATGTGTGATAGAGCGTATCATATAACGGGGTTTGGATGCACCGGTGAAGTTTGCACCAACTCTCGAGGTGAGAAAGGGCAATGTACGGTACCGAAGAGGCTAGCAATGATGGAAGGGTGAGAGTGCGTATAATCCATGGACTCAACATTAGTCATAAAGAACTCACATACATATTGCAAAAAATCTATTATTCATCGAAAAAAAAGTACTACATGCATGCTCCTAGGGGGATAGATTGGTAGGAAAAGACCATCGCTCGTCCCCGACCGCCACTCATAAGGAAGACAATCAATAAACAAATCATGCTCCGACTTCATCACATAACGGTTCACCATACGTGCATGCTACGGGAAACACAAACCTCAACACAAGTAATTCTACTAATCCACAACTACCCACTAGCATGCCTCTAATATCACCATCTTTATATCGCAAAACTATTGCAAGGAATCAAACATATCATATTCAGTGATCTACAAGTTTTATGTAGGATTTTATGACTAACCATGTGAATGACCAGTTCCTGTCATCTCTCTCAATAGATATAAGTGAAGCCAAGCAATTGTTTCATACTTTTGACGTTCTCAAACATTTTCAACGTTCATGCAATACATGAGCGTGAGCCATGGACATAGCACTATAGGTGGAATAGAATATTATGGTGGAGGTTGTGTGGAGAAGACAAAAAGAAGAAAGTCTCACATCGACACGGCTAATCAATGGGCTATGGAGATGCCCATCAATTGATGTCAATGTGAGGAGTAGGGATTGCCATGCAACGGATGCACTAGAGCTATAAGTGTATGAAAGCTCAAACTGAAACTAAGTGGGTGTGCATCCAACTTGCTTTCTCATGAAGACCTCGGGCATTTGAGGAAGCCCATCATCGGAATATACAAAGCCAAGTTCTATAATGAAAATTCCCACTAGTATATGAAAGTGATAACTCAAGAGACTCTCTGTATGAAGAACATGGTGCTACTCTGAAGCACAAGTTTGGTAAAAGGATAGTAACATTTCCCCTTCCCTCTTTTTCTCTCATTTTTTCATTTTTTTATTTTTTATTTTTTGGTGGGCTTCTTTGGCCTCTTTTTTTATTTGGGCTTATTTGGCCTCTTTTATTTTTTGTAAAGTCCGGAGTCTCATCCCGACTTGTGGGGGAATCATAGTCTCCATCATCCTTTCCTCACTGGGGCAATGCTCTAATAATGATGATCATCACACTTTTATTTAATTACAACTCAATATTACAACTCGATACTAGAACAAAGATATGACTCTATATGAATGCCTCCGGTGGTGTACTGGGATGTGCAATGATCTAGCGTAGCAATGACATCCAAAAAGTGGACAAGCCATGAAAACATCATGCTAGCTATCTTACGATCATGCAAAGCAATATGCCAATGAATGGTCAAGTCATGTATATGATGATGATGGAAGTTGCATGTCAATATATCTCGGAATGGCTATGGAAATGCCATGATAGGTAGGCATGGTGGCTGTTTTGAGGAAGATATAATGAGGCTTATGTGTGATATAGCGTATCATATAACGGGGTTTGGATGCACCGGTGAAGTTTGCACCAACTCTCGAGGTGAGAAAGGGCAATGCACGGTACCGAAGAGGCTAGCAATGATGGAAGGGTGAGAGTGCGTATAATCCATGGACTCAACATTAGTCATAAAGAACTCACATACATATTGCAAAAAATCTATTATTCATCGAAAAAAAAGTACTACGTGCATGCTCCTAGGGGGATAGATTGGTAGGAAAAGACCAGCGCTCATCCCCGACCGCCACTCATAAGGAAGACAATCAATAAACAAATCATGCTCCGACTTCATCACATAACGGTTCACCATACGTGCATGCTACGGGAAACACAAACCTCAACACGAGTAATTCTACTAATACACAACTACCCACTAGCATGCCTCTAATATCACCATCTTTATATCGCAAAACTATTGCAAGGAATCAAACATATCATATTCAGTGACCTACAAGTTTTATGTAGGATTTTATGACTAACCATGTGAATGACCAGTTCCTGTCATCTCTCTCAATAGATATAAGTGAAGCCAAGCAATTGTTTCATACTTTTGACATTCTCAAACCTTTTCAACGTTCATGCAATACATGGGCGTGAGCCATGGACATAGCACTATAGGTGGAATAGAATATTATGGTGGAGGTTGTGTGGAGAAGACAAAAAGGAGAAAGTCTCACATCGACGCGGCTAATCAATGGGCTATGGAGATGCCCATCAATTGATGTCAATGTGAGGAGTAGGGATTGCCATGCAACGGATGCACTAGAGCTATAAGTGTATGAAAGCTCAAACTGAAACTAAGTGGGTGTGCATCCAACTTGCTTGCTCATGAAGACCTCGGGCATTTGAGGAAGCCCATCATCGGAATATACAATGCCAAGTTCTATAATGAAAATTGCCACTAGTATATGAAAGTGATAACTCAAGAGACTCTCTGTATGAAGAACATGGTGCTACTCTGAAGCACAAGTGTGGTAAAAGGATAGTAACATTGCCCCTTCTCTCTTTTTCTCTCATTTTTTCATTTTTTCATTTTTTATTTTTTTGGTGGGCTTCTTTGGCCTCTTTTTTTATTTGGGCTTATTTGGCCTCTTTTATTTTTTGTAAAGTCCGGAGTCTCATCCCGACTTGTGGGGGAATCAAATTCTCCATCATCCTTTCCTCACTGGGGCAATGCTCTAATAATGATGATCATCACACTTTTATCTACTTACAACTCAATATTACAACTTGATACTAGAACAAAGATATGACTCTATATGAATGCCTCCGGCGGTGTACTGGGATGTGCAATGATCTAGCGTAGCAATGACATCAAAAAAGTGGACAAGCCATGAAAACATCATGCTAGCTATCTTACGATCATGCAAAGCAATATGCCAATGAATGGTCAAGTCATGTATATGATGATTATGGAAGTTGCATGTCAATATATCTCGGAATGGCTATGGAAATGCCATGATAGGTAGGCATGGTGGCTGTTTTGAGGAAGATATAATGAGGCTTATGTGTGATAGAGCGTATCATATAACGGGGTTTGGATGCACCGGTGAAGTTTGCACCAACTCTCGAGGTGAGAAAGGGCAATGCACGGTACCAAAGAGGCTAGCAATGATGGAAGCGTGAGAGTGCGTATAATCCATGGACTCACCATTAGTCATAAAGAACTCACATACATATTGCAAAAAATCTATTATTCATCAAAAAAAAGTAATACGTGCATGCTCCTAGGGGGATAGATTGGTAGGAAAAGACCATCGCTCGTCCCCGACCGCCACTCATAAGGAAGACAATCAATAAACAAATCATGCTCCGACTTCATCACATAACGGTTCACCATACGTGCATGCGACGGGAAACAAAAACCTCAACACAAGTAATTCTACTAATACACAACTACCCACTAGCATGGCTCTAATATCACCATCTTTATATCGCAAAACTATTGCAAGGAATCAAACATATCATATTCAGTGATCTACAAGTTTTATGTAGGATTTTATGACTAACCATGTGAATGACCAGTTCCTGTCATCTCTCTCAATAGATATAAGTGAAGCCAAGAAATTGTTTCATACTTTTGACGTTCTCAAACCTTTTCAACGTTTATGCAATACATGAGCGTGAGCCATGGACATAGCACTATAGGTGGAATAGAATATTATGGTGGAGGTTGTGTGGAGAAGACAAAAAGGAGAAAGTCTCACATCGACGCGGCTAATCAATGGGCTATGGAGATGCCCATCAATTGATGTCAATGTGAGGAGTAGGGATTGCCATGCAACGGATGCACTAGAGCTATAAGTGTATGAAAGCTCAAACTGAAACTAAGTGGGTGTGCATCCAACTTGCTTGCTCATGAAGACCTCGGGCATTTGAGGAAGCCCATCATCGGAATATACAAAGCCAAGTTCTATAATGAAAATTCCCACTAGTATATGAAAGTGATAACTCAAGAAACTCTCTGTATGAAGAACATGGTGCTACTCTGAAGCACAAGTGTGGTAAAAGGATAGTAACATTGCCCCTTCTCTCTTTTTCTCTCATTTTTTTCATTTTTTTATTTTTTATTTTTTTGGTGGGCTTCTTTGGCCTCTTTTTTTATTTGGGCTTATTTGGCCTCTTTTATTTTTTGTAACGTCCGGAGTCTCATCCCGACTTGTGGGGGAATCATAGTCTCCATCATCCTTTCCTCACTGGGGCAATGCTCTAATAATGATGATCATCACACTTTTATTTACTTACAACTCAATATTACAACTCGATACTAGAACAAAGATATGACTCTATATGAATGCCTCCGGCGGTGTACTGGGATGTGCAATGATCTAGCGTAGCAATGACATCAAAAAAGTGGACAAGCCATGAAAACATCATGCTAGCTATCTTACGATCATGCAAAGCAATATGCCAATGAATGGTCAAGTCATGTATATGATGATGATGGAAGTTGCATGGCAATATATCTCGGAATGGCTATGGAAATGCCATGATAGGTAGGCATGGTGGCTGTTCTGAGGAAGATATAATGAGTCCTATGTGTGATAGAGCGTATCATGTAACGGGGTTTGGATGCACCGGTGAAGTTTGCACCAACTCTCGAGGTGAGAAAGGGCAATGCACGGTACCGAAGAGGCTAGCAATGATGGAAGGGTGAGAGTGCGTATAATCCATGGACTCAACATTAGTCATAAAGAACTCACATACATATTGCAAAAAATCTGTTATTCATCGAAAAAAAGTACTACGTGCATGCTCCTAGGGGGATAGATTGGTAGGAAAAGACCATCGCTCGTCCCCGACCGCCACTCATAAGGAAGACAATCAATAAACAAATCATGCTCCGACTTCATCACATAACGGTTCACCATACGTGCATGCTACGGGAAACACAAACCTCAACACAAGTAATTCTACTAATGCACAACTACCCACTAGCATGCCTCTAATATCACCATCTTTATATCGCAAAACTATTGCAAGGAATCAAACATATCATATTCAGTGATCTACAAGTTTTATGTAGGATTTTATGACTAACCATGTGAATGACCAGTTCCTGTCATCTCTCTCAATAGATATAAGTGAAGCCAAGCAATTGTTTCATACTTTTGACATTCTCAAACCTTTTCAACGTTCATGCAATACATGAGCGTGAGCCATGGACATAGCACTATAGGTGGAATAGAATATTATGGTGGAGGTTGTGTGGAGAAGACAAAAAGGAGAAAGTCTCACATCGACGCGGCTAATCAATGGGCTATGGAGATGCCCATCAATTGATGTCAATGTGAGGAGTAGGGATTGCCATGCAACGGATGCACTAGAGCTATAAGTGTATGAAAGCTCAAACTGAAACTAAGTGGGTGTGCATCCAACTTGCTTGCTCATGAAGACCTCGGGCATTTGAGGAAGCCCATCATCGGAATATACAAAGCCAAGTTCTATAATGAAAATTCCCACTAGTATAATAAAGTGATAACTCAAGAGACTCTCTGTATGAAGAACATGGTGCTACTCTGAAGCACAAGTGTGGTAAAAGGATAGTAACATTGCCCCTTCTCTCTTTTTCTCCCATTTTTTTCATTTTTTATTTTTTATTTTTTTGGTGGGCTTCTTTGGCCTCTTTTTTTATTTGGGCTTATTTGGCCTCTTTTATTTTTTGTAAAGTCCGGAGTCTCATCCCGACTTGTGGGGGAATCATAGTCTCCATCATCCTTTCCTCACTGGGGCAATGCTCTAATAATGATGATCATCACACTTTTATTTACTTACAACTCAATATTACAACTCGATACTAGAACAAAGATATGACTCTATATGAATGCCTCCGGCGGTGTACTGGGATGTGCAATGATCTAGCGTAGCAATGACATCAAAAAAGTGGACAAGCCATGAAAACATCATGCTAGCTATCTTACGATCATGCAAAGCAATATGCCAATGAATGGTCAAGTCATGTATATGATGATGATGGAAGTTGCATGGTAATATATCTCGCAATGGCTATGGAAATGCCATGATAGGTAGGCATGGTGGCTGTTTTGAGGAAGATATAATGAGGCTTATGTGTGATAGAGCGTATCATATAACGGGGTTTGGATTCACCGGTGAAGTTTGCACCAACTCTCGAGGTGAGAAAGGGCAATGCACGGTACCGAAGAGGCTAGCAATGATGGAAGGGTGAGAGTGCGTATAATCCATGGACTCAACATTAGTCATAAAGAACTCACATACATATTGCAAAAACTCTAATATTCATCAAAAAAAGTACTACGTGCATGCTCCTAGGGGGATAGATTGGTAGGAAAAGACCATCGCTCGTCGCCGACCGTCACTCATAAGGAAGACAATCAATAAACAAATCATGCTCCGACTTCATCACATAACGGTTCACCAGACGTGCATTCTATGGGAAACACAAAGCTCAACACAAGTAATTCTACGAGTACACAACTACCCACTAGCATGCCTCTAATATCACCATCTTTATATCGCAAAGCTATTGCAAGGAATCAAACATATCATATTCAGTGATCTACAAGTTTTATGTAGGATTTTATGAGTAACCATGTGAATGACCAGTTCCTGTCATCTCTCTAAATAGATATAAGTGAAGCAAGAGAGTTTAATTCTTTCTACAAAAGATATGCCCACGCTCTAACAAATATAAGTGAAGCAAAAGAGCATTCTACAAATGGCGGTTTTCTATGTGAAGAGAAACAGGCAATCCATACTTCAATGATATAAGTGAAGCACATGAAGCATTCTATAAAGCCATACTCAAAAGATTTAAGTGAAGTGCAATGAGAATTCCATAAATCAACCAAGGACTATCTCATACCAGCATGGTGCATAAAAGAAAAAAGAAAACTAAATGCAAAAGACGCTCCAAGATTTGCACATATCGCATGAACGAAACGAATCCGAAAACATACTGATACTTGTTGAAGAAAGAGGGGATGCCTTCCGGGGCATCCCCAAGCTTAGACGCTTGAGTCTCCTTGAATATTTACTTGGGGTTCCTTGGGAATCCCCAAGTTTTAGCTCTTGCCTCTCCTTCTTCTCCTCACATCCATACCTTCTCGATCACCGAACACTTCATCCACACAAAACTTCAACAGAAAACTCGGTAAGATCCGTTAGTATAATAAAGCAAATCACTACTCTAAGTACTGTTGCAAACCAATTCATATTTTGTTTTTGCATTGTGTCTACTGTAATATAACTTTTTCATGGCTTAATCCACTGATAGAAATTGATAGTTTCATCAAAACATGCAAACTATGCATCAAAAACAGAATCTGTCTAAAACAGAACAGTCTGTAATAATCTGAACATTCACCATACTTCTGATACTTCAAAATTATTCCAAAATTAGGAAAAATAAACAATTTGTATAGAAAGACAGTGCAAAAAGTTTCAGAATCATTTGACGTTCCAGTAAAAAATGTAAAATCGCGCACTACAGCCAAAGTTTCTGTCCTACACCGCACAAACCAACAAGCATTGTAAACATCCTAAAGGCAAACCTTGGCACATTATTTTTATAATACAATGGAATTGTACAAGGGGATAATTATTTTTGTTGAAAAGTTTCTGTAATCAAGATTCACAAAGTTTCCATGGGCATGAACAAAGTTCAAGGACGTCCCCCACTTTCACAATGCTCGTCTATCTCACTTTCACTTTTCTTTTTGAAAAGTTTTGGGTTCCCCTCTTTATTTTTTGTTTTTAAACTATATAAAAGCACACAACAGAAATAAATTACTCTCTAAAAATTCCGGGTTGTCTCCCTGGCAGCGCTTTCTTTAAAGCCATTAAGCTAGGCATATAGTGCTCAAGTAATGAATCCACCCGGATCCCAAGGTATATCAAAGCCAATTTTAATTAGCAATGATTTGGCATTTAGTAGTGAGAACAAAGCAACATATATCAAGCAATGACGAAGTCTAACTCTCTTCCTATGCATCGGCATGTCATAAAAGAAAAATTCATGCGCACAAAGTAAAGGCCAATGCATAGTATAAACAGTTTCTTGCAATTTTTTCGTGTTGGAAACATGGAGAGGCGGAGATGTAGTTCCTCTCTCATAATAATTGCAAGTAGGAGCAGCAAGCACATGCATATTATATTCATCAAAATCATCATGTGCAATGGTAAAAGGCAACCCATCAATATAATCCTTAATAAAAGCAAACTTCTCCCATATAGTGTAGTTTGGAGCATTCAAAAAGATAATACGACTATCATGTGTGGGTGCAATAGCAACAATTTCATGTTTAACATAAGAAACTATAGCAAGTTCATCTCCATAAGCATAATTCATATTGGCATCTTGGCCACAAGCATAGCAAGCATCATCAAAAAGGGATATTTCAAGAGAATCAACGGGATCATAACAGTCATCATAGCAATCATCCTTCGGTAAGCACGAAGGGAAATTAAACAATGTATGAGTTGAAGAGTTACTCTCATTAGAAGGTGGGCACGGGTAGCTAATCCGCTCTTCCTCCTTTTGTTCTTCGCTCTCCTCATCATCTTTCTCATCCAATGAGCTCACAGTTTCATCAATTTCTTCTTCCATATACTCCTGCAAAATATTAGTCTCTTCGTGGACAGCGGAGACTTTCTCAATAAATGCATCAATATCGGCATTGTATTCATAATTCTCATAGCAATATTTAAGGATAGCTAAATTTTCAGGTCTATAAACAGCATCATAAGGATTTTCAAACTCTTTGAACATAGATTCAATTTCATAAGCACCCATAAAAGCAACAAATTCTTCTATTTGTTCCACATCATAGTAATCATATATACCTCTAGCATAAGAAGCCAAGGTTTCATTATCATTAAATTCGCATGAAAAGGGATGGTGTGGAGCATTCATCCTAGAGCAACAAGTATAATCATATCTCAAGCATAGTTGCCTAGCATACCAATTCAATATATGAATTTGATCCCATAATAGTTTCCCTTTTTGAGTCAAGCGATAATCCCTAAAGTATTCACGTTGATCCAAAATGTCTCCCATTACATAATTAAATGGGGTTTTCTTAGGATTATCAAAGTAGTACATAATATCTATCACATAACGAGCATCGAGGGTTTTAGGAGGTTCCCCATCTCCATGAGTAGCAAGTACACCTAATGTTTTTGGTATTTCGTGTTCCATATCCATATCTAAAGATAAAGAGAAACTAAGAACAACAAATAAAAATTACTTAATGATAAAGTAAACAAGCACACACGAGAATATTCACCCCACGCTATTGCTCCCCGGCAACGGCGCCAGAAAAAGGTCTTGATAACCCAGAAGTATAGGGGATCAATTGTAGCCTCTTTCGATAAGTAAGAGTGTCGAACCCAACGAGGAGCTAAAGGTAGAACAAATATTCCCTCAAGTTCTATCGACCACCGAGACAACTCTACGCGCGCTTGACGTTCGCTTTACCTAGAACAAGTATGAAACAAGAAGTACTTTGTAGGTGTTGTTGGATAGGTTTGCAAAATATGAAGAGCGCGTAAATAAAAAGTAGGGGCTGTTTAGATAAATACACAATAAAGTAAATATAGCGAGTGTGGAAAAGTAGTGGTAGGAGTTGCGAAATTGTCCCTAAGCAATTGACTACTTTACTAGACCGATAGCAAGTTTTATGTGGGAGAGGCCACTGCTAGCATGTCATCCCTGACTTGGAAATATATGCACTTATGATTGGAACTATTAGCAAGCATCCGCAACTACTAACGTTCATTAAGTTAAAACCCGACCATAGCATTAAGTTATATTGATCCCCCTTCAATCCCGTATGCAACAATTTCTATGCTAGGTAGAAGCTTCTGTCATCTTGCCCTCCAATACATAGTCCTATCAACATACAACTAACCCTATGGTGTGATCCACCCGCGCGCTCATATGATGGGCACCAAAGGACAGCAACATAACCACAAGCAAATTAAATCAATCGTAGCAATTCACCAATCACCGATAGGACAACGAAAATCTACTCAGACAGCATCGGATGGCAACACATCATTGGATAATAATATCAAGCATAAAGCACCATGTTCAAGTAGAGGGTATAGCGGGTTGCGGGAGAGTGGACCGCTAAAGATAGAGGGGGGAAGGTGATGGAGATGTTGGTCACAGCAGCGTTCCGGCGCCATCGGAAGAGAAGGGGAGAGGGGGCCCCTTCTTCTTCTTCTTCTTCCTTGACCTCCTCCCTAGATGGGAGAAGGGTTTCCCCTCTGGTCCTTGGCCTCCATGGCATGGGAGGGGCGAGAGCCCCTCCGAGACTGGATATGTCTCTCTGTCTCTCTGTGTTTCTGCGTTCTCATCTTCTGCCCTTTCACCGTTTCGTATA
Source organism: Aegilops tauschii subsp. strangulata (assembly GCF_002575655.3). Lineage (NCBI taxonomy): Eukaryota > Viridiplantae > Streptophyta > Magnoliopsida > Poales > Poaceae > Aegilops > Aegilops tauschii. The sequence continues at coordinate 208,063,752 of NC_053037.3, forward strand.
TATATGGAGATCCGTAACTCCGATTGGATTGAAACCTTCGCCGAGGTTTTTTTCTAAAAATTAGCTTTCTTGCGGCCGAAGAAGAGCAGCAACCGCCTTACGGGTGGCCCACGAGGGTCAGGGGCGCGCCCCCTGCCTCATGGCCACCTCGGGCACCGTCTCGCATTGATTCTTCTTCCAATATTCTCCAAATATTCCAAAAATATTCTCCATCCATTTTTATCCCGTTTGGATTCTGTTTGATATGGGGTTTCTGCGAAACATAAAACATGCAACAAACAGGAACTAGCACTGGGCACTGGATCAATATGTTAGTCCCAAAAATAATATAAAAAGTTGCCAAAAGTATATGAAACTTGTATAGTATTGGCATGGAACAATCAAAAATTATAGATACGATGGAGACATATCACCTGCTATGTCTCAACTATGAACAATGCCATATTATATTAATGTTATTTAAATCGTGTCTCTTTATTAACCAATCTGAAATGGTATAAATTGACAGTGCACTCACCATTCATGCTTATACGTTGTTTAGAACTACATCTATGCTTGTGTTATTGATCTGTAATCCAGTGGTCTGTTGAAGCTGGCCGCTCCTGCACAATGCCATTTCCTGCCGTCTTAACTATGAACAATGCCTATTATTTTAATGCTATTTTAAACCATGTCTCTTTATTTCTGACAAAGAAATGAGATGAATCGACAATGCTGATGCTTATACGTGGAAAACCTGTTATCTACCTACTTGTTTCTCTTTCAGGGTGACAACGCTGCTGCTAGGAAGAACTGCCACAATGATAGCGAAGGAGAAGGAAACACATATTCCAGAGGAGAAGGAAACACATATTGAGGGTAGGGATACAACCACGAAGTCACATCTTGATGTAGTGTCAAACTTACTCAGTGACACAAGCTCGATGAAGTCGCCGCCTGTATCTGTTCGTCTTCTTCAATCTAAAATTCAAGCCAAATACATGCTTCTGCTCAACTCGAACTCCAATCTCTATGCAAGATTAACAGTAAGTATAGGACTTTTATTGATGCTATGCAGCTTAAGTTGGTGGATATGAGCACCAAAGAAGCGCAGGCTCATTAGGTTGCTAAGCTGCTTGCGCTGCAGCTCCTGGGCCGGGCTATCCTTTCTTGAACTATGTTGAACTGGTGTCGGTTCTGTCTATTATCTTGTCCGCCTGTTAACTTCCACTGGTGGCGACCTGCCCAGTTTATATAATCTGCTGTCTAGTTGCCCTTTATTATCACTGGCGGCGAACTTTGATGCCGAGGGGATGTAATATGCTGTAATTTCTTTGTTGTATAGTCTAGGTTTATTCTTGGTTGGTATGTTGTAATTTAAACTGGAAGGTTCAGTGGATCTTAGCGTTATCGGTCTTCAGGCCGGCCCGTTACACATATGGGCCAAACCCTGGTTCTATAATCATCTTGGGCTATTAATAGGTCTAAACATATAGTTGTTTCCCTCCTTTAATAGGCCGAGTAAAGTTCTGTCCAGCTGGGCCAGAGAATACCATGGGCTTTTAACAAGCTAAAACCCAGATTGGGCTAGCGTTGAGCCGAAAAATTCACGGGCCAATACAGGCTGAAACTGCCTAAGGCCCATGTTTGGCCCAAATAGGACGAGCAGTTAAGAGGCCAAAATATATCTCGGGCCTGTTTGGCCCAATAAAATTATGGGCTTTAAGCAGGCCGGTATATACGCGGGTCATAGGCCTAAAACTGTCATGGGCCATTATCAGATGGCTGTAAGCAGGCCAGATTCAACATGGGCTATAATTAGGCCCAACTGTTACTCGAGCCATTAACAGGCCGATAGGCCAGTTGGGCTGAAACTTATCCATGAAGACTACGGGCCGTTAAGAGGCCTAAAGTTACTTCGGACAAGAAATAGCCCAGTTTCTGCATGGGCCGTTAAATGGCCTAAAGTTAAACCGGGCCGACAACATCCCAGATGCACCATGGGCTCCTAACAGGCCGAAACTATTATCGGGCCAAACTTGTAAATGGGCATTTAACAGGCTGAAATACAAACCGGTCTTAGTATGGGCCTAAAAGAACAGTGGCCTGTTAACGAGCCTGATCCGATATGGGCCGTAATTTGGCCCAAAACATGGCAGGCTGTGAATGGGCCTGATCTGGTATGGGCCTCAATTTGACCCAAAACATGGTAGGCTGTTAACGGGCGAGCCCAATAGTGTCTGAAAAAACATGGTGGGCCTTTAGCTGGGCCGACCTTTTCACCGGAATGGGCCTCTGTTGGGTCGTGCCATGTGTCAACATATCATAGGCGTCTCCTGTCCAATGAGTTGATAACATCTGTCCGAACGTTGATCCAACACGTGGTTCCTCCGGCCAATGAGAATTTTACACATGGAAAATCCCCATTGGTTCGGGCTGTTAACGGGTTATTGGACCCAAAACCGGACCCGATAGCTTAACGGCGACCCGTTACGGTCGATGCCACATGTCGGTCACCCTTGACGAAAGAACTTCTATGACGCGTGATTTATCGTCATGGAAGTGAAAACTTCCATGATGATAATTTTGGTAATGTCATGGAACACTTCTATGACAGCACAGGTATGACTATCTTGATTCTGTCATAAAATCGTCATGGATGTACATGCATGACAGAAAACGTGACCTACTGTGACAAACACGTATCATCACGGATGTGTATTTTTTTGTAGTGACAACTTCTGCCAGTGATGAACATCAGTGTACAGCAGTAGTACAAGGAGGGGCCTTGAGACATTCCAATCTCTATTTTTGTGCAGATCAACTACAATTAAGCACCCCAGTTTTGCAGAAATGCTTAAACATTAACAATGGGACTAGTTGATGAAACATATACTAACAAAGAGAAGCACTTTCTTTATCTACATTGGAAATGAAATGATAGAGGGGACACTTGCTATATTTTAACTGTATTGTTACTTCATTTTATTAGTGGCACTAGGGTCGAGCAGGTGGCAAACGAGGTGTACCATGCATCGCAAGGATTGAGGCCGGGGGTGCTTAGACCGGGATGCTGAAGCTAGCTCTTTCAGTCCCTATCTTCCCCCCTGATGTTTCTGTGGTAGCATTTGGGTGGTAATCCAAGCTTGGTCGAGCTGGTGCTGCGTCCCCCTGCCTACCTAGCTTATGTGGCGAACTTGTCTCCTGCTAGTACTCAGTCCGTTCTAGTAGTAGTTGCATAACTGCCCGTTTACACTGTGATGTTGTTGGATAATGGTTCTCTATGGATGGGTTTCCTTAATGATATCGGAGGAAACCCCATCTTTCGATATATAAAAATAATCAGTGGCACTAGCGGTGCCAAAGCATTGCCTCAAATTAATAGTACCACTAGATTAAGGTGCAAAATAATAACATTACTGCTTTATCATGGCAGTGCCAAAACAGTAGCACAAGAGCAGACTCAACATGCAGGATCTTTGGCAAATAGTTAGACCAAGAAGGAACATACCTCATAATGGGAACCATATCTGCAGTCAACGCCATCGTAGAAGGGATGACACCAGTCACCAACATGAATGATTCAATTCATGGGACCTTTTGGCGCAGTTCACCTAAAATGAAGCAATGTCCCATGAGCTAGCAGCTTCTTCTTTATTTTTTTAAGAAAAGGGCTCCAACCCCGGTTCCTTTTCCATCAGAAAGCAAAACCCTAAGAGCTTCTTCTTCATTTAGTTGCAATAAAATTGAGCAACATCAAGGTTGGTTGTGAAGCTCTTGGAATGTTCAACTATAATTTTGATATCATTTGTGTTGTTTAACTAAGATGAAGCGTGAAATGTATATCTCTGTTTGCACAAGAAAGGTGGAAAGGAGGGTGACTAACAAGTGATGAAACATACATCAAATGAGAAGAAGCATGTTCCTTATGTGAATGGCAATCCTACAAGGACAGTAGCAATTTCTAAAGCAGCAACATTGCTAGATATTAGTGTGGGAATTATGATTAACTATGACAACTGTTAAATACGACATTACTTTAATGGTGCCATTGCTTCATTTAACCGGCAACATTACGTTAACAGCTGCTACAGAGTTGGTATTTGGGCATGGGGGAGTAGGCGGACCAGGAAAGTTGCATTTCTAATGAAAAGAAGCAACTTATTTTAATGGGAAATTTAGCAGGACATGAAAAACAGTGCCATTGATTCATATTACCTGAGGCATTACATTGAAAACAACATTGGTTTAACGTGTCCTTAATTTTAACAGTGTGACTTCTACATTTTACCAGTGGCATTACATAAGAGTAGCTCAGGGCAACAAACATTAGAACAGGATATCTGGGTTGGTCCCATTTTTGTTCGGTATAACCACCTTATACTGTGTGAGGCTAGCAAATCTACTGCTGGACATACTCTGCTAACGTGTCCCCCAGTCCCCACTTTCTTTCCATTTTCAACCAATAGATCGGGTTTATATTGAGTTTGTACTGCGTTGCCCTTTATTTCCCTATTAGACCAAGAGACTAGTTGGATAGCCAATCTCTGCGTTTCCCTTTATTTCCCTATTAGACTGGGAGGCGCAGTTGTTGTCATTTTGTTCTGAAGCACCGGATTATAACATCTAACATAAAAAAATGTCTCATGACAAGAAATCATAAACTCACTGCCCCAAGGAGACAATATGAATCCCTATGGACAAACTATACGAGCATCAAAGCTCGATTTAAAGATAAACTCGTAGAAAAGGGGTCCATCGATAGATGTCCTAATTAACATAGCCGCCTTGACCTAGATGGCAACCGAGTAGTCTTTGTGCATGTGCCCCCAATGACCAGCGCCTTGGAGGGACTCAGTTGTCACTGTTTAACCCTCACAATGATCTGAAGCACATGACACCTAATACTGCGAGATGACAAGAAACCTTTTTTTTAATTATCATCCGAACTACAGCCCTGTACAACACAGCCTGCATGATGTGTAGATGATAGCCAATCCAGCTGTGTCTGCTGGAGTCTGGTAACATGCATGGACGAACTGATCTTCCGTGTCATGCAGGGATCGTCCAGGCACTGACGGTTGTACAACACTACTCCAGTACTATCACTCGTCTCTCTTATATTAACTCACCTGAATTGCGGGGTCGGGGAGTGTGCCTATGGTCGGTTCTCAATTGCGGTCTCACATGTGTGTGCTAACGCAATATGACGCGCATTCCATTCGGAGAGCGGCGTGCCAGACATACCGACCGTCTGGGGCTGCGACCCAAACGCGACGCGCATGTTGTATACTCCGTACATGTGTACCGCCGTTTTCATGAGGCTTTGCAACATGGCACAATCCATGGATACAAAATGATACTGTACTATTTAAAAGTCGAGGGTGGGGCTTTTCCCGCGTGGTAGGCGGGGCAGTTCCACCTAGTCAGTTCGACAGAGACGCGAGAAGATGACGGAGTAGGCTGTTGCAAACGTAGGGATGTGTGATTTAACAGCGAGTTACTGCTGGACAGGTGGGGCCCCGTGATTTGACTTGCCATAATCATTTTAACTGCGGCGCTACGACCGGCGTGAGTCTCCCGATTCCTGACCACTTCCATGGTATACAGGTGCCTCTCCCAATGCTCCACCATTTAGAGGCTGGCTCTTGCATGAGAGCCCACTCCTCCACTTTTTCCTTGCCTCTCTCCTCCACATATGCAAAAATGCCATCTAAGCGGGCTTATAGCCCACTATTGTACTTGCTAGTACAGGTGCAAAGCCTGCCACATAGGCATAAAGTCTGATGTGGCAAGTTAATTAATAAGAGAGAGACTAGTTTGGTGACCCCAGAAAGAAACGGTGCTACTCCCTCCGTCCGAGTGTATTGGGCCCATGAGCAAAAGAACCCCGTCTGTTTTTATTAGGCCTGCTTTGAAAATCACAAACCTTTTCTCCTCAAATTAACTGCTGATTCCTGATTCAGAGAGGCTAAACTCCGGAATCCGCACCACGCATGCATCCCTCCCCGTGCGTGAGCATGCATGCATGAGCGTCATTGGCAGGGACTGCTGGGATGGTCGCTACATGCATGCGCCAGCAATAACTAATGTGCAAAATGAAGCATCAACTATCTACTGTAGGGGTTAATGCCTAAAATAACGCATACATTTACTGGTTGCCTTGGTCCTGCCAATCTTTTCTTTGGGCCTAATAAACCCGGACGGAGGGAATAAGCACGTGTACCTATGTGAAAAGACCATTTTGAGTCTATAGCTAATTAAATGAAGCAAGCTTAGCAACAAAAAACTAAGCACCTATGCATTGGGGACTTGAGTTGCTAAGCCATTTAATGCCTTTAGCACCTCATCTAAGCACCATTTCATTGGAAGAGGTCACTCCTTGGCAAATGCAATACATACTACGAAGAAAGAGATAGAGATAAGTAAAAAAATACTCTTATAACCAACCTTATAGCTAACCTTGTTGTATGAGTGACTAAGTGATGACTATGTATGACATGCCAACATTAGATAGCCTAACGCACCGTGTTAAATCTCCAAGGGTGCGACCCCGCGAGCGAGGCGACGGTTGTGGTAGGCACGACCATGATACGGGCTGCTGGCAACCCTTGGAACTGAGATCGAACGGTCGCATGCTAAGTTGCTGAATATTTGCAAAATAACCCTTCGGGATAGGATATTCACCCATATGTCTAGAATCACGCCATGCAACCGTTCGATCTCAGATCCAAGGGCTCTTGGAAGCCCGTATCATGGGAGAATGGAAAGCTTCGTATCACCTGTAATTTTCCTGACGCTTGACGTGCGAACACGCAGATGCAAGAAGCCATTTAATTCGGCGTCGAGTAGACATGACATCTAATTGGTCCCCCATAGTACTGTGCATGAATCCATTTATCCACCAGGCAAGCCACTACCCTGTCATTCGCACGCCCCACTCAGCATTTTTACGATCGAAAACCGCTAGCAGTTCGCACCTACTCGTCCTCGGACATCCTTTCACATTACGGCAGTTCCACTAGTCCTAACCCTCCTCCGAAATCCATGGCGTCCCAAATCTGCATGATCGGCGGTGAGTACAAGGTTAGAACCATCACCGGCAATGAGTTTGACGTCATATGCACCCGTTCTTCCGTGACGGTGAAAGGTTGTCTTGCTCGCTTCAGACACATGTTTGGAAAAGTCAAATGATGAGTGGGTCGCTGGGCTAGATGTGGAGTACACCACAACCCTGGACAAAGGGAAGAATCTATTGGAGGAAGAGAAGATGAAGCCCGTCGTGATCTAGGTTTGCGTGCATAACTTGTGCTTGGTCTACAACATATGCCATGTTGACGTTGAGTGCGAGGAATTTAAGAACTTCCTCGCGGGCGGCCTATCCAAATTCGTTACTGTAGACTTTACGAACGACAGAATAGCCCATGGTCGGATAGGCCTTCTTGTAGGAGAGCCCTTCGACCTCCAGAAGAATGGGCTGGTGTCGTCCTGTGATCAACCTTCAATGCTGAATCTGGCAGGAGCCATTGTTCATTCTTCGTACGGTAAACTGAAGAAACCTCCGTCCAAGTTTCATCGTCATGCATGGCAGTGGAATGTACTAGATATTGACCACATCCAGTACGCTGCAATCGATGCCTACCTTTGTTTCAATATATACAACGGTTGGATGAAGAGCAAGAGCCAAGTGTGCGGTTCAAGCAAAGAAGTATCGGCCAAGAGGAAGAGGGACAAGGACGAAGTCGAGCATGTGGACGAGGATTCCGAGTAAGGTGGAAGTGTCGTTGCTCATGGTGGTTCTAATGCAGTGTCTACCGCATTAGTTGCTTAGTTTAATTTCGGGGGTACTTAGTTTTATTTGAGGGGTGTGTTGTGCTGAGCCCCCAGCAGAACTATGTTATGTTCCTTCTCGTTACTTTAACTCTTCAGTACATACATACTGGTATTTCTTATAGTTCATCTTTTAGTTGCTATAGTACTACCACACATTTCTTCACATTATATACGTACAATATACCAACATCATATAGCCAGCAGTTTAGTTGTCAAAGAATTTCAGGGTGCTTAGTTTTATTTGAGGGGTGTGTTGTGCTAGACACCATTATTGTGATTCAAATCTCTTTTTCCATGTTATAATGACATAAATACCTATGGACCAACATGCCAGCTCTCCCTCTATCTCACTACAGTACAATAAAGTGTGGGGCCTACTTGATTCCAACAACGTTCTTATTTTCCTGTAAAATCACTCACTTGGTTACTCCTGACAAGCGGGGCCACACTTATCATTGTGAGAATCGTCTTATTTTTGTCATATAAGATGGTCAACGGGTTTGACGTGAAAATAACAAAGTATACAGGCATTTTTGAGCAAACATCTATTGGAACAATGGCATTTTTGAGATATCTAATTGCATTTTTGAGCAAGCATCTCACGGATCGATGATATTTTTAAGTAGTTGTAACTTCTAATGGTGAAACAGTTGTGATACACAACTAGTGGCATAATTAATAAGAACCCAAGAATTAAATAGGTATGCTAATATCTTTAATAGAATTTAGCACCCCATTTAAGCACGTACTAACTTTTTTAATAGTACTATATGCATAATTTGGCGACGAGCGCTCTCTATATGTACCACCTTTTTTTCTTTAATTTCATCTTGTTAGTTTTGCTCCATGGCGCAATCCATTGATACTACTACTGTACAAAAGTATACATTTTTCTAAATGGCCAGAGGGCGGGGTAATCTCGCTTGGTCGGTTTCACGAGAGGACGAGAGGCGAGGGCCTTTGTGATTTGACGGCTCATTACTCATGGAAGGCGGGGCCTTGAGATTTGACTGCTCGTATAAATGTCGCCGACGACTTTAGGAGGAGAAAAGAATCGTGCGGTATACTCAAGTTTTCCACTAGAGTACTATTACGACGAAGGATCATGAAACACGGCAACCCAGTACCATATGGAGATGGAAATGATGTAATTTGCTAGTCATCGATCCCACGGCGCCGCTCATCGTTAGCATTGTTCTATTCATGCCTCGCAGAGAACGTGACACGGGTGGCGAAACACCTGAAGCAAAAGAAGAAACACAAGAGCAAAAGAAGAAGGAAGATTATCACCCCAAAAAAGAAGGAAGACGCACACACACAAGTCTGGGGCGCTGCTCTCTACTACATGAAGGGTTGCTGGCCGCGGAGTCGTAACTGCTTCTTCATCACCTCCAAGCCCTCCATCTCCTTGCGCATCTCCTCCGCCATCTTCTTCATTCTATCCATGACGCGAGATTTCTCGACGCGAGCCTTCATCATCTGTTCCACGGTCGCATTACGTACCTTGACAGCAGCCGGGTGCTCGATGCAGAGCTTCGGCAACTCCTCCTTCTGTTCCATGACGAGGACCTACAGCATCTTCATCGAGGAACTACTCTTCTCATGCAGCTTCTTCCAGCCGGTGTTCTCCTCCTTCAGCAGATCAAGCTCGTGACAGAGCTTTGCTTGTGGCTTCGGGTGATTGTCACGACCAAGCATTCAAAAACTAGTGATAAATCAATTACCATATTTTTCTAAATGACCAAGTATTTTCACTAGAATACAACACATATAGATGGAGTGATTTTCACAGTTGCAAACCACCATGGCGCCGCAAGTTCACTGCAGCAGCAACCAAGTAGGTCACTGCATCACCGGCGGGGAAGGAGGGCAGCTCACCTCTCCTGCCATGCATGGCCAGTGGCGCCGCCCCAGCTGGTCTCGCAATTTGGCTTCTTCTACCACCCATTTGAACAGTTGCACCAACTGCTCATGCCATTCTGCAGGCATGCGCGTTCTTTCCTCCGTAGTTGACTCCGTGAATATGATCTCTGCCATTAGCCCTAGCTCAAAATCAACGCGACACTGCTAGATGCTGACATCCCTCAGCATCTCTCCCCTGAGATCGTCTTGTGCCTCCGCCTTGTGCTGCGCCAAGCGCAGCTCCTTCGAACTTCTCTCCAATCGATGCGACGCTTGCTCGATCCGGTTTTCCCTTGCTGCCCACCACCTGAAATGCAGCTCTGGCATGTCCTCCGGCGCCACCGATCTGTGATTCCAGAGCAATGGATCCCCTCTAAAACACATGTGGGTTTCGCTCAAAGGCGACAGTGCTGCGGGCCGCAGCGAGAGGGCAGCCCGCGGGATCCTGGGATCTAAGGGATTATCCATGGCGGGATCCTCCATTGCGGGATCCGGTGGGCGAGGCGAGGAGGCGAGCCTAGGTGCTGGGAGAGCCCTACGAGGCTAAGATAAAGGTAGTACTACTCCATTCCGTCCATATTTAAATACAAAGGCCACCAACAGTAGCCCTGGCAAAAATTGATCATGCTGCCTGCGTCCTGTTTTATTGGCCCCCTTTTTTTGTGCCACTTTTTATGACATGCATAAGTATTATGTTACTTAAAAATATGGTCGAAAATTGGCGCAAAATACGAAGGAGACCAATGGAAGTAGCAACGCATGATTTAACTACTTGCATGCATGTAGTGGAGTAGTAATGTCTTTCTCAACTACTTCTTCCCTCACGTCCACTCAATTTGCATGCTCTATATTAATTGACCATCAATAAAGGGAAGGACTTTACACGTGTCAAATTATCACATCGGGTGGATCTTCGTACAAAAATGCGTCCCACCATGTACCCGCGTGTGCGTGCGAGGGAATGAGTGCGTGTGTGCACATCTTCGCTTCGTGCATGTACTGCCAGTGTGCCTGAGAGAGGACGAGTACATTCTTCTGGAACCAGCAGCACGTCACTGTGATCTATCCACACAAGGAGGTCGCGACAATGCCTCCACATGTGCCACGTGGCTTCATGAGCTGAAAGGGAGACACTGTGTAGCGTGCCATTGGAATTCTAATTTACTTGTTTTGCACATACTCGAAGTACTAGTAAGGTACACATGCATTGGACACATCAGATTTGGCAACCAAATTATGAATAAATACCACACTATAGCATGTATGCTTTGAGTCATATATGCATGATTTAGACGTTCGTTTAATTCTTATAGTTCATCTCATTCAAAATCAATTAGTTTTTATAAATAAGTTAGGGCCTCATTGATTCGTAGGATTTCCAAAATGCGGGAATAGGAAAAACATGGTATTAGAGTGGAATGTCGTCTTGAATCCTACAGGATTGTACGAGTGTTTGATTGTGCATAGAGAAAACGTAGGATTCTTTCAAAGAGGTTTGAGTGGATGGAAAGTTTCCTATGAAATCTAGTGCAAATGAATCCCATGGAAAAATTCCTATGGTTTACAATCCTACGAATCTAACAACCAAGATAAGAAATATTCCTAAGGACTGGAATCCTCCAAAATTCCTTTGAGAATCCTTTGAATCAAAGAAACCCTTAATCTATTTTATGATTCATGGAATTGTGCATTGTAAAGTATAAAGTAAAAACAAATAATGGCAATTCAACTAGAAAAAAGTTTGGGCAGTTATGATACAGAAGATTCTAGAACAAAGGAGAAGCACTTGTGTTTTGAGGTTTGTGCATTATGCTTAAGTTCAACCATGGAGTCTGCTAGATTGTACATGTGGCAAAATTTGGTGGGGGCTAGAAGATGGTGCGAGGGGCCAAGTGGAGGGCGACTATAAAGGAGTGCAGCAGTGCGAGATCAATATTTAAAGAGAGGGGGCGAGAACGTGCGCTGTTGCGCGCAGTGGCGGAGCCATGAAAAATAAATGAGCTAGGGGCCAAGCATTGCTAATCCTTTATGAGGAGGGCCAATTCATAAATTAAACCATTTTACCAGTAATTGATCTAAGGATCACATTCATATTAGCCTCAATATATAGTGATGTCAGGGGGGCAGGGCCCTTGCTGCCCCCTGTCTTCGCCACTGCGCGCGCGTCTGAGAGCTGAAGCGGAAGGCATGGATGAGGAGAGGGGGATGTTGGATATATAATTAATGTGGAAAACTGGGAACAACCTAGCTATATATATACACACACATAGAGGAACATTGATTGTTGCGCATGCACGTGAGAGATAAAGAATGCCCGATATGATGAAGAGGGGGAGGTGTGTGTGTGTGCATGCATGGGATACCGACCTGAAGAAAAAGATTGCATGTGTGCGATGGATAATGCCGAGTGGTAGTGTGTGTGCATGCATGCATGAGAGAAACTTAGTGGTTCTATTATAAAGAGAAGACGACTGTGTGGGTGTAAAAGACTAGGTGAGGTCATAATCAATGTAAAGTTGAATTCAAATATTTGAATAAGAGATGATGATGTTTGAAACCCATGCATGCATGAATATAACTAACATATGCGCGGTGTGGTTTGGAAACGAGCATGCTATACTATATACACATTGAACAAGGTCAGACTCATTTTAATTTGAGATACCGATGGCAGACATCGTTTGGCCACATTGCATTCGTGCATGGACACACTATTCTAATTGGAGATGATGGGTGGCTTTCGCATCACATATCTATATCTATGTCCCTATATATTATATTTTATATTTTTTATATAGTGTGCAGACAACTTTAACTTTGAAAGATGGTCGTTGGATGAAGCCAATTCGATGGTGCAGAGATGGCAAATTCGAGCACTACTGGCCGTTGGATATCATCTACATTTGTAGCGACCAGACCTCAAACAGTCTGATCTCTATGCATAAGTGTCATCCCTGGATCGGTAATGCTGACACACACAGTACTTGAAGGATTTATAACAGAGTAGCAATCACACACTTATTACATCGAATGTCTCGAAAGAGAACTTACTACAATAAATATGGCTTAAGGCCATCCAATACGATAACAGCGGAAGGCTTGGAAGATAAAGTGAGTCCATCAACTCCAACGGCATCATTGAGTGAAAGACCACGAACTAAGGCTCCTTACTCGTCGTCTGAAAAGTCTGCAACATGATACGTTGCAGCCCGAAAACGGGTCAGCACATGGAATATGCTGACAATGTAACACGAAAGGGTAATGAACAGAATAATACTATCACTACATGCATATTTGGCTGGTGGAGGTTGTATGGTTAATATGTTTTACGAAAAGCCAATTTTTCCCTACTGCAAAGGAATATATTTTATTTAACTATCATGGTGGTTGTTAAACATTGAGAATGGTAAACCCCATCTCAATCCCAATTGAAAAGTAATCAATAACCCAATCAAATTTTATAATTAAGAGTGATGAGATCCACAGGATAATCCAAGAACCAGATACTCAAGATGTCCATAACCGGGGACACGGCTAACCATGATTAGTTTGTACACTTTGCAGAGGTTTGTGCACTTTTCCCCACAAGACTCGATCTCCTCTGTTGAATTTCTCGCACTGCATGATGTTTGAGAAACGGATGACCGAGACACAGTCTTTCCGAAGAGGTCCCCTTAACCGATAGATAGGCCGGTACACCTACAATACCCTACATCTGCTAGCCCATCATGGAAAGGTTTCCCACAAATTAGTCAACTATGCCAGAGCGCATAATGGCATGTGGCTGCACACGGAAGTTTTTAGCATGAATAATCTTATGATCCCTTTGAGCCTGGGTGGCAGTTTGTAGAAGAATCACACGGTACCCCGGGATTTCCAAATATACAGGCAATCACTCGATACCCCAGGTGCCTCAATCCACCCAGATGTGTATTTAAGTTGCCACCTTAAGTTGAACCATTAATTAACAATCTCACATTTGTCATGAGTACACTCAAACCCAATCCACGTCTACGAGCATAGCATAGCAATATAAGCAACGTAGAAGTAACTCCCAAAGGTTTGATAACAAACAGGTGAATAGGTACTACCTCGTCTACTTCCCAAAACCCACAATTTAATCAGATCCTAACCATGCAATTGTTTGAGGATCGATCTAATGCAATAAAACTGGGTAGTAAGAGGTATGATCAAAGTGTTACTTGCCTTGCTGATGATCCGCGAAAGCTAGAGACTCGTAGTAGCAAGCTTCGTACTCCGGGTACTCTATCACAAACAAACAAGCATACAATAAGCAATCAAGCAAGGGCACGGGTAAAACTCAAATAAGAGATCTAACCAGAAAGTTCAACTTAAGAACTCCGGTTTGCTATATAACTAAACCGGAAAAAAATCGATCTAAAATATTAAACCGCGGGTCTTTAAAAAAACCTTATGGTTTTTCGAAGAAAACCGGCGGCGGCGCCTACCTCTGGCAAGTCCGGCGAGGGCGGCGGCAGCGGCGGCTCCGGCGAGGCAGCGCGGGGCGGCGGGTCGGCGGTGAGGCGGCGCGAGGCGGCGGGGCGGCGCGAGGCGGCGGCGACTGCGGCGGCGGCGGCGTCGGGCTAGGGTTAGGGTTGGGCGGCGGTGGGCTGCGGCGGCTCGGGCTGGGCTTCGGCAGCTCGGGCGTCGCGACTTATAAAGGCCCCCCGGGCGGAGTCCCGCTCGGGTACGGCCCGGAGTCGATTTGACTTTGTTTTTTAAATAATTCCGACGTGCAGAAAAAGAAAGAAAAGAAATACTAGCGGACTCTAAAAATCCCGAAATAAATTTTCCCCATCCTATAAAAATAAGCCGGACAAGGTGAACATTTATTTGGGCCCAAAATGCAATTTTGGAAAACGCATATTTTTGCTAATTCAAATAAAATAGCGATAAAACTCCGAATAAAATCGTATTTGATTTTAATATTAAATCTCCAATATTTCTTTATTTTGAGGAATTCATTTTATCCTCTCTCTTTTATTTTTATAAAAGAAATATTTCAGAGAAAAATAATTAAAATCAAACGATCCTCTTTCCAAAATTCGGGAAAGGCTCGAATATGAAAATAATGAAATCCCCAACTCTCTCCATGGGTCCTTGAGTTGCGTAGAATTTCTAGGATCAACCAAAATGCAATAAAATATGACATGCAATGATGATCTAATGTATAACATTCCAAATTGAAAATTTGGGATGTTACAAACCTACCCCCCTGAAGATGAATCTCGCCCTCGAGATTAGGGTTGGCTAGAAAATAGGTGAGAGTGATCCTTCTGTAGGTCTTCCTCTCGTTCCCAGGTGGCTTCATCTTCGGTATGGTGAATCCACTGAACTTTACAGAACTTGATTACTTTGTTGCGTGTGACACGGCTGGCAAAATCAAGAATCTTAACTGGCTTCTCCTCGTAGGTCAAATCACTATCCAATTGTATCGCTTCCAGCGGTACTGTATCTCTCAGAGGAATATCAGCCATCTCTGCGTGGCACTTCTTCAACTGAGAAACGTGGAACACATCGTGAACTCCTGACAATCCTTCGGGCAATTCCAACTTGTAAGCAACTTCTCCCATACGTTCCAAAACTTTGTATGGTCCCACAAAACGTGGTGCTAACTTTCCCTTAACTCCAAAGCGCTTTACTCCTCGAAGTGGAGATACACGAGGATACACTCTGTCTCCAACTTCATAAACGGTCTCCTTGCGTTTAGAATCCACATAACTCTTCTGCCTGGACTGGGCTACCTTGAGTTTATCGCGAATCAGTTTAACCTTCTCTTCAGAATCTTTAATCAAATCTGGTCCAAACAACTGTCGGTCTCCAACCTTGTCCCACAACAACGGTGTTCTGCACCTCCTTCCGTACAGTGCTTCGAAAGGGGCCATCTTCAAACTGGCTTGATAGATGTTGTTGTATGAGAACTCTGCATAAGGCAAATTACCGTCCCAACTAGATCCATAGTCTAGCGCACAAGCTCTCAACATGTCCTCCAGAATCTGGTTGACTCTCTCAGTCTGTCCATCTGTCTGCGGGTGAAAAGCTGTATTGAACTCTAGCCTGGTTCCCAAAGTTTCATGCAACTGATTCCAAAACTTTGAAGTAAACTGGGTTCCTCTATCAGATACAATGGTCCTCGAAACTCCATGCAGACATACGATCCTGGTCATGTATATCTTTGCCAACTTAGCGCTGGTGTACGTGGTCTTCACTGGAATGAAATGAGCTACTTTCGTCAAACGATCGACTACAACCCACATTGAGTCATAACCTGAATGAGTCCTGGGTAATCCTGTGATAAAATCCATGCCTAACTTATCCCACTTACATTCAGGTATCGGCAATGGTTGTAGCAATCCTGCTGGCTTCTGATGCTCGGCTTTCACTCTCTGACATACATCACAAACTGCTACATACTCCGCAATATCCTTCTTCATTCCGGTCCACCAGAAACTATCCTTCAAATCAAGATACGTCTTGGTATTTCCTGGGTGAATCGAATATGGCGAATCATGGGCCTCTTGTAGAATCAACTTCCCGATCTCCTGATCATTTGGCACATATACACGGTCCTCAAACCATAAGGTATCGTGCTCATCCTCACGAAATCCTTTAGCCTTTCCTTTACTCATTCTTTCCTTTATTTCGGAAATCTCCTTATCCGTCTTCTGAGCTTCTCTGATCTTATCCATCAAAGTAGACCGAATCTCCAATGCTGCTACATAACCTCTCGGAACTATCTCCAAACATAGCTCGCAAAGGTGTTCTGCCAACTCCTTGGGTAATTCTCCGGTCATGAGTGTATTGACATGACTTTTGCGGTTCAACGTATCGGCTACTACGTTAGCCTTTTCGGGATGATAATGCAATCTCATATCATAATCCTTAATGAGCTCCAACCATCTCCTCTGCCTGAGATTCAACTCCTTCTGCGTGAAGATATACTTCAAACTCTTGTGATCCGTGTATACCTCACAATGGTTTCCGATGAGAAAATGTCTCCATGTCTTCAGCGCATGCACTACGGCTGCTAACTCCAAATCATGCGTAGCATAATTTAACTCATGGGGTTTGAGCTGTTGTGAGGCATATGAAACAACTCTTACCTCCTGCATAAGTACGGCTCGAAGTCCTCGTCGAGAAGCATCGCAATACACTTAATAATTCCTTGCGTTAATCTGGCAGAATCAACACTGGCGATGTAACCAAGCATCTCTTCAACTCCTGAAAACTGGCCTCACAATCCTCAGTCCATCTGAATTTGGTGTCCTTCTTCAACAACTCTGTCATAGGCTTTGCAATCTTTGAGAAATTTTCAATGAACCTCCGGTAGTATCCTGCGAGTCCAAGAAAACTCCGGATCTCTCCAACTGACGTGGGTGACTCCCAATTTGTCACCGTGACAACCTTGGTGGGGTCTACTGCTATTCCTTCTCCGGATATAACATGTCCAAGGAATCCAACTTCCTTCAGCCAAACACTTGCTGAACTTGGCGTATAGCTAATGTTCTCTGAGCTTCCCAAGGACTAAACGCAAATGTTCTTTATGTTCTTCTTCATTCTTCGAGTAGACCAGAATGTCATCAATGAACACCACAACGAACTTATCCAAAAACTCTGTAAACACTTTGTTCATCATGTTCATAAAATAGGCAGGTGCGTTAGTTAGACCAAATGACATAACGGCATACTCATACAGCCCGTACCTCGTGGTAAAAGCTGTCTTAGGTATATCCTGCTCTCGAATCATCAGCTGGTGATACCTTGATCGCAGATCGATCTTGGAAAACACTTTAGCTCCTTGCAGTTGATCAAACAAATCATTGATCATTGGCAGTGGGTACTTGTTCTTGATCGTCACCTCATTCAATCCTCGATAATCAACAACCATCCTTAATGATCAATCCTTCTTCTCCACTAGAAAACGGGTGATCCCCAAGGTGAAGAACTTGGGCGGATATAAACTTTATCCAGTAACTCCTTAATCTGCTTCTTAATTTCCTCCAAATCCTTTGCGGGCATTCTGTACGGTCTCTTAGATATTGGCCCTGTGCCTGGCAAAAGCACAATTAAAAACTCAATGTCTCTATCCGGTGGCATGCCTGGCAACTCTTTTGGAAATACATACGGAAAATCCTTCACCACTGGTACTTCCTCCTGTACAACTCCTGATAAGGAATTTACTTGAGTCCTATTCGGCACATGCCGGGATACATACTTGATCCGTCTTCCCTCTGGATGGTGAGTAAAATCGTCTTACTAGCGCAATCGATGTTTCCTCCATACATCGATAGCCAATCCATACCCAGAATCACATCCAAACCTTGTGACTCCAAAATTATCAGATCTGAGGGGAAAACATGCCTACCTATGGTTAATGGCATCTGAAAACATCCATGGCTTGCCATATACTCTGCTCCGGGTGAGGTTACTAGCATGGGTGTCTTAAGAACTCTAGTGGGCAACTTATACTTATCCACAAATCCCCTTGATATGTATGAATGTGATGCACCAGTATCAAAAAGGACGACTGCAGTAAATGACTTAACCAAAAACTTACCTATTACTGCATCTGGCTGAGCTTCAACCTCCTACACGTTAACGTGGTTCACATGTCCCCTATTGAAAGGGTTGGGCTTCTTCCCAGAGCTTCCATTGCCATTTCCATTCTTGGCTTCAGGACACTCATTGGCGTAATGTCCAGTCTTCTAGCACTTGTAGCAAGTCACGTGGCTCAGATCTTTCTTGGCGGGTGTTGCCGGGTAGCAACGGTTCTGTCCGCTACTCCCTCCATTACTATTACCGTTCTTGGGGCCACTATGGTTGTGCGAACTTCCTCCATTATGAGTGTGGCCTCCATGGTTATGAACAAGTCCTCCCAAGTTCGGGGTGTAACGGGGTCTCTGCTGGGCTCCAGAATTAAACTTCCCTTGTCCATACTTCCTCTTGCGGCTGTCAATCTCCTGCTGCTTCCCTTCAAGCATGAGAGCTCTATCTACCAACTCCTGGTAGTTATTTGAAATTTGCCACCATCAACTGCATGCTCAGCTCATCATTCAGTCCTTCCAGAAACTTCTCCTTCTTAGCTGCATCTGTAGCGACATCATCTGGAGAATAACGTGCTAGCTTACTAAATTCATCAACATACTGGCCAACAGTGCGCCCTCCTTGGCGTAAGTTGTGAAACTCACGCTTCTTCATGGCCATAGCTCCTGCTGATACATGGGCAGTGCGAAAAGCCTGCTGGAACTGGTCCCATGTCACAGTGTCAATGGGGAAGTGACTATAAAATTCTCCCACCATGATGCTGCGGGTCCATAGCTGATGTGTGGCAAAATGCACTCTCTCCGCATCTGTGCATCCTGCAGTGGTCAACTCCCTTTCAATCTTGCGGAGCCAATCATCTGCAACAATCGGCTCGGTGCTACTGGAGAACACCGGCGGATTCAGCCTAAGAAAACGGGCTAAGTGATCAACTGGTGGTGGTGGTGGTGGGTTGTTGTTGTTGTTGTTCCCCTGGTTCTGATTCTGGACTAGTATCTGCATCAATGCATTCTGCTGCTGGATCAACTGAGTGAGCTCCGGTGGGAAAGCAAATCCATTGTCGCGTCTCGGAGGCATCTGCTGGGTTAGAAGAGATGAGAAAACGAAATAGAATGAGGTCTAGGGGGAAAACACTACCCATATGGACATGAGACACACACAAACATATCACTCAATCAATTCAAACAAGGGCATACAATCGGTCTAGAACTATCGTTACAAAAGTGCTTGGACTATACTATATACATGGTGGAATACTACTACTGATATGGTGGTCGACTAGAAAACTGCTCGGTCGAAGACTCCATGATATCTGCTCCAGCTTCATCAACATAGTCATCATCGCTATCGTCGGTGTCCGAGTCAGTGTCATCGATGATGATGTAGTTCTCCGGGCAAGTGGAATCGTCATCTTCTCCTCCTGGCGCGGGGTCTCCCATGAAAACTCCTAGCTTCCATGTCAGGTCGTCATTCTTCTCCACTAATACTTCGATTTCCTCCATATAATCTTCGCGTGTAGCCTTGAGTTCTTCCTCCAGCTCCGTGATCCTTGTCATCGCCTTCTTCAAATCTGTCATGCCTGCGCACATCTGGTTCTCCTGGCGTCGAATGTGCTGGTTTAACTCCTAGATGAAAGAGGCAATCGATCTATCCTTCCTGGTGCTGACCATCTCCCATTGCTCATCTCTGTGCCCACAAATCTGGTAGATAGTGTCATTGAGATCATTGTGGTAAACTTCTCCAATGCGTCCCATGGTAATGTGAGCTGCCAAACTCTTTCCTAGACTCCAGGTTGGTGAATCAAAGGAAAACTCTATGGGCTCAGTGACTGGCGCGAACGTCCTTCCTGGAACATGAACTTGAATCGTCCAGCGCTCCTCTTCTGGTAGAGTGGCGTTGTAAGTCCCGGTGAAGCTTGGTATTCCAATGTTCAGGTACCTAGTAACTTCCTTCAAGTGGCGTCCAAAAGCGGTGTCTTCATCTGGTTGCGTGAATTTGATCCTTGAATCTGCCATCCTAAAGAGTAGAAAATGGAGAGAAGTTAGAAATGAGAAGAGAGTAGTGATCTAGGGCTTTAGCTTAGTGGTCGTGTCCTACAGTCAGTGTGTGCTCTGATACCATCTTTGTAGCGACCAGACCTCAAACAGTCTGATCTCTGTGCATAAGTGTCATCCCTGGATCGGTAATGCTGACACACACAGTACTTGAAGGATTTATGAAAAGAGTAGCAAGCACACACTTATTACATCGAATGTCTCAAAAGGGAACTTATTACAATAAATATGGCTTAAGGCAATCCAATATGATAACAGCGGAGGGCTTGGAAGATAAAGTGAGTCCATCAACTCCAACGGCATCACTGAGTGAAAGACCACGACCTAAGGCTCCTTACTCGTCGTTTGAAAAGTCTGCAAAATGATACGTTGCAGCTCGAAAACGGGTCAGCACATGGAATATGCTGGCAATGTAACACAAAAGAGTAATGAACAGAATAATACTATCACTACGTGCATATTTGGCTGGTGGAGGCTGTATGGTTAATATGTCTTGCAAAAATCCAATTTTTCCCTACTGCAAAGGAATATATTTTATTTAACTATCATGGTGGTTGTTAAACATTGAGAATGGTAAACCCCATATCAATCCCAATTAAAAACTAATCAATAACCCAATCAAATTTTATAATTAAGAGTGATGAGATCCACAGGATAATCCAAGAACCAGATACTCAAGATGTCCATAACCGGGGACACGGCTAACCATGATTAGTTTGTACGCCCTGCAGAGTTTTGTGCACTTTTCCCCACAAGACTCGATCTCCTCCGTTGAATTTCTCGCACTGCATGATGTTTGAGAAACGGATGACCGAGACACAGTCTTTCCGAAGAGGTCCCCTTAACCGATAGATAGGCCGGTACACCTACAATCCCCCACATCCGCTAGCCCATCATGGAAAGGTTTCCCACATCTTACTCAACTATGCCAGAGCCCATAATGGCATGTGGCTGCACACAGAAGTTTCTAGCATGAATAGTCTTATGATCCCTTTGAGCCTGGGTGGCAGTCCGTAGGAGAATCACACGGTACCCCAGGATTTCCAAAAATACAGGCAATCACTAGATACCCCAGGTGCCTTAATCCACCCAGATGTGTATTTAAGTTGCCACCTTAAGTTGAACGGTTAATTAACAATCTCACATCTGTCATGAGTACACTCAAACCCAATCCACGTCTACGAGCATAGCATAGCAATATAAGCAATGTAGAAGTAACTCCCAAAGGTTTGATAATAAACAGGTGAATAGGTACTCCCTCATCTACTTCCCAAAACCCACAATTTAATCAGATCCTAACCATGAAATTGTTTGAGGATCGATCTAATGCAATAAAACTGGGTAGTAAGAGGTATGATCAAAGTGTTACTTGCCTTGCTGATGATCCGCGAAAGCTAGAGACTCGTAGTAGCACGCTTCGCACTCCGGGTACTCTATCGCAAACAAACAAGCATACAATAAGCAATCAAGCAAGGGCACGGGTAAAACTCAAATAAGAGATCTAAGCAGAAAGTTCAACTTAAGAACTCCGGTTTGCAAAAGAATCAAATCGAACGAAGCAACAAAACTCAAACGACAAAAGAAACAAGCTTCGTTTATTAATCCGGACTAAAGTCAAATTTTACAGTAGCAAAAGCTTGAGACGAAACTCTAGGCGCTTGAATCGCCTGATTCCGATAAACGAGCGAAAAGTTATACTAAAACGAAAATCGGATCATATATCGCGATCGAAAATAATTGCGGAAAATCCGAGAAAAAGAAAAACTGACGAACAGGCTAACGAACGAAAGTTCGCTGTCTGCGGCTAAACGGTGAAAACCGTTCGTTAAAATGAACAACGAACGGGCGTTCACTATATTACTAAACCGAAAAAAAATCGATCTAAAAAATAAACCGCGGGTCTTTAAAAAAACCTTAGGGTTTTCCGAAGAAAACCTGTGGCGGCGGCGGCGGCTACCTCTGACAAGTTCGGTGAGGGCGGCGGCGGCGGCGGGCTAGGGTTAGGGTTGGGCGGCGGTGGGCTGCGTCGGCTCGGGCAGGGCTTCAGCGGCTCGGGCGTCGCGACTTATAAAGCCCCCCCGGGCGGAGTCCCGCCCGGGTACGGCCCGGAGTCGGTTTGACCCTTTTTTTTAATAATTCCGACGTGCAGAAAAGGAAATAAAAGAAATACTAAACTGACTCCAAAAATTCCGAAATAAATTTTCCCCGTCCTCTAAAAATAAGCCGGACAAGGTGAACATTTATTTCTGCCCAAAATGCAATTTTGAAAAATGCATATTTTCCTAATTCAAATAAAATAGCGATAAAACTCCGAAAAAAAATCTTATTTGATTTTAATATTAAATCTCCGATATTTCTTTATTTTGAGGAAGTCATTTTATCCTCTCTCTTTTATTTTTATAAAAGAAATATTTCAGAGACAAATAATTAAAATCAAACGATCCTCTTTTCAACTTTCGGGAAAGACTCGAATATGAAAATAATGAAATCCCCAACTCTCTCCGTTGGTCCTTGAGTTTCATAGAATTTCTCGGATCAACCAAAATGCAATAAAATATGATATGCAATGATGATCTAATGTATAACATTCCAAATTGAAAATTTGGGATGTTACAACATTCCACCAGATTTTGTCACATGTACAATCTAGAAGACTCCATGGTTGAACTTAAGCATAATGCACAAACCTCAAAACACAAGCACTTCTACTTTGTTCTAGAATCTTCCGTATCATAATTGCCCAAATGTTTTTCTACATGATGTTATTTTTACTTTATGCTTTACAACGCACAATTCCATGAATCTTAAAATAGATTAACTTTCTTATAAAAACTAGATGATTTTGAATGAAATAACCTATAAGAATTAAATGAACATCAACATCATGCATATATGACTCAAAGCTTACATGCTATAATGTGGTATTTATTCATAATTTGGTTGCCCAATCTCATGTGTGCAATGCACGTGTACCTTACTAGTCTAAATGGTGTTTGTGTGTGTGTTGTGCCTGTTAAACATAATGTACGTAGTATCATACATGGTTTAGATTCCGAACATCTAGCTAGATCATACATGTACTATGATTTGAATTCAACATAAAATGGATACATATATTTGAATTTGAGATCGTATGTACATCTAGTTCGTATTTATATAGGAATTTACTACTCCTATATTCATGTCATGTGTTGTGAAGATAATATTTAGATGGTTGTATAACTAACCCCAGTACAATCCCATTCAAGTAGGGAAAATGTACTCAAATTTAGTCCATATGCTAGACAACACGAATTGTTTTTTTATTGTTGAGGGAAGTGCAAATTGATTTGGTACTGTACACGTTATGTTTGTTGTGCCCATTTGTTTATTTTTTTGTTGTATTTGAATGCATTTCTAGTAATATAGTAAAATGGGATATGGCTCTCTCTAGTGATGAGGTGCGAATTGTCTTTTTTTGTACACGTTAAGCTTGTTCTCCCGAAATTTCAAGCCGCGCCTTGTTATGCCGAAATTTCAAGCTAGCATTTCTGTCTATCATTCTGCGAAACTCCCTCCTCTTCAACCCGCGCCTTGTTACCCCGAAATATTTAAGATATATCTTTGTCTCATTGTGCACCGAAAACACCCTCCATCTCAACCCGTGCCTTGCTATCCCAAAATTACAATGCGTGCGAAAACTCCCACTTCCTGCGAAATCCCGACACATGACATGCCTGTGATACCCCTAAACCTAAAGAACCACCTAGGTCGAATCGGTGGGGGTACTGTCGGCATCCTGGGAACGGGGCTGCCCAGACTTGCTTGCCTGTGGCCCGCAAGCGTGGCTCCATCAATGGCCTAGTACGACCCGACTTCTGCAGCAACAACTCAAGACCCTCGCGAGGGGTCAAGCCTCGCGAGTGATAACCCACAAGTATAGGGGATCAATTGTAGCCTCTTTCGATAAGTAAGAGTGTCGAACCCAACGAGGAGCTAAAGGTAGAACAGATATTCCCTCAAGTTCTATGGACCACTGATACAACTCTACGCATGCTTAACGTTCGCTTTACCTAGAACAAGTATGAAACTAGAAGTACTTTGTAGATGTTGTTGGATAAGTTTGCAAGATAATAAAGAGCACGTAAATAAAAGCTAGGGGCTGTTTAGATAAAGACACAACTAAGTTAATTTTAGTAAAGAGCTTTTTGTCACGAGAAAGTTATTTGTCCCTAGGCAATCGATAACTAGACTGGTAATCATTATTGCAATTTTATTTGAGGGAGAGGCAAAAGCTAACATACTTTCTCTTCTTGGATCATATGCACTTATGATTGGAACTCTAGCAAGCATCCGCAACTAGTAAAGATCATTAAGATAACACCCAACCATAGCATTAAAGTATCAAGTCCTCTTTATTCCCATACGACATGACCCACTTATCCGTGTTTGTGTTTCAGTCACTCACGGAACGCAGACAATAAGCAAACCATGAACATATAGCAAACCCTACAGCAGAAATCCCTCACGCTTGCGTGACATGGAGAGCACCATAGGACATCACCAATAATAATACATGCAAATCAAGCCAATCACGATCATCAATTAACCCATAGGACAAAACATATCTACTCAAACATCATAGGATAGCCATACATCATTGGGAAATAATATACAACGTTGAGCACCATGTTTAAGTAGAAATTACAGCGGGTAAAAGAAGGGTTACATCGCTGCATAGAGGGGGGAAGAGTTGGTGATGACGGCGGTGAAGTTGTTGGTGTAGATTGCAGTGACGATGATGGCCCCGGCGGCACTCCGGTGCCACCGGAAGCGAGGGGGAGAGAGCCCCCCTCCTTCTTCTTCTTCTTCTTCTTCCTTGACCTTCTCCCTAGATGGGAGAAGGGTTTCCCCTCTGGTCCATGGTCTCCATGGCGTGGGAGGGGCGAGAGCCCCTCCGAGATTGGATCAGTCTCTCTGTCTCTCTCTGTTTCTGTGCTCCAGATTCTGCCCTTTCACCGTTTCTTAAATTCCCAGAGATCCGTAACTCCTATTGGGCTGAATTTTGGACATGATCTCTATCCGGATATTATATTTCTTGCGGCGAAAGAAGGGCACCAACCGCCTTACGGAGTGTCCACGAGGGCCCAAGGTGCGCTTGACCCCCTGGGGCGCGCCCCCTGCCTCGTGGCCCCCTCGGGCATCGTCTCGCGTTGATTCTTCTTTCCAAAAATCATAAATATTCCAAAAAAATCTTCGTCATGTTTTATCCCGTTTGGACTCCGTTTGATATGGGTTTTCTACGAAACAAAAAACATGCAACAAATAGGATCTGGGGCACTGGATCAATATATTAGTCCCAAAAATAGTATAAAAAGTTGCCAAAAGTATATGAAAGTTGTATAATATTGGCATGGAACAATAAAAAATAATAGACACGATGGAGACGTATCAGCATCCCCAAGCTTAATTCCTGCTCATCCTTGAGTAGGTAAATGATAAAAAAGATAATTTTTGATGTGGAATGCTACCTAGCATAATCTTAATCACATAATCTAATCATGGCATGAATATTAAGACACGAGTGATTCAAAGCAATAGTCTATCATTTGACATAAAGACAATAATACTTCAAGCATACTAATAAAGCAATCATGTCTTTTCAAAATAACATGGCCAAAGAAAGTTATCCCTACAAAATCATATAGTCTGGCTATGCTCCATCTTCACCACACAAAATATTCAAATCATGCACAACCCCGATGACAAGCCAAGCAATTGTTTCATACTTTTGATGTTCTCAAACCTTTTCAACTTTCATGCAATACATGAGCGTGAGCCATGGACACAATACTATAGGTGGAATAGAATATGATGGCGGAGGTTGTGTGGAGAAGACAAAAAGGAGAAAGTCTCACATCGACGCGGCTATCAACGGGCTATGGAGATGCCCATCAATTGATGTCAATGTGAGGAGTAGGGATTGCCATGCAACAGATGAACTAAGAGCTATAAGTGTAAGAAAGCTCAAACTGGAAACTAAGTGGGTGTGCATCCAACTTGTTTGCTCATGAACACCTCGGGCATTTGAGGAAGCCCATCATCGGAATATACAAGCCAAGTTCTATAATGAAATCTCCCACTAGTATACAAAAGTGATAACTCAAGAGACTCTCTATATGAAGAACATGGTGCTACTCTAAAGCACAAGTGTGGTGAAAGGATAGTAACATTGTCCCTTCTCTCTTTTCTCTCATTTTTTTCTTTTTTTTCTTTTTCTTTTTTTATAGGCTTCTTTGGCCTCTCTCTGTTTTTTTGGGGCTTCTTTGGCCATTTTATTTTGATAACCTCACATGGGACAATGTTCTAATAATGATGATCATCACACTTTTATTTACTTACAACTTAATATTACAACTCGATATCTAGAACAAAGATATGACTCTATATGAATGCCTCCGGCGGTGTACCGGGATGTGCAATGATCTAGCGTAGCAATGAGATAAAAAAACGGACAAGCCATGAAAATATCATGCTAACTGTCTTACGATCATGCGAAGCAATATGACAATAAATGCTCAAGTCATGTATATGATGATGATGGAAGTTGCATGGCAATATATCTCAGAATGGCTATGGAAATGGCATGATAGGTAGGTATGGTGGCTGTTTTGAGGAAGATATAAGGAGGCTTATGTGTGATAGAGCGTATCGTATCACGGGGTTTGGATGCACCGGCGAAGTTTGCACCAACTCTCAAGGTGAGAAAGGGCAAAGCACGGTACCGAAGAGGCTAGCAATGATGGAAGGGTGAGAGTGCGTATAATCCATGGACTCGACATTAGTCATAAAGAACTCACATACTTATTGCAAAAATCTATTAGTCATTGAAACAAAGTACTAAGCGCATGCTCCTAGGGGGATAGATTGGTAGGAAAATACCATCGCTCGTCCCCGACCGCCACTCATAAGGAAGACAATCCATAAATACCTAATGCTCCAACTTCGTTACATAACGGTTCACCATACGTGCATGCTACGGGAATCACAAACTTCAACACAAGTATTTCTACAATCCACAACAACCCACTAGCATGACTCTAATATCACCATCTTTATATCGTAAAACTATTGCAAGGTATCAAACATATCATATTCAGTGATCTACAAGTTTTATGTAGGATTTTATGACTAACTATGTGAATGACCAGTTCCTGTCAACTCTCTAAATAGATATAAGTGCAGCAAGAGAGTTTAATTCTTTCTACAAAAGATATGTCGATGCTCTAACAAATATAAGTGAAGCAAAAGAGCATTCTACAAATGGCAGTTTTCTATGTGACGAGAAACAGGCAATCCAAACTTCAAATGATATAAGTGAAGCACATGAAGCATTCTGTAAAGCTATACTCAAAAAAATATAAGTGAAGTGCAATAAGCATTCTATAAATCAACCAAGGACTATCTCATACCAGCATGGTGCATAAAAGAAAAAAGAAAACTAAATGCAAAAGACGCTCCAAGATTTGCACATATCACATGAACGAAACGAATCCGAAAACATAGCAATACTTGTTGAAGAAAGATGGGATGCCTTCCGGGGCATCCCCAAGCTTAGACGCTTGAGTCTCCTTGAATATTTACTTGGGGTGCCTTGGGCATCCCCAAGCTTGAGCTCTGGTCTCTCCTCCTTCTCCTCATATCAAGACCTCCTCGATCTTCGAACACTTCATCCACACAAAAGTCAACAGAAAGCTCGGTAAGATCCGTTAGTATAATAAAGAAAATCACTACTCTAAGTACTGTTGCAAACCAATTCATATTTTGTTTTTGCATTGTATCTACTGTAATATAACTTTTCCATGGCTTAATCCACTGATCGAAATTGATAGTTTCATCAAAACAAGCAAACTATGCATCAAAAACAGAATCTGTCTTAAACAGGACAGTCTGTAGTAATCTGAACATTCACCATATTTCTGGTACTCCAAACATTCTGCCAAAATTAGTAAAAATAAACAATTTGTATAAAAAGACAGTTCAAAAAGTTTCATAACAATTGGACGTTCCAGTAAAAAATGTAAAATCGTGCACTACAACCAAAGTTTCTGTCCTGCACCGCACAAACCAACAATCATTGTAAACATCCTAAAGGCAAACCTTGGCACATTATTTTTATTATACAATGGAATTGTACAAGGGGATAATTATTTTTGTTGAAAGTTTCTGTAATCAAGATTCACAAAGTTTCCGTGAGCATGAACAAAGTTCAAGGCTAGCTCCCACTTTAACAATGCTCGTCTTTCTCACTTTCACTTTCCTTTTCTGAAAAAGTTTTGGGTTCCCCTCTTTATTTTTTTGTTTTTAAACTATATAAAACCACTCAACAGAAATAAATGACTCTCTAAAACTTCCGGGTTGTCTCCCTGGTAGCGCATTCTTTAAAGCCTTTAAGCTAGGCATATAGTCCTCAAATAATGGACCCCCCGGATCCCAAGGTATATCAAAGCCAATTTTAATTAACAATGATTTAGCATTTAGTAGTGAGCACAAAGCAACATATATCAAGCAATGACAAAGTCTAACTCTCTTCTTATGCATCGGCATGTCATAAAAGAACAATTGATGCACACATAGTAAAGGCCAATGCATAGTATAAACAGTTTCTTGCAATTTTATCATATTGGAAACATGGAGAGGCGGAGATGTAGTTCCTCTCTCATAATAATTGCAAGTAGGAGCAGCAAGCACATGCATATTATATCTATCAAAGTCATCATGTGTAGTAGTAAAACGCAACCCATCAATATAATCCTTAATAAACGCAACCCATCAAGATAATAGGACTATCATGCGTGGGTGCAATAGCAACAATTTCATGTTTAACAGAAGGAACTATAGCAAGTTCATATCCATAAGCATAATTCATATTGGCATCTTGGCCACAAGCATAGCAAGCATCATCAAAAAGGGATATTTCAAAAGAATCAACAGGATCATAACAATCATTATAGCAATCATCCTTCGGTAAGCATGAAGGGAAATTAAACAATGTATGAGTTGAAGATTTACTCTCATTAGAAGGTGGGCATGGTAGCTAATCCATTCTTCCTCCTTTTGTTCTTCGCTCTCCTTATCATCTTTTTCATCCAATGAGCTCACAATTTCATCAATTTCTTCTTCCATAGACTCCTACAAAATATTAATCTCTTCTTGGATAGCGGAGACTCTCTCAATAAAATCATCAATATCGGAATTGAATTCATAATTCTCATAGCAATATTTAAGGATAGCTAACTTTTCAAGTCTATAAACTAAATCATCAAAATCTTCAAACTCTTTAAACAAAGATTCAATTTCACATGCACCCTTAAAGCAACAAATTCTTCTATTCGTTCCACATCATAGTAATCATATATACCTCTAGCATAAGAAGCCAAGGTTTCATTATCATTAAATTTGCATGAAAAGGGAAGGTGTGGAGCCTTCAACCTAGAGCAACAAGTATAATCATATCTCAAGCATAGTTGCCTAGCATACAATACAACATATAAATTTGATCCCATAATAGTTTCCCTTTTTGAGTCAAGGAATAATCCCTAAAGTATTCACGTTGATCCAACGTGTCTCCCATTACAAAGTTGAATGGGGTTTTCTCAGGATTATCAAAGTAGTACATAATATCTTTCACATAATGAGCATCGGGGGTTTTAGGAGGTTCCCCATCTCCATGAGTAGCAAGTACACCTAAATTTCTTTGTATTTCGTGTTCCATATCCATAACTAAAGATAGAGAACAACTTAGAACAGCAAATAAAAATTACTTAGTGATAAAGCAAACAAGCACACACGAGAATATTCACCCCACGCTATAACTCCCCGGCAACGGCGCCAGAAAAAGGTCTTGATAACCCACAAGTATAGGGGATCAATTGTAGCCTCTTTCGATAAGTAAGAGTATCGAACCCAACGAGGAGCTAAAGGTAGAACAAATATTCCCTCAAGTTCAATCGACCACCAATACAACTCTACGCCCGCTTAACGTTCGCTTTACTTAGAACAAGTTTGAAACTAGAAGTACTTTGTAGATGTTGTTGGATAAGTTTGCAAGATAATAAAGAGCGCGTAAATAAAAGCTAGGGGCTATTTAGATAAAGACACAACAAAGTTAGTTTTAGTAAAGAGCATTTTGTCACGAGGAAGTTATTTGTCCCTAGGCAATCGATAACTAGACCGGTAATCATTATTGCAATTTTATTTGAGGGAGAGGCATAAGCTAACATACTTTCTCTTCTTGGATCATATGCACTTATGATTGGAACTCTAGCCAGCACCCGCAACTACTAAAGATAATTAAGGTAAAACCCAATAATAGCATTAAAGTATCAAGTCCTCTTCATTCCCATACGCCATGACCCACTTATCCGTGTTTGTGTTTCAGTCACTCACGCAACACAGACAATAAGCAAACCATGAACATATAGCAAACCATACAGCGGGAATGCCTCACGCTTGTGCGACACGGAGAGCACCATAGGACAGCACCAATAATAATACATGCAACTCAAACCAATCACGATCATCAATTAACCCATATGACAAAACGGATCTACTCAAACATCATAGGATAGCCATACATCATTGGGAAATAATATATAGCGTTGAGCACCATGTTTAAGTAGAGATTACAGCGGGTAAAAGAGGGGTTACACTGCTGCATAGAGGGGGGAAGAGTTGGTGATGACGCCGGTGAAGTTGTTGGTGTAGATTGCGGTGACGATGATGGCCCCGGCGGCACTCGGTGCCGCCGGGAGCGAGGGGGAGAGAGCCCCCCTCCTTCTTCTTCTTCCTTGACCTTCTCCCTAGATGGGAGAAGGGTTTCCCCTCTGGTCCATGGTCTCCATGGCGTCGGAGGGGCGAGAGCCCCTCCGAGATTGGATCTGTCTCTCTGTCTCTCTCTGTTTCTGCGCTCCCAGATTCTGCCCTTTCACGGTTTCTTAAATTCCCGGAGATCCATAACTCCGATTAGGCTGAATTCTGGACACGATCTCTATCCAGATATTAGATTTCTTGCGGCGAAAGAAGGACACCAACTGCCTTACGGGGTGGCCACGAGGGCACAGGGCACGCCTGACCCCCTGGGCGCGCCCCCTGCCTCGTGGCCCCCTCGGGCATCGTCTCGCGTTGATTCTTCTTCCCAAAAATCATAAATATTCCAAAAAAATTCTCCGTCAATTTTTATCCTGTTTGGACTCCGTTAGATATGGGTTTTCTGTGAAACAAAAAACATGCAACAAACAAGAACTAGCACTGGGCACTGGATCAATATGTTAGTCCCAAAAATAGTATAAAAGTTGCCAAAAGTATATGAAAGTTGTATAATATTGGCATGGAACAATCAAAAATTATAGATATGGCGGAGACGTATCAGCGAGGCAGACAACACCAAGACCTCCCTGGGGGCGGCCTCACAAGGCTGGCTCCCGAATAGCGGAGATATCTATGCAAGGGGCACCTCGCGAGGTTCACATGACGTGAGCCATGACGACCAAGGCCAGGCGGGCGCCAGCGGGTGCAGTGTACCAGTTTCCTCTTTCGTGCTAAGGAGGCAAGCGTAGGCGTGGGGTCCCAAGGCATCAGGCAAAGGTTTCCATATCGGTGCAACAAGACCAAGACCAGCTGAACGGCAGGACGGAGGTCATCGTGGAGCCACAACAGCGTCACCACCAGAGCCTTTTGTAGGCGAAGACTACTTTTGTCAGGATAGCTTGTACTAGTTGTCCCCCTTCATACTTGGCCGTTGTGGGATCCCTTCCCACCTAACATTTCGGAAGAGGACCAAGGCCACAATAAATAGGAACTAGCCACCACCGTAGAAAGGACGGATCATTCAGATCATCCTCACACCCACCAGCTCATCGAGCCCAAGAACACCTCACCTCCCGAGGTTGTTCGTCCACTATATTAGTTCATCCTTAGCCCCTCGAGGCAATCCACCACACATTGGAGTAGGGTATTACACCGTGAGGTGGCCCGAACTAGTATAAACCCCTGTCTCTTTTTCTCTGGGTTCATCGAGCTAGGCCGTGGAATCGTTGTGCGAGCGAGCTGGGGAGAGAGTGTTCTTCATGCGCACCCCAGAGTTTGAACCTCTCAAGGGTCTGCAGAACCCGTAATCCGACATTTGGCGCGCCAGGTAGGGTTGCGCCGAAGCCTCTCTTCTGTCGATCGACGCACCACCACTCCACCGCTTCCATAGCTGATGCCCGTCGAGCCCATGCTGAGCGCCGCCGCTCTCAACGCTCGTGTCGCCCAGACGGCGCCCGTTGGCGGGCCTCCCCGTCGCTCTCCATCACCCGCTGCCAACGCCGCCATCGGCCCGGCGGGGAATGAGCAGCAAGCCTCATCGTTGCACCCTCCATGCGGAGGGATGGACACACCACCACCCCGTCACTGACTTCAGGCGGCTCGTCGTCTCACACTCGTCGCGGGCCCGCGAACGCGTAGGATGTGCTGCTCATGGTGCACGAGCTCCTGTGCAACCGCCCTATCGACAACCTCAATGAGGACTGGCTAGACCGCATCCCCGAGCTCGTCAGCGCCACTGGGGGTTCTCCTGCACCGACACTCTCGCTGCCTCGCCCGCCTCCCACTATGGGCGACATAGCCCATGGAGCGTCTCCACCACCTCCCCGTCAAGATGTCATCCTCGGGCCAAGGCGCGCGGCCCCGTACAGCGACCCATGATACGTCTCTCTCGTATCTATAATATATGAATGTTCCATGCCAATATTATACAACTTTCATATACTTTTGGCAACTTTTATACTATTTTTGGGACTAACATATTGATCCAGCGCCCAGTGCCAGTTCCTGTCTGTTGCATTTTTTTGTTTCACAGAAAACCCATATCAAATGGATTCCAAACGGGATAAAAACTGGCGGAGATTTTTTTGGAATATTTATGATTTTGGGAAGAAGAATCAACGCGATACGATGCCCGAGGGGGCCACGAGGCAGGGGGGCGCGCCCCAGGGGGTCAGGCGCGCCCTGGACCCTCGGGGCCACCCCGTAAGGTGGTTGGAGCCCTTCTTTCGCCGCAAGAAAGCTAATTTCTGGATAGAGATCGTGTCCAAAATTCAGCCCAATCGGAGTTACGTATCTCCGGTTATAAAAGAAATAGTGAAAGTCCAGATCTGAGAACGCAAAAACAAAGAGAGACAGATCCAATCTCGGAGGGGCTCTCGCCCCTCCCATGCCATGGAGACCATGGACCAGAGGGGAAACCCTTCTTCCATCTAGGGAGAAGGTCAAGGAAGAAGAAGAAGAAGAAGGAGGGGGCTCTCTCCCCCTCTCTCCCGGTGGCGCCGGAACGCCGTCGGGGCCATCATCATCACCGCGATCTACACCAACACCTCCATCATCTTCACCAGCATCTCCATCACCTTCCCCCATCTATCTACAGCGGTCCACTCTCCTGCAACCCGTTGTACCCTCTACTTGAACATGGTGCTTTATGCTTCATATTATTATCCAATGATGTGTTCCCATCCTATGATGTCTGAGTAGATTTTCGTTGTCCTATCAGTAACTGGTGAATTGCTATGATTGGTTTAATTTGCTTGTGGTTATGTTGCTGTCCTTTGGTGCCCATCATATGAGAGCGTGCGTGGATCACACAATAGGGTTAGTTGTATGTGGATAGGACTATGTTTTGGAGGGCAAGAGTGCATACGGGATTGAAGGGGGACCAATATATCTTAATGCTATGGTTGGGTTTTACCTTAATGAATGTTAGTAGTCGCGGATGCTTGCTAATAGTTACAATCATAAGTGCACAGAATTCCAAGTCAGGGATGACATGCTAGCAGTGGCCTCTCCCACATAAAACTTGCTATCGGTCTAGTAAAGTAGTCAACTGCTTAGGGACAATTTCGCAACTCCTACCACCACTTTTCCACACTCGCTATACTAACTTTATTGCTACTTTACTTAAACAGCCCCTAGTTTTTATTTATGTGCTCTTTCTTATCTTGCGAACCTATCCAACAACACCTGCAAAGTACTTCTAGTTTCATACTTGTTTTAGATAAAGCGAACGTTAAACGTGCGTAGAGCTGTATCGATGGTCGATAGAACTTGAGGGAATATTTGTTCTACCTTTAGCTCCTCGTTGGGTTCGACACTTTTACTTATCGAAAGAGGCTACAATTGATCCCCTATACTTGTGGGTTATCAAGACCTTTTTCTGGCGCCGTTGCCGGGGAGTTATAGCGTGGGGTGAATATTCTCGTGTGTGCTTGTTTGCTTTATCACTAAGTAGTTTTTATTTTGTGCTCTTGTTTTCTATCTTTAGTTATGGGTAGGAAACGCAAAATACCAAAAAATTAGTTGTACCTACTACACCAATGGTTGATGAACCACTCAAAATCTATCACACTCCTGAAGCTTTTTACTTGGATCATCTTTGATCCCTATGTGCTCGTGCTGAAACCCCAACTAGCTTAGTTCAGGGCAAATCTTTAGATGAGCATGCTTGTTATGTGCGACACTGCTTATCTCAAAAACGGAAACTTTTACTGGATCAAATTCATCGTTTCCAATGCTATGCTTGGAATTTATGTGAAATATATGATTTTACTTGTTGTTCTGAAGACCCTAAGAAACACCTTCCCTGCTAATGTGAGTTTAGTGATAGTGGAATTGTATCTTCGTATGCTAAGGGTGTTTATAATTACTATGATGTTCAACAAATCGAAGAATTTGTTGCTTTTAAGGGTGCTTATGAAATTGCTTCTTTGATTGGAAAGTATGATGCTACTCTTTACAAATCTGAACAATTTGCCATACTTAAATATTGTTATGATAATTATGCTTCTAATGCCTTTGTTAAACCATATATTGAGGACTCCTCCGCTGTCCAAGAAGAGACTAATATTTTGCAGGAGTCTATGGAAGAAGAAATTGATGAAACTATGGGCTCATTGGATGAAAAAGACGATGAGGAGAGCGAAGAACAAAAGGAGGAAGAGCATATTAGCTACCCGTGCCCGCCTTCTAATGAGAGTAAATCTCCAACTCATACATTATTTAATTTCCCTTCGTGCTTACCGAAGGATGAATGCTATGATGATTGTTATGATCCCGTTGATTGTTCTGAAATATCCATTTTTTATGATGCTTTCTATGCTTGTGGCCAAGATGCCAATATGAAGTATGCTTATGGAGATGAACTTTCTATAGTTCCTTATGTTAAACCTGAAATTGTTGCTATTTCACCCACACATGATAGTCGTATTATCTTTTTGAATTCTCCCGACTACACTATATCGGAGAAGTTTGCCCTTATTAAGGATTATATTGTTGGGTTGCATCTCACTACTACACATGATGTTTTTGATAGATATAATGTGCATGTGCTTTCTGCTCCTACTTACAATTATTATGTGAGAGGAACTACATCTCCACCTCTCCATGTTTCCAATATGATAAAATTGCAAGAAACTGCTTATACTATGCATTGGCCTTACTATGTGTGCATGAATTGTTCTTTTATGACATGCCGATGCATAGGAAGAGAGTTAGACTTCGTTGTTGCATGATATATGTTACTTTGTGCTCACTACTAAATCACAAATCATTGTTAATTAAAATTGGCTTTGATATACCTAAGGATCCGGGTGGATCCATTACTTGAGCACTATATGCGTAGCTTAATGGCTTTAAAGAAAGCGCTGCCAGGAAGACAACCCGGAAGTTTTAGAGAGTGATTTATTTCTGTTGTGTGCTTTTATGAAGTTTAAAAATAAAAATAATGTGCCAAGATTTGCCTTTAGGATGTTTACATTGCATGTTGGTTTGTGCGGTGCAAAACAGAAACTTTGGCTGTAGTGCACGATTTTACATTTTTTACTGGAACGTCAAACAGATCTGAGTTTTTTGCACTGTCTTTATATACAAGTTTTTTATTTTTCATAATTTTGGCAGAATTTGTGGAGTACCAGAAGTATGGTGAATGTTCAGATTACTACAGACTGTCCTGTTTAAGACAGATTCTGTTTTTGATGCAAAGTTTGCTTGTTTTGATGAAACTAACAATTTCTATCAGTGGATTCAGCCATGGAAAAGTTATATTATGGTAGCTACAATGCAAAAAAATATGAATTGGTTTGCAACAGTACTTAGAGTAGTGATTTTCTTTATTATACTAACGGATCTTATCGAGCTTTCTGTTGAGTTTTGTGTGGATGAAGTGTGCGAAGATCGAGGAGGTCTCGATGTTAGAAGAAGGAGGAGAGGAAAGAGCTCAAGCTTGGGGATTGCCAAGGCATCCCAAGTAAATATTCAAGGAGACTCAAGCGTCTAAGCTTGGGGATGCCCCGGAAGGCATCCCATCTTTCTTCAACGAGTATCGGTATGTTTTCGGATTCGTTTCGTTCATGCGATATGTGCAAATCTTGGAGCGTCTTTTGCATTTAGTTTTCACTTTTCTTTGATGCACCATGCTGGTATGAGATAGGCCATGGTTTATTTATAGAATTCTCTTTGCACTTCACTTATATCTTTTGAGTATGGCTTTATAGAATGCTTCAGGTGCTTCACTTATATCATTTGAAGTTTGGATTGCCTGTTTCTCTTCACATAGAAAACCACCATTTCTAGAATGCTCTTTTGCTTGACTTATATTTGTTAGAGCGTGGGCATATCATTTGTAGAAAGAATTAAACTCTCTTGCTTCACTTATATCTACTTAGAGAAATGACAGGAACTGGTCATTCACATGGTTAGTCATAAAATCCTACATAAAACTTGTAGATCACTGAATATGATAAGTTTGATTCCTTGCAATAGTTTTGCGACATAAACGTGGTGATATTATGTGATGCCCCCGATTCAATTGTACACTAATCATACACGCAAATGTGTACGATCAAGATCAAGGACTCACGGGAAGATGTCACAACACAACTCTAGACACAAATTAAAATAATACAAGCTTTATATTACAAGCCAGGGGCCTCGAGGGCTCGAATACACAAGAGTCAGCGGAGGCAACAATATCTGAGTACAAACATGAGTTAGACAAGTTTGCCTTAAGAAGGCTAGCACAAAAGCAACAACGATCGAAAAGGAAAGGCCTCCTGCCTGGGAGCCTCCTAACTACTCCTGGTCGTTGGCGGTCTCCATGTAGTAGTAGGCATCGGCGGAGTAGCATCTTCTGGAAACCACCATCTTCTGGAAACCACCATCTCCTAACCTAGTCCTATCAAAGACTAGCATCTTCTGGAAACCACCATCTTGAAGCAACAGGACGGAGTAGAGTAGCATAAAGTAAAGTAGTAGTAGTTGTGTTATCAACCTCGGCCAGAGATCCTTTCTCGACTCCCTGCGAGAAAGCAATCCCAGAGCCATACTATCCATTACTCACATCCATGTCTCATCTCAAGTATCCAGTTCTAGTTGTATCGATTGGGATACAACTCCAAGTGTCCGTTACCGTAGGACAGGCTATCAATAGATGTTTTCTTCCCTTCAGGGGTGCACCAACTTACCCACCACGCTCGATTAACTTCGGCCGGACACACTTTCCTGGGTCATGCCCGGCCTCGGCCAAACAATACGCCGCAACCCGACCTAGGCTTAATAGAGAGATCAGCACGCCGGACTAAACCTATCCCCCCAGGGGTCATGGGTCATCGCCCCGTGAAGTCCTGCACGTTGCGAACGCGGCCGGTGAGCAAACCTAGCTACCTCCTTCAAACAGGCAGGTGCTTATGCAGTCCAACCTAGCGCGCGCCACACATTCACTCACGTCTATTAAGCTTTGGCTGATG
Source organism: Aegilops tauschii subsp. strangulata (assembly GCF_002575655.3). Lineage (NCBI taxonomy): Eukaryota > Viridiplantae > Streptophyta > Magnoliopsida > Poales > Poaceae > Aegilops > Aegilops tauschii. The sequence continues at coordinate 208,101,895 of NC_053037.3, forward strand.
CATACGACGCAGAACGCCCATACTATGCACACGTGATGGTTAGTGCTATCAGGCCTGAGGCCCCTCGGATCAAATATCCAAATAGTAGTGGATTAGGAATGCGCGGTAACAAGCAGAGACTCACGAAAGATGTGACCCCGTTGCCCCGTCTCGAGGACTTGCGGCAAGGGCTAGGAATGCCCGGCACGCCTCATAATTATCTCGCGGGCACCCTCCAGGTCAACCCGACTCCACTTCACTCGCAATTAAGCTCGCGCGGGTACCCCTCAGGGCCGACACGTCTTTCCAAGTAATAGTGGTAAAGTCCAAGTATCCGTGTGTCCAAACATCAAGGGGCAAACCCGAGGAATCACCCCCGGTGAATTCCACTCGATGTAATCATCAAGGTGAACGTAAGAGGAAACCACCCTCGAGGTTTACACTTGAGGGGTTGCACGACAGAGCCCTATCGGAAGTGGTTAAGGAGGAAATCACCCTCGATGAAATAGCTACACTACAGGTTAACATCAGAAGTGCTGATGAGACCTCACCCTCGGCACTTGATAGTAACCCAGTAGTGTCGAGCAACTAAGGGGAAATTGATGTGCGGTGCCGGGGCCTGGTCTTCGATCCCGTTGATCGGGTCTTCGATGATGAAGCCGGGGCAACAGGGACAAGGTGGGGGTCAGTGGTGGATCACTAACCAACCTATACTAAGCGGTTTAGGATAAGCAGGTAGGTAACAATAAGCAGGTTACAAAAGCAGGCTATGCATCAGAATAGGAGCAAACAATAACAGTAGCAAAATCTAATGCAAGCATGAGAGAATGGAATGGGCGATATCGGGATGATCAAAGGGGGGGGGCTTGCCTAGTTGCTCTGGCAAGGAGGGGTCATCGTCGACGTAGTCGATCACAGGGGAAGAAACAGTAAATATAAAGCAAACATAGCATCACAAAGCATAACGTGGCAATATGCTGTGCCGGCTGTGACCTAACGTATGGCTACACGATATAGGTGAAGGGGAATTCAACCGGGAATGTTTTCCCAGTTCCGGACCTGTGTCAGACAGATGACCGGAGGGGGAATGTTCCAGGTTCAGATAGTTAGAGGGATCTGACAGGTAAATGGATCGCGTATTCAGATTCGTCTCGTCGTTCTGAGCAACTTTCATGTAGAAAACATTTTCATCCGAGTTACGGATTATTTCCTATGAATTTCCGAAGTTTAAACTATATTCTGAAATTATTATTAAATCTAAAATGGAGGTTATTGCATCAGCATGATGTCATCATGACGGTAGCAGTCAACAGAGTTGACCAAAGTCAACCCTGACATGTGGGGCCGTTCTGTCATAGTCTAACAACTAATTAACAGTTTTAATTAACTAATCAAGTTAATTAGGTACTAAACAGAGTTAATTAAGTTAATTAATTACCCATTTAATTAATTAACTAATTACTTAATTAATTAATTAATTAACTAATTACTTAATTAATTAATTAACTAATTACTTATTTTTTATTTTTAAAATACATTTTCTTTTTAAACGTTTTGGGGGTGGTCCCCACTATCATAGGCCCAAGGGGCAACCGGGCGAAATGGGTGCGGCCGAGGGTTAATGGGCAGGCGCCCGAGGAGACCGTAGCCTAGCGCAGCAGGGCGCCGGCGACCACGGCGGGGCTCACCGACTGGCCGTTTCCGGCGACGGAAGCCGGCGCGGCGGGGCGCATTGGGTACCATAGAGGGAGGCAGCCACGCGGCGAGTATTAGCAGCGGCAACAGTGCTGCAGGGCGGCAGCGACGTTGGCGAGCACGGGAAAAGGGCGGGCGCAGGACGCAGCAGCGGCACGGCCATGCGCGGGCGCACGCGCGCGAGGGGCGGGAAGGAGGAGGACCGGGGTCCTCACCATCCGTTGGAGGGAAGGGGGCGTCGAGGCGCGATGGCGACCATTGACGGGGCGGACGGGGACGGTCCGACGAGGGAGAGGTGGTAGAGCGGCGCCGGCGTGGTGACGGAGCACGGTGGCGACGGGAGGCGCGGGATCGAGCTCCTCCCCGATCCAGAACCAGTCGTGGGAGGGGGATCGGGGAGGAGGACAAGGAGGCGAGGCGCCGTCGGTGGGACAGCGCCGGGGATGGGCGCCGGCGTGGAGGCGCGGGGCGGCGCGGTCACCGGGGTTGCTGCGCCGGCGGACGGCCCGATCCAGATCGGGGCACGGGGTGGGGGGAGAGGAGCTAGGGGATCAGGAGGAGTGGGGGGAGTGGGGAACGAGGAGGAGTGGGGGTCGTGCGTTGGAGGGGGGTTAGGGTTATGGGGAGGGAGTGACCTAATAGGCCAGGGGAGCGGGAGAGTGGGCCGGCCTGTGGGGTGGCCGACTAGGCCAGCGGGGTCGAGCCCCAGAGGGGAAATCGGGGGTCAGGAGCTTTCTCTCTCTCTCTCTCTCTCTCTCTCCCGCCTCCTCTTTTTCTTTGGACATCGATAACTGCCACACGTGTGGCACGAAAGGAGACGCACCACACGACTCTAATGCAAATAGATTCCCACGTCATCGCATGCATGCATGCGAGAATCTTTTTGGATTTTCAGTTTTTAAAATGTTTTATCTCTTAAATGAAAACTTCGATTGAAGATCCATTTTCACCATTAAATCCCTCGCGACGAGATCTTCAAAACTAGATCTCATATCAATATATTTCGGCGAAATTTTTTTTAGTTAAAAGTTGCCATGTCTATTGCACATTAATTGCCATGATATTTACACTAAAGTTGCCATGATATGTTTCAACTATTTTCTTTTACATTTAAAACTAAATTTTAACATATTATAAAACAGAGAATCAAGAATCTAGACTTGCCATGCATCATAAACTAAAATTGCCATGATACATGCACTTAAAATTGCCATGCTTCAATAAAAAAACTATTTTCATGGTCAAAATACTGGAATTGCCATCATCAAAAAAAAATTGCCATGATCTACAAACTAAAATTGCCACATGGCAACTTTAGTATAAGCACTATGGCAACTATAGTGAAAACATCATGGCAACTTCTGGGCAAAAAAAAAATTCGTCGCAACATATCAACATGGGGTCTAGTTTTGAAGATCTCGTCGAGACAGATTTAATGATGAAAACGGATTTTTAGTTCACTTTTTTATTTAGAAGATAAAACATTTTTAAGCCGAAAACCAAAAAGATTTCTGCTGATGTCACCTATTCATACGTGGCAAAATGAGTGGTGATGGAGGCATGTGGGTGACCTGCAAACACCCACACGTTTGGGCGTTAGTTTTTTCGTTTTCTTTTTGTTTTTCTTTTAAAAAACTTTCTGTTTTAGCTATTTTAGGCTATTTAGACATTTTGCAAAAATGTTGGTTCACCACCAATATTACCAGAAGAATACTTCCCACATGATGAACATTTTAGTTTACATGTTTGAGCATTTTCGAATTTCACTCAGCATTTGAAATTGAATTCAACTGGAATTTGAAATGGAATATTGATCAAAGTGACTAAGCATTGTTATAGCAAAATGATTAGCTTGATCTCATGGATTATTGTAGCATCATTACACCGGGGTGTTACAACTCTCCTCCTCTAAAAGAAATTCTCGTCCCGAGAATTAAGAGGTAGAAGGGAACAGGTCAGGGTATTCAGCACGGAGGTTATCCTCGCGTTCCCAAGTGGCTTCATCTTTAGTATGATTCGACCATTGCACCTTGAGGAACTTGGTAACCTTCTAGCGGGTTCTATGTTCAGCTTCTTCAAGAATGCGGATAGGATGCTCTTTGTATGTGAGATCATCTTGAACTTCAATCAATTCAGCATCCACTTCACGTTCTGGGTCCTTGAAGCAGCGACGAAGTTGCGACACGTGGAAGACGTCATGGATGTGAGAGAACTGAGGTGGCAACTCGAGTTGATAAGCCACCAGTCCACGACGGGCGAGAATACGGAAGGGACCAATGTAGCGAGGAGCTAGCTTGCCCTTGACTCCGAACCGATGAGTGCCTCTCAAAGGAGTGACACGCAGATAAGCTTGTTCACCAAGTTGATAAGTTGAACCCCAGTGTTTATGATCATAATTGCTCTTCTGGCGGGACTGCGCCGCCTTGAGATTGTCCGGGACAATGCGAACCTGCTCTTCAGCTTGTTGAATAATGTCTGGACCAATGAGCGTCCGTTCCCTAGTTTCTGACCAATTCAGAGGGGTTCGGCACTTGCGTCCATAAAGCACTTCAAAGGGTGCCATCTTCAAGCTGGCTTGATAGCTGTTGTTATAAGAGAACTCCGCATAAGGGAGAGATTCTTCCCACTTCTTGCCGAACGAAATAACACAAGCTCGAAGCATGTCTTCAAGAACTTGATTGACTCGCTCGACTAGGCCTTGGGATTGGGGATGATAACTAGTGCTCCAGGTAATATGAGTTCCCATTGCCTCTTGGAAACTATCCCAGAACTTCGAAGTGAAAATACTTCCGCGGTCTGAACTGATCTCCTTCGGAATGCCGTGGAGTGACACAATTCTGGAGATATACAAGTTTGCTAATTGACTAGCAGTGATAGTCTCCTTGACTAGCAGAAAGTGAGCAACCTTCGAGAATTGGTCGATGACGCCAAAATAGCATCGTTACCTTTCTGTGACTTGGGAAGGCCAGTAACAAAGTCCATTTGGATCTTATCCCACTTCCATTCAGGAATCGGAAGCGGTTGTAGAAGTCCAGCCGGTTTCTGATGTTCTGCTTTGACGCGACGACAAACATCACATTCTTTGATATATCGAGCAATGTCTTGCTTCATTTTAGACCACCAGTACTTCTGACGGATGTCTAGATACATCTTGGTACTTCCCGTGTGAATAGAGAGAGGGGTGTCATACGCTTTGTTCATCACCTTATCTGTCATAAGCTCGAACCAGGGCACTACAATGCGATCTCTGAAGTATAAGGTTCCATCTTCACCAAGTGAGAAATCTCTGGATTTCTCTAATGCAAGATCCTTTTTCATCAGATCAACATGAGCATCTTTGGCTTGAGCAGACTTGATCGCTTTCAGAAGAGTTCGTTCCAAGACAGGGTTATTCAGAGAACCCTGTGGAACTAGTTGAAGGTTCAGCTTGTATAGCTCTTCATAAATGCGGGGTTGAGCTTTGAAAACCATGTGATTGTTGCAATAAGACTTACGGCTCAGGGCATCGGCCTTTACATTAGCCTTACCAGGGGTATAGGATATACCGCAGTTGTAGTCAGCAATAGCTTCCATCCACCGCTGCTGACGGAGGTTCAGATCTAGCTGAGTAAACAGGTACTTCAGACTCTGATGATCAGTGAAGATCTCGCAACGATTACCGAGAAGGTATTGTCGCCATAGCTTCAGTGCAAAGATAACCGCAGCAAGCTCAAGGTCATGAACTGGGTAGTTCTCTTCGTGAGGACGTACTTGACGGGAGGCATATCACCCCGCGCTCTTGCATTGGGACACAACCTAATCCTTGACGTGAAGCGTCGCAATAGATGACAAAGTCCTTGCGAGAATCAGGGGGAGCAAGCACTGGGTAGAAGTCAGCTTGTCCTTGAGTGTCTGGAAACTTTCCTGACAAATGTTTGTCCAATCAAACTTAACTTCCTTGTGAAGCAGATTAGTCAGGGGCTTGGCAATCTTGGAGAAGTTCTCGACGAAACGGTGGCAATAACTGGCAAGTCCGAGAAAGCTTCTGACTTGCTTGACAGTCTTCGGAGGGGTCCAGTCAAGAATAGCCTGAACGCGCTCTGGGTTGACGGCAATACCATCCTTGGAGATGACATGACAAAGGTAGGTGACTTTAGGAAGCCAGAATTCGTTGGAATACTTGGCATAAAGTTGATGTTCTCGAAGCTTCTCTAGAACAACTCGAAGATGTTCAGCATGTTCTTCTTTGTTCTTCAAATATACCAGGATATCATCCAGATAGACTACGACGAACTTGTCGAGGTAATCTATGAATATGTAGTTCATCAGACGGGAGAATGTGGCTGGAGCATTGGTCAAGCCAAAAGACATGACGTTGTACTCGTAAGAACCATAATGAGTGACGAATGCGGTCTTGGGAATATCCTCTTCACGAACACAGATCTGGTGGTAACCCAACCTCAAGTCGAGTTTAGAGAATATCGATGAACCAGCGAGTTGATCATACAGTTCATTGATCCGAGGAAGGGGATATTTGTTCTGAATTGTAGCTTGGTCGATAGGACGGTAGTCTTGGACCAAACGGTTCGTTCCGTCCTTCTTCTTAACGAAGAGAGAAGGTGCTCCCCAAGCAGAGGAACTTGGACGAATGAAACCCTTGTGAAGAGATTTGTCGATTTCCTCCTTCAGTTCAAGGAGCTCATGAGGTGGCATCTTGTAGGGTCGTGTGGCAATAGGAACAGTGCCTGGTTTCAAGTCGATGACGAACTCGACAGCCCGGGCAGGGGGTATTCCTGGAAGTTCTTCTGGAAATACATCTTGGAAGTCATGAACGACTGGAATCTTTTCAAAATCCCTCCAGAGGTGCTGCGCTCAACGCATTCAAGATATAAAGTCGTGTTTCGGCATTTTGAACCAGACGAGCATTGTAGCTTACTATCTCATCTGAAGGGTGTAGAAGGTGGACGGTTTTAGTGGCGCAAACGATAGAAGCCGTATGTGCTTTCAACCAATCCATTCTGAGAATGAGGTCAATATTGGAAGACTTCGGAATAATGGGGGAGGCAAAAAATTCCAACCCTTCGATTTCAACTGAAACGTTGTGGCTAACCATGGAGGTTTGGCATTGGTCCGCAGGGGTTTTTACCACTAGTGGAATGTGCATCTCTTCGTATTTAATGCCATGCATGAATGCAAAATCTTCAGATATGAAAGAACGCGATGCTCCTGTATCGAATAAAATAGCAGCTGGTACTGAATTAACAAGAAGAGTACCCATCACAGTGGCAGGCTGGTCTTGAGCTTCATTCAGATCAATATGATTAGCCTGACCACGACCATAAGGTCCGGCATTGTTGTTGCGGGGCTGATTGTTACCACGAGCATTAGAAGGCAGAGCCGGCTAATTCTGATTCTGAGGGCATTTCCTGGAACGGTGACCTGAAAGGCCACACTTGAAGCACAGACCATCGTTGGGATTGGGAGCAGGAGCTTGGGGTGGTACAGCCCGAAGGGGCTGCCTCTGCAGTGGAGGTGGAAGATGAGGTGCAGCATAGGACTGTCTTGGTGGAGGTGCAGTTGGACGATACATACTGTGGGGGATCCATATCCGACGCTTCTGCGCTGACGAGCCCAAAGATGAGCCAGCGTCACGGTTGCGCCTCAGGGATCCCTGGTGTTCCTGCAGACCCGTTTCGACATGAATGGCCTTGTTCAGCAAGGTGGCGAAATCAGCAAAGTCATGCACTAGGAGCGCTAGCTTGATATCAGGTTGAAGTCCATCGCGAAACTTCTCTTGCTTACGAGCATCAGTAGCAATGTCTTCTCCAGCATAACGGGACAAGTCCAAGAATTCGGGCGGTGGTGGATTGTTGGCACCACGGCCACGACCAGCGGGTCTAACCATCCTGCTAACATGTAACAGGGGGTAGTTCAGCATTGAGCATTTGCAAAGAGAAGGATCATTCATGATGAAATATGCATAATGAAAGAGGTACGGTGGATACCACTTCGTAGTCAACACGACAGTGTGTGTACTATTCAGAATACTACTCTAAGAACTATGGCTTATCTAACTTTGCGGTGAATGTGGTCACGGGATCCTAATGTTAGAGTTAGTAAATTCGTTTAACCCGAATGGAAGAGAGATCAGAGTCCCAGAGTATAGACGAGGAGTAAAAGATCCTAATACCATCCAATTGGCGACGTGGGCCCGTAAGCCACACAGCCAATGTTAGTAAAAGTTTTTCAGTGACTAGACTCAACTTCGGCCAAGGAGTTGAAAAGGGGGCTACCTACAGGCAAACGGCTCTGATACCAACTTGTGACGCCCTCGATTCAATCATACACTAATCAAGATCAAGGACTCATGGGAAGATATCACAACACAACTCTAGACACAAATTAAAATAGTACAAGCTTTATATTACAAGCCAGGGGCCTCGAGGGCTCGAATACATAAGCTCGAATACACAAGAGTCAGCGGAAGCAACAATATCTGAGTACAGACATGAGTTAGACAAGTTTGCCTTAAGAAGGCTAGCACAAAAGCAACAACGATCGACAAGGCAAGGCCTCCTGCCTGGGAGCCTCCTAACTACTCCTGGTCGTCGGCGGTCTCCACGTAGTAGTAGGCATCCGCGGTGGCATCTGGCTCCTGGGCTCCGACATCTGGTTGCATCAACCGGAAAGAAGAAGAAAGGGGAAAAAGGGGGAGCAAAGCAACCGTGAGTACTCATCCAAAGTACTCGCAAGCAAGGATCTACACTACATATGCAACATTATCAAAGGAAGGTTGTAATGTGGACTGGGCTGCAGAAAAGCCAGAATAGAGGGGAGAACCTAGTCCTATCGAAGACTAGCATCTTCTGGAAACCACCATCTTGTAGCAACAGGAGGGAGTAGAGTAGCATAAAGTAAAGTAGTATTAGTAGTGTTATCAACCTCAGCCAGAGATCCTTTCTCGACTCCCTGCGAGAAAGCAGTCCCAGAGCCATACTATCCATTACTCACATCCATGTCTCATCTCAAGTATCCAGTTCTAGTCATATCGATCGGGATACAACTCCAAGTGTCCGTTACCGTAGGACAGGCTATCGATAGATGTTTTCTTCCCTGCAGGGGTGCACCAACTTACCCACCACACTCGATTAACTCTGGCCGGACACACTTTCCTGGGTCATGCCCGGCCTCGGCCAAACAATACGCCGCAACCCGACCTAGGCTTAATAGAGAGGTCAGCATGCCGGACTAAACCTATGCCCCCAGGGGTCATCGGCCATCGCCTCGGGAACTCCTGCACGTTGCGCACGCGGCCCGTGAGCAGACCTAGCTACCTCCTTGAAAAAGGCAGGTGCTTACGCAGTCCAACCCGGTGCGCGCCACTCAGTCGCTGACGTCTATTAAGCTTCGGCTGATGCATACGACGCAGAACGCCCATACTATGCCCACGTGATGGTTAGTGCTATTAGGCCAGAGGCCCCTCGGATCAAATATCCAAATCGTAGTGGATTAGGAACGCGCGGTAAGAAGCAGAGACTCACGAAAGATGTGACCCCGTTGCCCCGTCTCGAGGACTTGCGCAACGGCTAGGAATGCCCGACCACGCCTCGTAATTATCTCGCGAGCGCCCTCCAGGTCAACCCGACTACACTTCACTCGCAATTAAGCTCGCGCGGGTACCCCTCAGGGCCGACCCATCTTTCCAAGTAAAAGTGGCAAAGTCCAAGTATCCATGTGTCCAAACATCAATGGGCAAACCCGAGGAATCACCCCCGGTGAATTCCACTCAATGTAATCATCAAGGTGAACGTAAGAGGAAACCACCCTCGAGGTTCACACTTGAGGGGTTGCACGACAGAGCCGTATCGGAAGTGGTTAAGGAGGAAATCACCCTCGATGACAACGACCGAATAGCTACACTACATGTTAACATCAGAAGTGCTGATGAGGCCTCACCCTCGGCACTCGATAGTAACCCAGTAGTGTCGAGCAACTAAGGGGAAAGTGATGTGCGGTGCCGGGGCCTGGTCTTCGATCCCGTTGATCGGGTCTTCGATGATGAAGCAGGGGAAACAGGGACAAGGTGGGGGTCACTGGTGGATCACTAACCAACCTATACTAAGCGGTTTAGGATAAGCAGGTAGGTAACAATAAGCAGGTTACAAAAGCAGGCTATGCATCAGAATAGGAGCAAACAATAACAGTAGCAAAATCTAATGCAAGCATGAGAGAATAGAATGGGCGATATCGGGATGATCAAAGGGGGGGCTTGCCTGGTTGCTCTGGCAAGGAGGGGTCGTCGTCGACGTAGTAGATCACAGGGGCAGCATCGGTCTCAGGGTCTACCGGAGAGAAGAGGGGGATGAAACAGTAAATATAAAGCAAACATAGGATCACAAAGCATAACATGGAAATATGCTGTGCCGGGTGTGACCTAACGTATGGCTACACGATATAGGTGAAGGGGTAATTCAACCGGGAATGTTTTCCCGGTTCCGGACCTGTGTCACACAGATGACCGAAGGGGGAATGTTCCAGGTTCAGATAGTTAGAGGCATCTGACAGGTAAACGAATCGCTTATACAGATTCGTCTCCTCGTTCTGAGCAACTTTCATGTAGAAAACATTTTCATCTGAGTTACGGATTTTTTCCTACGAATTTCCGAAGTTTAAACAATATTCTGAAATTATTATTAAATCTAAAATGGGGGTTATTGCATCAGCATGACGTCATCATGACGCCAGCAGTCAACAGAGTTGACCAAAGTGAACCCTGATGTGTGGGGCCGTTCTGTCATAGTCTAACAACTAATTAACAGTTTTAATTAACTAATCAAGTTAACTAGGTACTAAACAGAGTTAATTAATTACCTAATTAATTAATTAATTCACTATTTACTTATTTATTTATTTAATTAATTAACTAAGTACTTATTTTTTTATTTTTGAAATACATTTTATTTTTAAACGTTTTGGGGGCTGGCCCCACTGTCATAGGGCCAGGGGGTAACCGGGCGAAATGGGTGCGGCCGAGGGTTAATGGGCGGGTGCCCGAGGAGGCCGTAGCCTAGCGCAGCAGGGCGTCGGCGACCACGGCGGTGCTCACCGACCAGGCGTTTCCGGCGACGGAAGCCAGCGCGGCGGGGCGCGTTGGGTAGCGGACAGGGAGGCGGCCACGCGGCGAGTATTAGCAGCGGCAGCAGTGCTGCGGGGCGGCAGCGACGTTGGCGAGCACGGGAAAAGGGCGGGCGCAGGACGCAGCGGCGGCACGGCCATGCGCGGGCGCACGCGCGCGAGGGGCGGGAAGGAGGAGGACCAGGGTCCTCACCGTCCATTGGAGGGAAGGGGGGCGTCGAGGCGCGATGGCGACCGTTGAGGGGTTGGACGGGGACGCTCCGATGAGGGAGAGGCGGTAGAGCGGCGCTGGCGTGGTGACGGAGCACGGCGGCGATGGGAGGCGCGGGATCGAGCTCCTCCCAGATCCAGAACCAGTCGTGGGAGGGGGTTCGGGGAGGAGGACGAGGAGGCGAGGCGCCGTCGGCGGGACAGCGCCGGGGATGTGCGCCGGCATGGAGGCGCGAGGCGGCGCGGTCACCGGGGTTGCTACGGCGGCGGACGGCCCGATCCAGATCGGGTCACGGGGTGGGGGGAGAGGAGCGAGGGGCTCAGCAGGAGTTGGGGGGAAGTGGGGAACGAGGAGGAGTGGGGGTCGTGCGGGGTGGGCGGGGTTAGGGTTACGGGGTGGGAGTGGCCTAATAGGCCAGGGGAGCAGGAGAGTGGGCCGGCCTGTGGGGTGGCCGACTGGGCCGGCGGGGTCGAGGCCCAGTGGGGAAATGGGGGGGTTAGGGGCTTTTTCTCTCTCTCGCTCTCTCTCCCACCTCCTCTTTTTCTTTTAGTTTTTCTTTTAAAAGACTTTCTGTTTTAGCTATTTTAGTCTATTTAGACATTTTGCAAAAATGTTGGTTCACCACCAATATTACCAGAAGAATACTTCCCACATGATGAACATTTTACTTTACATGTTTGAGCATTTTCGAATTTCACTCCGTATTTGAAATTGAATTCAACTGGAATTTGAAATGGAATATTGATCAAAGTGACTAAGCACTGTTAAGCAAAATGATTAGCTTGATCTCATGGATTACTGTAGCATCATTACACCGGGGTGTTACATATTAGATTCATGCTAGTTGAGTAATTGTGAAATTGAGAAATACTTGTGTTGAGGTTTGCAAGTCCCGTAGCATGCACGTATGGTAACGTTGTGTGACAAATTTGAAGCATGGGGTGTTCTTTGATTGCTTTCCTTATGAGTGGTGGTCGGGGACGAGCGATGGTCTTTACCTACCAATCTATCCCCCTAGGGGCATGCGTAGTAGTACTTTGCTTCGAGGGCTAATAAACTTTTGCAATAAGTATATGAGTTCTTTATGACTAATGTGACTCCATGGATTATACGCACTCTCACCCTTCCATCATTGCTATCCTCTTCGGTACCGTGCATTGCCCTTTCTCACCTTGAGAGTTGGTGCAAACTTCACCGGTGCATCCAAACCCCGTGATACGATACGCTCTATCACACATAAGCCTCCTTATATCTTCCTCAAAACAGCCACCATACCTACCTATCATGGCATTTCCATAGCCATTCCGAGATATATTGCCATGCAACTTCCATCATCATCATATACATGACTTGAGCATTTATTTTCATATTGCTTTGCATAATCGTAAGATAGCTAGCATGATGTTTTCATGGCTTGTCCGTTTTTTGATGTCATTGCTACGCTAGATCATTGAACATCCGGGTACACCGCCGGAGGCATTCATATAGAGTCATATCTTTGTTCTAGTATCGAGTTGTAATATTGAGTTGTAAGTAAATAAAAGTGTGATGATCATCATTATTAAAACAATGTCCCATGTGAGGTTATCGAAATAAAAGAGGCCAAAGAAGCCCAAATAAAAAAAAAGAGGCTAAAGAAGCCCACCAAAAAAAAGAAAAAAAAGAGAACAAAAAAGTGAGAGAAAAAGAGAGAAGGGGCAATGTTACTATCCTTTTACCACACTTGTGCTTCAAATCAGCACCATGTTCTTCATATAGAGAGTCTCTTGAGCTATCACTTTCATATACTAGTGGGAATTTTCATTATAGAACTTGGCTTGTATATTCCGATGATGGGCTTCCTCAAATGCCCGAGGTCTTCATGAGCAAGCAAGTTATATGCGCACCCACTTAGTTTCAGTTTGAGCTTTTATATACTTATAGCTCTAGTGCATCCGTTGCATGGCAATCCCTACTCTTCACATTGAGATCAATTCATGGGCATCTCCATAGCCCGTTGATTAGCCGCATCGATGTGAGACTTTCTCCTTTTTTTGGTCTTCTCACACAAACCTCCATAATCATATTCTATTTCACCCATAGTGCTATGTCCATGGCTTGCGCTCATGTATTGCGTGAGGGTTGAAAAGGCTGAAGCGCATTAAAAAGTATGAACCAGTTGCTCGGCTTGTCATCGGGGTTGTGCATGATGGAAGCATTTTGTGTGACAAAAATGAAGCATGGCCAAACTATATGATTTTGTAGGGATAAGCTTTCTTTGGCTATGTTATTTTGATAAGACATAATTGCTTGGTTAGTATGCTTGAAGTATTATTGTCTTAATGTCAAATGATAGACTATTGCTTTGAATCACTCGTGTCTTAATATTCATGCCATGATTAGATTATGTGATCAAGATTATGGTAGGTCACATTCCACATCAAAAATTATCTTTTTTATCATTTACCTACTCGAGGACGAGCAAGAATTAAGCTTGGGGATGTTGATACGTCTCCGTCGTATCGATAGTTTTTGATTGTTCCATGCCAATATTATACAACTTTCATATACTTTTGGCAACTTTTATACTATTTTTGGGACTAACATATTGATCCAGTGCCCAGTGCCAGTTCTTGTCTGTTGCATGTTTTTTGTTTCGCAGAAACCCATATCAAACGGAATCCAAACGGGATAAAAACTGACGTAGATTTTTTTGGAATATTTATGATTTTCGGGAAGAAGAATCAACGCGATACGATGCCTGAGGGGGGCACGAGGCCGGGGGGCGCGCCCTGGAGCCTCGTGGCCACCCCGTAAAGCGGTTGGAGCCCTTCTTTCGCCGCAAGAAAGCTAATTTACAGATAGAGATCGTGTCCAAAATTCAGCCCCGGATCTCCGGTTATAAAAGAAACGGTGAAAGGCCAGATCTGGGAACGTAGAAATAGAGAGAGACAGATCCAATCTCGAAGGGGCTCTCGCCCCTCCCACACCATGGAGACCATGGACCAGAGGGGAAACCCTTCTCCCATCTAGGGAGAAGGTCAAGGAAGAAGAAGAATGAGGGGGGCTCTCTCCCCCTCTCTCCCGGTGGCGCCGGAACGCCGCCGGGGCCATCATCATCACCGCGATCTACACCAACACCTCCATCATCTTCACCAACATCTCCATCACCTTCCCCCATCTATCTACAGCGGTCCACTCTCCTGCAACCCGCTGTACCCTCTACTTGAACATTGTGCTTTATGCTTCATATTATTATCCAATGATGTGTTGCCATCCTATGATGTCTGACTAGATTTTCGTTGTCCTATCGGTAATTGGTGAATTGCTATGATTGGTTTAATTTGCTTATCGTTATGTTGCGGTCCTTTGGTGCCCATCATATGAGCGCGCACGTGGATCACACCATAGGGTTAGTTGTATGTTGATAGGACTATGTATTGGAGGGCAAGAGTGACAGAAGCTTCAACCTAGCATAGAAATTGATGCATACGAGATAGAAGGGGGACCAATATATCTTAATGCTATGGTTGGGTTTTACCTTAATGAACGTTAGTAGTTGCGGATGCTTGCTAATAGTTCCAGTCATAAGTGCATAGAATTCCAAGTCAGGGATGACATGCTAGCAGTGGCCTCTCCCACATAAAACTTGCTATCGGTCTAGTAAAGTGGTCAATTGCTTAGGGACAATTTCGCAACTCCTACCACCACTTTTCCACACTCGCTATACTAACTTCATTGCTACTTTACCTAAACAACCCCTAGTTTTTATTTACGTGCTCTTTATTATCTTGCAAACCTATCCAACAACACCTACAAAGTACTTCTAATTTCATACTTGTTTTAGTTAAAGCGATCGTTAAGCGTGCGTAGAGCTGTATCGGTGGTCGATAGAACTTGAGGGAATATTTGTTCTACCTTTAGCTCCTCGTTGGGTTCGACACTCTTACTTATCGAAAGAGGCTACAATTGATCCCCTATACTTGTGGGTTATCAACCCACCATGCTGGGTGCCTGCACGCGAAGAAGGAACCTGCAAGGAAATCCCGCGGCCAAAAGAAGACGCTCCTGCACTCCCAGCACCGCCACGTCAGGATCGCGCACTGTTTGCGGCGGCGGCGAGCGGATACCAAGACTAGGCTCCACCTCCGCGACGAGCGCCGGTGACTACAGCGGGCTGTCGTGCCTTCACCCCTGAGCTGCGAAGCATTGTCTGGCCTGGCAAGTTCAAGCCCGACCTGCCTCCGCGCTATAACGGCACCCCCGACCCTGGTGAGTTCCTGCAGCTCTACAAGCTGAGCATCGAGGTGGCCAACGGCGACGAGAAGGTCATGGCAAACTGGTTTCCCATGGGTCTCAGAGACGGCACACGCTCGTGGATGCTGAACCTGCCCGCGGGATCGATCTCCTCCTGGGGCGAGATGCGCGAGCGTTTCATCGCCAACTTGCAGGGCACTCGCAACTACGTGCCTGCCGCTGGTGACCTGCGGCGCATCAAGCAGCAACCAGGGGAAATCTTGCATAAGTACATCCAGCGCTTCAACAGCGTTCGCCTCAAGATTCCCAAGGTGACGGACGAGGCCATCATCTCAGCCTTTCTGATAACATCCATGATGTCAAGATGAAGGAAGAGCTCGCCATACACGAGGACCTGTGCACGGCTCTGGAGATGTTCAACATGGCGACCAAGTGTGCGAGAGCTGAGGAGGGGCGTCTCTCCCTCCTCGAGCTTCGAGTTGTAGACCCAGAAGACAAGAAGGCCAAGACCAGAGACGTGAAGCGCAAAGGACCGGCCATGCTCGTGCCTGAACCAGAGAAGAAGAGCGGCTGCGACAACCCAGAATCGTCCAAGGGCAGCGCCCGTTCTGCGCCTTCCACAACGTACACAACCACGTCACCAATGAGTGTCAGGAGCTGAGGGCCATCCGCGATGGGCGCTATGGTCCACGCCCCGAGCGCAATGACCGAGGCTACGGCCGTGGAGGAGGTTGAAGTGGAGGACGCTGGGATGACAGCGGCCCCCGTCAGGAGTGGCGCAACCTGCCTCGTGAGGATCGCTGGCAGGGCCAGCCTTGCGAGGGTGCCTGGAGGGACCAGCCTCGTGAGGACCGTCCTCAGGGCAAGGCGAGGTTCTCTCCGCTGCCACCACCACCAAGGAGGAACGACGACCATCACCAGGACGAGGGACTAGAGGCTGCCAGGAGCCTCGCGCCATAGCCTGCATCTTGGGTGGAGATCAGGCACAAGCCTCTCATCGCATCTTCAAGTAGTTCATCCGTGAGATGAATTCTGCCCTCCCCAGGCTCGAGGCCACGTGTCCGCTCAGATGGTCCAAGTGCACCATCACCTTCAGCTCGTCCGAACAGCTCAAGTGCGCGACAACCGCCGGCGCACTCCCGATGCTCTGCTCACCCGTCATTAGCAATGTCCTCGTCACCAAGAGCCTCATCGATGGCGGTGCGGGGCTTAATGTCCTTTCCGTCGAAATATTCGACCACCTCAAAGTGCCATATGATCAGCCACAGCCCACCAAGCCCTTCTCAGGAGTGACCGATGGCTCCACCACCCCGATAGGGCAGATCCACCTTCAGCCAGCGCGACAACTACCGCACCGAGCTCATCGACTTCGACGTCGCCCACATCCGCCTGCCGTACAATGCCATCCTTGGGTATCCGGCCTTGGCCAAGTTCATGGCGGTGACCCACCACGGCTACAACTTCCTCAAGATGCCAGGAAGCTGCGGCGTCATCACAGTCGCTTGCGAGGAGAAGGACGCAGTGTGCTCCCTTGAGCGCGCCTACCAAGTTGTATCAACTGAAGACCCAAACAACGAAGGCGCTATCTACCCTCCTGAGGCTGTCCCCAAGAAGAAGAAGCAGTTACTCTGCCAAGAGCCTCAGGAGAGCGGTGTCTCCAGCGGCACCACCTCAGGACCAGCGCCCACGGATGGGGCGCCTCCCTCTCTCATATAGGAAGGTGCGCTTGGCGCCCCCCTTAGGCTGGGCTCGGGGGCTCTCTTCTGGAGGGCCTCTGACTTAGCCAATGTCACGAGGGAGGCGCTCGGGCACCACGTGGAGGCATGCTTCACCGCATGCTTCCCTCATGAGGGCACGAGGCATGGAGTGCCTGGTGCTCAGGAGTTCATCACCAAGGCGACCGAGGAGCTTCAAGAGGCGAGAGCAATGCGCGGCGACCGCCGCCCACCACCGGGCGCAGCTCCTTGTCCTGGAGAGGACAATGAGCTGCGCGTCTGCGTCAACATCCCGGGGCTCAACAGGGCCGCATCCCAGGAGCGCTTCTGGCCTTCGCGCGTTGGTCGGTGCGAGGGTCCCCCTCACAGCTACGTTCGCATGCCCTTCGGCCTGTCGAATGCGGCTGTCACCTTCCAGCGCCACCCACGGAGCGTTCTGGCGGCTCAAGAGGCCAGGCATCACGCAGTCCTGGCGGAGATGGCGACGGTTCTTCATGAGCCTCCCGGGCCCCCAAAGCCTCCCGAGGCTCAGGACCCAGGTGTCTCGTGAGGAGCAACTTCTTCAACATGCGTCTTCAGCTGGTTCAACATCCCTCCGGCAACGGTGCCAGGTGACTCTTTTTCAGTTCGCTCAGTTGGGGGCACCCCTCGGGCAGCATTATCCCCAAGTCGCATGGGCCTGTCCCTGTGACATGTGTCCTTTTGCATCTTTAGCTTACTCTGTTGGGGGCCGCATGGGTCCATCCCTGTGGCATGTATCATTCTTGCATTTATATGAACTAGCTAGCCTCCTCCCATGAGTTACCTTATGATTATCATGTGCCAGTCCGGCACTTCGATGCCATGAACTTCGTGCGCCCTTGCGAGCCCACCCGCGACCGCCTCATGATTAAGGGCCGGCACAGCGTCTGTGCTCAGGTCCATCCCTGTAGCGTCACTAAATCCAAGTGGCCGAGCTCTGGCTCGTGGGCTAGCCTCCATGTACGTCACCTCCCATGGCCCTTGGTGCATGGCTCTCGCATGAGCTAATCGCTGGCGGATGAGCTAGGGCGCGCGACACGATGCCTCGCCACCACGGGAGCCCCGCGCCAGTTGTCTTCCTTTAGGATTTATCACATGAGAAGACTGGGCATGGCCTCTGTGCTCGGATTCGTCCCTGCTGCGTCGATAAGCCCAACTACTGAGCTCTTTCTGGCGGGCCTGCCCCGTTCACGTCACCTCCTGGGGTCATTGGTGTTTGGCCTTCTCATGTGATATCCTTTGGAGATTCATTCGGCGCAGGTTGTCTAACCATCTCGCAGGACCACCACAGCTGACAAGAATCAAGTTCAGGCGCAACCTGCCTTGAGGTAGGGCCTCGTGAGTCCCGCGCTGGGTCACGAGTGCCCAGACACACCTCGTCTGGCCCTGCCGTGCAAGGCACATGTCAGGACGGGGCTGTACATGCCCTAAGGGCTCCTCTCAGAGGTAGCCCTCACCCACGCACCAGTGGAAGCACCATGCTCCGCGCTGGCAGTCAACACGGTAGAGGAGCGGCTATGCCCGTGCAAGTGCAGAAGTGCTATGGTCCGCGCTGTTGATAAACAACTGTGGAGGCCCCATGGCCGTATCAACCTCAAGCAGCCACCAGCCTCAGTGTCCAGCCTCATCGCAACACTTTCCCCTCGGGAGAGTTGCGCGAGGGGGCTGGGCATGGGGAGCTACGCTTAGGTCACGCCTCGCGTACGCGACCCTGCCAGGTCCCCCGAACCTGGTAGTCGCGCGCCCCTCTCGAGCGGGACCTCGGCGAGGATAGGTATGAACGTCCGTTCATACGTCAAGGGGAACTCCTGAGCATCGTGACTCAGGAGACTAACTGGTCACGTAGCCCCTGACCCCTTGGCCTCGTCCCGGTGATCCGGATGACCCAACTACGGCGGAGGCATGCGCGGGGCCGGGCCCTGCCGACGCAGAATGCTAAGGCGTACTTTCGCATTCCCTTCCCAGGGGCTGTTTGTACGTCAAGGGGGACTCCTGAGCATCGCGACTCAGGAGCCTAACTAGTTACGTAGGCCCTCACCCCTTGGCCTCGTCCTGGTGATCCGGACGACCCAACGGCGGCTGAGGCATGCGCGGGGCCGGGCCCTGCCGACGCAGAACACTAAAGCAACGGGAAGGAAATCGCTGAACCTTAAAAAATTATTAAAGACATACTGTTCTTCAAATACCAAACACAAGTTTTATCGCCTCCACGAGGCACGGTTCATGTTGCAGGAAATAAAACTGGTGGAAGCACCGCCAGCAAGCCTTCTCTTCAGCCTTGGGCACTGCCATCGCCTGCAAGGAGTGCCCCTTCGTCGACAACATTGCCTTCGCCCGTGCCGCCCGCCGGGGCCGCCGGGTCGGCGGCACCATTAGCCGGGGGCGCGAGGTTGATGGCGAGGAATTTCTCCAGCAGGGCCTCCACCCGGTCCTTCACGGCTTCGGCAGTAGCCTCGCAGTGCTCCTCGTCCACGGGCTCGAGCAGGGCGTCGAGGTCGACGCTGGGGTCGCGAAGATGAAGATGACTGAAGACGCGCATCACAGCTGAAGCAGCGAGCGCGCTGGCTTCCCCCTCCACCATCGCGGAGGCGCCCATGTCCCGTCAATCACCACGCGTCGACCAAGGCCGCAGGCGGTTGGGGCCCGCGGCGCTCCACACTTGCCCTTTGGCTTCGCCTCGAAGCCAAGTTCGAGCGCGCCTTTGGCTCGGGGGCTACTATCGGCGCCCTGGGAACGGGGTTGCCCAGACTTGCCTGCCTGTGGCACGCATGTGGCTCCATCAATGGCCCGGTATGACCCAGCTTCAGCAGCAACAACTCAATACCCTCGCGAGGCGGACAACACCAAGACCTCCTTGGGGGCGGCATCACTAGGCTGGCTCCTGAGGAGCGGAGATATCTATGAAAGGGGCACCTCGCGAGGTTCACATGACGTGATCCATGATGACCAAGGCCAGGCGGGTGCCAGCGGGCGCAGTGTACCAGTTTCCTCTTTGGTGCTAAGGAGGCAAGTGCAGGCGCGGGGTCCCGAGGCATCAGGAAAAGGTTTCTATATCGGTGCAACAAGACCAAGACCAGCAGAACGGCAGGACGGAGGTCATCGCAAAGCCCACAGCAGCGTCGCCACCAGGGCCTTTTGCAGGCAAATACTACTTTTGTCAGGATAGCTTGTACCAGTTGTCCACCTTCAAACTTGGCCGTTGTGGGATCCCTTCTCCCCTAACATTTGGGAAGAGGACCAAGGCCACAATAAATAGGACCTAGCTACCACCATAGAAAGGACGAATCATTCAGATCATCCTCACACCCACTAGCACATCGAGCCCAAGAACACCTCACCTCCTGAGGCTGTTCGTCCACTGTATTATTTCATCCTCAGCTCCTCGAGGCAATCCACCACACACAGGAGTAGGGTATTACACCGCGAGGTGGCCCGAACCGGTATAAATCCTTGTGTCTCTTGCTCTTTGGGTTCATCGAGCTAGGAAGTGGAATCATTGTGCGAGCGAGCTTGGGAGAGAGTGTTCTTTGTGCGCACCCCAGAATTCGAATCTCTCAGAGGTCTGCAGAACCCGTAATCCGACAAGTACTTTCGTAGCTTACCCCACATTTCGGACAAAACGCGTCCCTAAGCCATGCTTCCCCCCTCCCACCCCATCCGCCCACCCTTTCATACACCGAGGCCGCGAAAACCTGTAAAGCCCCACACCCTCCTCCGTCCGCCACCCAGCCGGAGCCTCTTCCCCGGCGACATCGTCCACAGCAACACCTCGACGTCCCTCATCCACCGCACTGGATGAGGATCCGTCGTCGATCTCGTCGTCCCGCTATTTCAGCCACCCCGTCCTCCACCTCCAAGGAGCTGCCCCGAATGTTCCCCTCGTCTTTCGCGCCACCTCCATTCTGACACCGCCGTTTTCACCTGCACCAGCCGAAGAGCAGCATCATCACCATTTCCTCGGACGAAGCTGAGGCCTAATCAGCGCCACCAAAGAGGTTCTACACCAATCGCCGCATTTTCTTCTTGATTCGTTCTCACGGTGCTACCGGAGCTCGGTCCCGAGCCAACATGGCGCGGCTCCATCCATGGCGGTATCGCTGGTGACTTCCTCCATGGTGTCGCTCCCTCGGCGGCGACGTCCACATCAGTAGGACCTGCTGGTGCTTTGGCTCTCGCTCGCAATGCTGCTCTGCTCTTGCTCTTGGTCCCTTGCCTGGTCTGCTCTTGCTGACGCTGCTGCTCTTGCTGTTGCTCTTGCTCACGCTGCTGCTCTCGCTCTTGCTCTAGCTTGCGCTGCTGCTCTTGCTCTTTCTCTTGCTTGCAATGCTACTCCGATTTATCTACACTTTAGTCGACTGAATCGACTTTTGGGTCAGTCGATTTTCAGGGGGTGGGGGGCTCGCCGGAGTTAAGGAAGAACCAGCTGCAGCAGGGAGTGGGGCTCGCCGGAGAGGTACCCCACTATCTATCTTAGGGTCCAGGGTGGGGGCGGTGGTGGGGAGGTGGCGTGGGGATCGCCGGAGAAAAATCTCGGCACGGGGGGGGGGGGGGGGGGTAGAGGGATGGCCGGGGCAGCGGCGGACCGGCGGTGGGGAGTGTTTTCGGGGCAGGCGGGACGGCGCTCCGCCGGCCGTGGGCGGCGGGGCTGGTGGTGGCTGGCGGCTCTGGGGGGAGGTTGAAGATGAACTGTAGGCCCTTGATTTCGTATCCAACGGCTGGAAAATTGACTGACCAGAGATGAAAAAGTCAGTCGACTAACGTGTAGCCTCACCCTGATGCTGCTACACGACTAGCTGCCCGGGCTCTCGCACGCGCTGCTGCTCCGGGCGCTGCTGCTGCTGCTACTGCTTTTCTGCTACTAGTGTGTTCAGTTTCGACAGAAAAATTCAGTTTGGACAGCAAAATTCAGTTTTTACAGTTCAGTTCAGTTTCGACAGTTAAATTCAGTTTCGACACTTAAATTCAGAGATGAGCGGCTGATGCATTTTACATCTAGCACTTTGTGGTTGATACGTCTCCGTCGTATCTACTTTTCCAAACACTTTTGCCCTTGATTTGGACTCTAACTTGCGCGATTTGAATGGAACTAACCCGGACTAACGTTGTTTTCAGCAGAATTGCCATGGTGTTATTTATGTGCAGAAACAAAAGTTCTCGGAATGACCTGAAACTTCACGGAGATTATTTTTGGAAATAATAAAAAATACTGGGGAAAGAATCAAGGCCAGGGGGGCCACACCCTTTCCACGAGGGTGGGGGCGCGCCCCCTGCCTCGTGGGCCCCCTGGAGCTCCACCGACCTCAACTCCAACTCCGTATATTCGTGTTCGGGGAGAAAAAAATCAGAGAGCAAGATTCATCGCGTTTTACGATACGGAGCCGCCGCCAAGCCCTAAACTCTCTCGGGAGGGCTAATCTAGAGTCCGTTTGGGGCTCCAGAGAGGGGAATCCGTCGCCATCGTCATCATCAACCATCCTCCATCACCAATTTCATGATGCTCACCGCCGTGCGTGAGTAATTCCATCGTAGGCTTGCTGGACGGTGATGGGTTGGATGAGATTTATCATGTAATCGAGTTAGTTTTATTAGGGTTTGATCCCTAGTATTCACTATGTTCTGAGATTGATGTTGCTATGACTTTGCTATGCTTAATGCTTGTCACTGGAGCCCGAGTGCCATGATTTCAGATCTGAACCTATTATGTTTTCATGAATATATGTGAGTTCTTGATCCTATCTTGCAAGTATATAGTCACCTACTATGTGTTATGATCCGGCAACCCCGAAGTGACAATAATCGGGACCACTCCCGGTGATGACCGTAGTTTGAGGGGTTCATGTATTCACTATGTGTTAATGCTTTGGTCCGGTACTCTATTAAAAGGAGGCCCTAATATCCCTTTGTTTCCGTTAGGACCCCGCTCCCATGGGAGGGGAGGATAAAAGATGTCATGCAAGTTCTTTTCCGTAAGCACGTATGACTATATTCGGAATACATGCCTACATTACATTGATGAATTGGAGCTAGAACTGTGTCACCCTATGTTATGACTGTTACATGATGAACCGCATTCGGCATAATCCTCCATCACCGATCCAATGTCTACGAGCTTTTTACATATTGTTCTTTGCTTATTTACTTCTCCGTTGTTACTGTTACAATCACTACAAAAACCAAAAATCTTACTTTTGCTACCGTTACCGTTACTTCCATATTACTTTGCTACTAAATACTTAGCTGCAGATACTAAGTTATCCAGGTGTGGTTGAATTGACAACTCAACTGCTAATACTTGAGAGTATTCTTTGGCTCCCCTTGTGTCGAATCAATAAATTTGGGTTGAATACTCTACCCTCGAAAACTGTTGCGATCCCCTATACTTGAGGGTTATCAAGACTATTTTCTGGCGCCGTTGACGGGGAGCATAGCTCTATTCTTTCAGTCACTTGGGATTTATATCTGCTGGTCACTATGAAGAACTTGAAAGACGAGAAAACAAAAATTTATCCCTCGACTACGAGGGGAGGTAAGGAACTGCCATCTAGCTCTGCACTTGATTCACCTTCTGTTTTGAGTAAGCTTGCGACACCCAAACCTGCTTCTGCTATTAATTCTGATATGTCGCATGTTATTGATGATGCCACTTCTGCAATGCATGATACTTATGATGAAACTACTTCTATGTTCGATACTATTATGCCACTTGGTGAATTTCTTGATGAACAACTTGCTAGGGCTAGAGAGAATGAAATTATTGAAACTGATAATATTGATGAAAGTGATGATGAAGACTCTCCCCCTAAATATGAATTGCCTGTTGTGCCTGAGGGCTATGTTATGGATGAAGAAACTGCTAGAGACTTTCTTGCTTGCAATGATAGAAGTGATCTTAAGAAATTATTAGCTAAGATGAAACAAAAAACTCTGAATGCTAGAATGAAATATGATCCTGCTTATGCTACTTCACCTATCTTTGTTACAGATAAGGATTATGAATTCTCTATTGATCCTGATATAATTACTTTGGTTGAGTCTGATCCTTTCTATGGCTATGAACCTGAAACTGTTGTGGCACATCTTACTAAATTAAATGATATAGCCACCCTATTCACTAATGATGAGAAACTCGCTACTATTATATCCTTAAAATATTCCCGTTCTCATTAAAGGGTGATGCCAAGATATGGTTTAATTCTCTTGATCCTCGTTGTGTGCGGAGTCCCCAGGATATGATTTATTACTTCTCTGCTAAATATTTCCCTGCTCATAAGAAACAAGCTCCTTTAAGGGATATATATAATTTTGTGCAAATTGAAGAAGAGAGTCTCCCACAAGGTTGGGGGAGGCTTCTCCAATTACTTAATGCTTTGCCTGATCATCCTCTCAAGAAAAATGAAATACTTGATATCTTTTATAATGGACAAACCGATGCTTCAAGAGACCACCTCGATAGTTGTGCTAGTTCTGTTTTCAGGGAGAGCACGCCAGATGAAGCTGAAATTCTATTGAATAATATGTTGACAAATGAAAATAATTGGACACTTCCTGAGCCAACTCTTGAACCAACTCCTAAGCCAAGTCCGAAGAAAAGGGGTGTTCTATTTCTCAGTCCTGAAGATATGCAAGAGGCAAAGAAATCTATGAAAGTACAGGGTATAAAGCTGAAGATGTTAAGAATTTACCACCTATTGAAGAAATACATGGTCTTAATTCACCACCTATTGAAGAAATACATGGTCTTGATAACCCGACACGGGTAGTAAAGGTAAATTCTCTCTATAGATTTGATGAAGGTGATATTCCTCGTTATAAGTCTGCTAGCCAATGCTTAGATGAGTTTGATAATTTTATTGTCAAACAAGAAAACTTCAATGCTTATGTTGGTAGACAATTAAAAGACAATGCTTATATGATTGAAGACACTTGGGAGATTATATGTCTAGAGTTAAAGGTGAACCTAAAATCATTAGTAAACATGCTTCTATGGTTACCACTCAAGTAGAACAAGTACTTAAGGCTCGGAATGATTTTCTCAGTGAATTAAATAGTAAGAATAATGACTATGTTGTTAGAGTGGCTACTAGAACTGGTAAAATGACTCAGGAGCCTTTGTATCCTGAAGGCCATCCGAAGAGAATTGAGCAAGATTCTCAGAGAAATAATGTAGATGCACCTAGTCCTTTTAAAAGGAAGAAAAAGAAAAATGATAGGACTTTGCATGCTTCTAGTGAACCTATTGCTGAAACACCTGAGAATCCAAATGATATTTCTATTTCTGATGCTGAAACACAATCTGGTAATGAACATGAACCTAGTGATAATGTTAATGATGATGTTCAACCTAGTAATGATAATGATGTAGAAATTGAACCTGCTGTTGATCTTGATAACCCACAATCAAAGAATCCACGTTATGATAAGAGAGACATTGTTGCTAGGGAACATGGTAAGGAAAGAGAACCTTGGGTTCAGAAACCCATGCCTTTTCCTCCCAAACCATTCAAGAAAAAGGATGATGAGGATTTTGAGCGCTTTGCTGAAATGATTAGACCTATCTTTTTGTGTATGCCATTAACTGATATGCTCAAAATGAATCCTTATGCTAAGTACATGAAAGAAATTGTTACTAATAAAAGAAAGATACCGGAAGCTGAAATTTCCACCATGCTTGCTAATTATACTTTTAAGGGTGGAGTACCTAAGAAACTAGGAGATCCAGGAGTACCCACTATACCATGCTCCATTAAAAGAAACTATGTTAGAACTGCTTTATGTGATCTTCGAGCCGGTGTTAGTGTTATGCCTCTCTCTTTATATCGTAGACTTGACTTGAATAAGTTGACACCTACTGAAATATCTTTGCAAATGGCTGATAAATCAACTGCTATACCTGTCGGTATTTGTGAGGATGTGCCTGTTGTGGTGCAAACGTTACTATTTTAACGGACTTTGTTATTCTTGATATTCCCGAGGACTATAGTATGTCTAGTATTCTTGGAAGACCCTTTTTGAATACTGCAGGGGCTGTTATTGATTGCAACAAAGGCAATGTCAATTTTCATGTTAATGGCAATGAGCATATGGTACACATTCCGAGGAAACAACCTCAAGTTCATAGTATCAATTCTATTGGAAAAGTTCCATCGATTATTTTTGGAGGTTTTGAATTTCCTCTACCAACTGTCAAAAAGAGATATGATATTCTTATTATTGGGGATGTGCATATCCCCGTTGAGGTAACATAGTGTTATTCAAATTTGTCCGGTTTCATGTGATTCGGAATGAGTTTGTTAACAAGACCTAAACAACCTTGTTAGTGGATTCCTTTTGATGAGCATGAGATGGATGAAGTTAGAAGGCACAATCTTCTGTACCCTCCTTTTACTTTCTGTTATTTAGTTGAAATAAAGTAAAAATAATATATTCTGTCAGTTTTCTGAATTATCCGTGCAATAAAAAATACTCCGAAAATAAAAGTTCTCCAAATGCCCTGAAATTTAAATATGATTCTTTCTGGAATATTTTAGAATATCAGGCACTGAGAACATAGCAGGGGAGCAAGCACCTGGGCACAAGGGTCCAGGGCG
The DNA here is from genome assembly GCF_002575655.3 of Aegilops tauschii subsp. strangulata. Taxonomy (NCBI): domain Eukaryota; kingdom Viridiplantae; phylum Streptophyta; class Magnoliopsida; order Poales; family Poaceae; genus Aegilops; species Aegilops tauschii. The sequence continues at coordinate 208,128,453 of NC_053037.3, forward strand.
CTCCCACCCCCTGGGCGCGCCCCCTGCCTCGTGGGCCCACGGTGGCTCCCCTCCACTTATTCCTGCAGCCACACACTTCTTCTTCCTCCCATAAAATCACCAACCAGCTCAAGCATGAGTTCTAGCTCATTTTGCTGCGATTTTCAATCTCCTTGCTCAAAGCACCTCTCACAAAACTGCTTTGGGGGATTGTTCCTTGGTATGTGACTCCTCCATTGGTCCAATTAGTTTTTGTTCTAGTGCTTTATTCATTGCAAATTTTTGCTGCCTAGGTGACCATGTTCTTGAGCTTGCATGTCAAATTTATATGGTTCCAAGTAGTTCTAATGCATGATATAGTCTCTAGGCACTTGTAGGAGTAGTTGCTATCAGTTTTGTTGAGCTTGGTTCACTTTTATTTGAAGTTACTAAAAATTTCAGAAATTTTTTAGAGGAAGAAATATGTTTAGGAAAATGTACCAAGGTGGTTCTTCAAGGAAGCAAGGACCCAGGCTTGCAATGCGCGATGCGGATGATGAACCACCAAGGGACGCTCCAGTGAGGGCTTGTGAATGGCCTTCCGAGGACTTCATGGATCAAGTAGGAATCAAGGAAGAATTTAACGCATATTTGCGGAACACTGATCTTGTGAGCTTCAAGGCAGATAAGTGTCGTCAGTACCACTATTTCACTAGTTCTTTTGTGAGGAGGTTTGAATTTTCATCTTCACGCAATTCTCAAACTGTCATGTTTGATCTTTATGAAAATTCATATACTATGGACTTAGAGGATTTTACCAGTGTTTGCAAACTTCCACAATGGGGTAGTACTAGTGAACCTCGCAAAATCTGAATTTAGAGATTTTCTTGCTAGTATAACTGTGGGGGAATCTAGAGACATAGCACATGCTACCATAGGGAGCATTCATTTTCCTGCTATACATAATTTTGCTCTCTTCATAGGTAGGTGCATAAATGGTAAGGATGAAGCATGTCACATGTGTGTCCCTGACCTCAGTGTTCTCAGGACTGCTGTGTTAGGGGATAAACATTATAATTTGGGAGCCATTGTTGCACATAGGTTGCATAATAATAGATTTAATGGATATTTTTTGGTGGAATTTATGCAACCCATTTAGCTAATTTTCCTGGTGTGACAATACATGAGGATGATATTGAGTTGCCTCCTGCTTAGTTAGATTATGAGGCTATGGTTCGTCATCGTTTTGTTGAGAGGAATGATCAGTTCCTCCAGTACCGACTAATCTTTGACAAACGACGCACCTATCTCGTAGCTCTCCCTGCTTCTACTTTCTTTGATTTTCAGGCAAAGGGGAGATATTTCATAACCAGAGAGGAGGCGACCGAGTACGAGAGGGGGGCTGAGATAGCTCGCCTCCAAGCTGCAGCCCATAATGCAATGATTGCTGCATCTCAGTACGACCCCAACTACAACTTTGGATATCCACCAGGCCAGCCGTGGCAATAGACCAACTTAGGCCAAAAGCCTAAGCTTGGGGGAGTACGTATCTCTCACCGACATTACATTCATGTTTACACACTCATTGCTAGTTGTCGGTGCTCATACTCTTTCACTGTAATATCCATGCTAGTTTATTTTCTTTTTCTTGCCTTCTTCTTGTGTGTTTGAAAAACACTAAGAAAAACCAAAAAAAAATTACTTGTAGCTTTTAGTTAGTTTACTTTTCATGCTGTAGTAGTAACAATTAAAGGAAAACCCAAAAAAATATTTCCTGTTCTTCTTTTGCTTGTTGGGAGCTTTCTCGTGTAAATAGTTTTATTTCTTTTCTTTTCTTTGGGGGTCGATAGGTGAAGACCATGATTAAATTGTTGAAGTGGCTCTTATATGCATTATTGTTGATTTAACTAAGAGCCCATATTGCCTTGTCTTCTCCTGTTTAGTGCATGCTCGCAGATTCCAGCTTAGTCCAATGCACGTGCACTATTATTATTATTCACATCGTTCGGTCATGCAAGTGAAAGGCAATTATGACGATATATTATGGACTGATTGAGATGGGAGAAGCTGGTATGAACTTGACCTCTCTTGCTTTTGTAAATATGATTAGTTCATCATTCCTGATTCAGCCTATTATGAATAAACATGTTTGCAATGACAATTAGAGATTATAGTTGCTTATGCCAGGCTTAATTAGCTAGGAGTTTATAATGGTTTACCTTGCGTGCCAACATGCTATTAAAATGGTTGTGATGTGGTATAGTAGGGTGGTATCCTCCTTTGAATAATTCGAGTGACTTGACTTGGCACATGTTCACGCATGTAGTTGAAAGAAAATCAACATAGCCTTCACGATATTTATGTTCATGGTGGATTATATCCTACTCATGCTTGCACTCAATGTTTATTAATTTTAATGCATGTTCATGATTGTTGTCGCTCTCTAGTTGGTCACTTCCCATTCTTTTGCTAGCCTTCACTTGTACTAAGAGGGAATACTGCTTGTGCATCCAATTCCTTAAACCCCAAAGTTATGCCATATGAGTCCACTATACCTTCCTATATGCGGTATTTACCTGCCGTTCCAAGTAAATTTGTATGTGCCAAACTCTAAACCTTCAAATGAAATTCTGTTTTGTATACTCGAATAGCTCATGTATCAACTAGGGATGTCCTTATCTTCCATGTTAGGCGGGTTATTCTCAAGAGGAGTGGACTCCGCTCCTCACTCACGAGAAAGTGGCTGGTCACTGGGATGCCCAGTCTCATGCTTTAAGCAAATCAAACCAAAATAATTGCAAACAAAACTCCCCCGGGACTGTTGTTAGTTGGAGGCACTCGTTGTTTCGAGCAAGCCATGGATTGATGCGTGTTGGTGGAGGGGGAGTATAATCTTTACCATTCTGTTTGGGAACCGCCTATAATGTGTGTAGCATGGAAGATATCGCCATCTCTGGGTTGCTATGTTGACAATGAAAGTATGACGCTCAAAATATTATTTATCTCTGCTTTAAAATCGAGCTCTGGCACCTCTACAAATCCCTGCTTCCCTCTGTGAAGGGCCTATCTATTTTCTTTTATGTTGAGTCATCACCCTCTTATTAAAAAGCACCAGCTGGAGAGCACCGCTGTCATTTGCATCCATTACTGTTAATTTATATTGGGACGACTATGACTGGATCTCTTTTACCATGAATTACAATGTTTAGTCAGTCCTTGAGCTTTATAGATGCTCTGCATTTATGTTTTGCGGTCTCGGAAAGGGCTAGCGAGATACCTTCTTTTTATATCATATCATGATTGTTTTGAGAAAGTGTTGTCATCCGGGATTTATTATTATTGCTCGCTAGTTGATTATGCCATTGACATGAGTAAAGGTGCACTACTGGAATCATCTAATTTGCCATCTGCCAGCTCTTTGCCGTCTGCTAGCTGACGGTAAAGAAGCTCTTTGCCATCAGCTACCCAAAAGCAGACGACAAAGAAATGGCAGACGGCAAAGAAGCTCTTTGCCATCTGCGAGCTCTTTGCCGTCTGCCAGCAGACGGCAAAGAATCTTTGCCGTACGCTGGCAAACGACAAAGAGAGAGGTGGCCCCCACCCCCCGCCCGTTTGGAAAAAACTTAACGCCCCACCTCTTTGCCGTCTGCCAGCAGACGGCAAAGAGGCAAAAGGGCGGACGGCAAAGAGTGGCGGACGGCAAAGAGGAGACTACCTAACGGCCCGTACCCCCCCCCCGCCGCCCGTTACTCTCTGTTCTCTCCCTCTCTCTCCTCGCCGACGCGCCCCACCCCCACATCCCACCCCACCGCCGCCGCCCGCCGCGCGCCGCCGCCCCCACCACTCGCCGCCGCCCGGTCGCCCCACCACCCCGCCACCCCACCGGCCCCCCGCCCCGTCGCCACTGCCGCCCGGCGCCGTCGCCCCACCACCCGTCGCCCCCGCCGCCCCGGCCCCCCCCACGCCCCACCGCCCCGGCCCCCCGCCGCCCCACCGCCCCGTCGCCCCCCCGCCCCGGCCCCCCGCCGCCCCGGCGCCCCACCGCCTCGGGCCCGGCGCCGCCGCCCCAGGCCGCCCTGCACCCCTCCTCCACCGCAACGCCCCCTCCTCCACCGGCCACCTCCTCCACCGGCCCTGCCCCAGGTGAGCTCTACCTCCTCTTTTTTTTCCTTTTTTCTGTTTTTTTAGTTTTAGGTTTATGTTTAGTTTAGATTTAGTTTTAGTTTTAGTTTTAGGTTTAGTTTTAGTTTAGTTTTAGGTTTAGATTTAGTTTTTTCCTTTTTTCTGTTTTATTAGTTTTAGGTTTATGTTTAGTTTAGATTTAGTTTTAGATTTAGTTTTAGTTTTAGTTTTAGATTCAGGTTTAGTTTTAGGTTTAGTTTAGTTTGAGGAAAGAAGAAGAAGAAGAGAAAAAGAGGAGAGGAGGAGAAGAAGAAGAGGAAAAAGGAAAGGAAGAAGAAGAAGAGGAGAGGAGGAGAAGAAGAAGAGGAAAAAGGAAAGGAAGAAGAAGAAGAGGAGGAGGAGAAGAAAAAAGAAGAAGAGGAAGAAGAAGAAGAAGAAAAAAGAGGAGAGGAGGAGAAGAAGAAGAGGAAAAAGGAAAGGAGGAAGAAGAAGAAGAAGAAGAAGAAGAAGAAGAAGAAGAAGAAGAAGAAGAAGAAGAAGAAGAAGAAGAAAAAAGGAAGAAAAGGAAGAAAAGGAAGAAGAGGAAGAAGAAGAAAAGGAAAAAAGAGGAAAAAAAACCGACCCGACACGGCACCCCAACCCCGACCCGGCACCCCGACACGACACCCCGACCCCTAGACCCCGACCCCGACACCCCGACCCCGACCCCGACACCCCGACCCCGAGCCTGACCCGACACCCCGACCCCGACACCGACACGGCACCCCGACCCCGACCCGACACCCCGACCCCGAGACCCCGACCCCGACACCGACACGACACCCCGACACCGACACCCTGACACCACACCCACCCTTACCCCGACACCGACACGGCACCCCGACCCCGATCCAGCACCCCGACCCGACACCCCGACCCCGAGACCCCGACCCCGAGCCTGACCCGACACCCCGACCCCGACACCCCGACCCCGACACCGACACGGCACCCCGACCCCGACCCCGACCCCGACACCCCGACCCCGAGCCTGACCCGACACCCCGACCCCGACACCGACACGGCACCCCGACCCCGACCCGGCACCCCGACCCGACACCCCGACCCCGAGACCCCGACCCCGACCCCGACACGGCACCCCGACACCGACACGACACCCCGACCCCCGACACCTCCCGAAAAGGTGTTCTTTGGCCTTCTAGAAGCCGACGGGGTCATATATTTGTGAATTATTAGTTAGGTCATATATTTTTTGATTTTGTTATGAAAAACATCATATATAATTGTGTTGATCGGGTAGTTTTAAATGTGCAGTTGTTTCATCGCTGCGAGGTTTGGTGTTCGACGACCTCGGCGTGCGTTTGACGAGCTCTGCCCTTCGTTCGTGGGTGAGCACAAATGACATGTCCTCCTCCCCCATTAATTATTTGATCTATTCCGATGAAACTTGATAGCTAGCTATATATGTGTCTTGAATCATCCGTATGCATAACCAATATGTGTCTCCCATTCGAAAGCGTCATAGTTATAAATATGCATGCATTTGCATATTTATAACCTTGATTCTTTCGAATTGTCCAACGCTATCCATGGACAGCCCGAGTATGTTTAGATTGGGTTCGTTTTCCCATATGCTTTGCTCCGGATCCGACGCATAAATTTCGTCAGTGCCTCCCCTGTTGTTCTCAGGGTACACATCCTCTCTGTTTATTGCAGAGACGTGTATCAGGAGAACAGCGGGGAGGTGCTGCCGAAATTTTGCGTAGGATCCGGAGCATAGCATGGGAAAATGAACCCAATCTAAACACACTCGGGTGGGATTAGGACCTATCATTACCTATTAGAGTGTAGGTTGCATGGACGTAATAAAATTGACAAAGTAGATCAACTAATAAATATATACATGGTGAATTATATATATATTTGTTGTGTGTCTAGTAGCTCTGAAAGTCAAGATGAGTGATCGTGCGTGGATGTACACCGGTCACACAGGTCAGAACAAATGGAGCACTGAATGGTTCACAAAAACCAAGGGGTTTGTGCGAGCCGCATTTGCAAATGGCCAGAGGAAAACCTGGTGCCACTGTTTACGGTGCAGCAATTGGGAAAAGAGGACAGAGGCTGAAATGGGCAAACACCTGCAGAAGAGTGGTTTTACACCCGATTATACGGTGTGGACATTTCATGGTGAGTCTGCCCAACGTGACCGAGCTGAGGTGGATCGTCGTCGCACCGACGAGCATGGTACAAGGATGGAAAACATGGTGCAAGACTTCGATGATGCTCGGGATTCGGACGAGGAGATGGAGGAATCTGCAAAGGCCTTCAATGAAATGTTGGAGTCTTCAAAACGTCCGCTCCATGAGCACACTGAGCTTTGTCAGTTGGATGCCATCTCACAAGTAATGGCTCTGAAGGCTCAGTTCAACTTGGGCAGAGAATGCTATGGTGCAATGATGACAGTATTTGGACGCTTTCTACACAAAGGCCATGTAATGCCTGCAAACCTGTACCAGTCGGACAAAATCCTCCGTGCACTGAAGATGCCCTATGATAAGATACATGCCTGTGAGAAAGGATGTGTCTTGTTTAGGCTTGACTATGCGGACTTGAACTATTGTCCCATTTGCAAGTCTTCCAGGTATGTTGTGGTAGACAACGGTATGGGTGAGAAGACACGGACCAAAATCCCCGTTAGTGTTCTTCGGTATATGCCAATTGTACCAAGACTTCAACGTCTTTTCATGGTCGAAGAGACGGCCAGACAGATGACATGGCACAAAACGGGCAAAAGAACCGAACTAGATGCAGATGGGAATCTGATGATTGTACACACATCAGATGGTGTTGCGTGGAAAAAGTTTGATGAATTACATGGTGACAAAGCGGCAGATCCGAGGCATCCTTGAGTCGGCATCAGCACGGATGGGTTCAGTGTGTTTGGTATGACGGCAGCCCAATACAGTTGTTGGCCCGTATTTGTCTTTCCACTCAATCTCCCCCCCCGGACAGATTATGCAAAGAAAGAACATTTTCCTGACGTTGATAATTCCAGGGCCCAACTATCCGGGGAAAAATATGAATGTGTACATGCAACCTCTTAAGGATGAATTGCAAGAAGCCTAGGATAATGAGTTCAAGACATACGACGCCTATAGCAAACGGAACTTCATAATGCGTGTCTGGTACATGTACTCAACGCATGACTTGCCGGCGTATGCGCTATTCGTTGGCTGGTGTGTGCATGGAAGGTTCCCGTGCCCCACATGCAAGGGAGCTCTTGAGTTTCGTTGGCTTTAGGCCGGTCGCAAGTTTTCTTGCTTCGACATGCACAGACAGTTCCTGAATCCTTGCCATAAGTTCAGGAAAGACAAGAAGAACTTCATCAGAGGTAGAGTTGTCAAAAACTCTGCACCACCTGCATTGACAGGCCAACAGACCCTGGATCAGTTAAACGCTCTCGAGCCAGATCCAGAGCGTCCAGGGTACTTCAAGGGGTATAATTCTAAGCACGCCTGGACTCACAAAACATGCTTATGGGATCTGCCTTACTTCAAAGACCTCCTTTGCCCACACAACATCGACGTGATGCACACTGAGAAGAATATCGCCGAGGCACTTTTTGGTACATTGTTCGGCATAGATGGGAAGTCAAAGGATAATACTAAGGCTAGAGTCGATCTGGAGGCGCTATGTGATAGGCCGTTACAAAACATGAAAGAACCGAAAGGAAAGCAGAATTGGACGAAGCCAAAGGCATGGTTCAATCTTGGAAGGCCAGCTATGAGGGAAATTATCTTGTGGGTGAAAATGCAGTTGATGTTCCCCGATGGGTATGCAGCGAATCTACAGAGGGGAGCCAGTCTTGATAAATTGAAGATATTTGGTCTCAAGAGTCATGATTGGCACATATGGATTGAGCGGGTAATGCCGGTGATGTTGCGTGGCTTCATCCCTGAGGATGAATGGCTAGTACTGGCAGAACTCAGCTATTTCTTCCGTGTTCTTTGTGCGAAAGAACTATCGCCTGGCGTGCTAGAAGAAATGGAAGAGTTGGCGCCGGAGTTGATCTGCAAGTTAGAGAAGATCTTTCCACCGGGCTTCTTTAATCCAATGCAACATTTGATTTTGCATCTCCCGACCGAGGCAAGATTGGGGGGGGGGGGGCGTGCAAAATCGTTGGTGCTACCCAACTGAGAGGATGCAGAACACGCTTCGACAAAAATGTAAAAATAAACGTAGAATTGAAGCATCGATGGCTGAGGCATTCATCACTGAGGAGGCGGCAAACTTCGTGACAGCACACTACGAAGCCAAAAATCGTCATTTGCATAATCCGAAGCCTCGGTACAATGCTGACGACCCTAAAAAGGGTGGATCCAACCTCAGCCTATTCAAAGGGAATCTCGCACCAGCCAGTGTTTCAAATCCAGTATCTTTGGATAACGAACAATGGCGGACCATTTCGTTGTATATCTTCAACAACCTGATAGAAGTGTGGCCGTACATCGAGTAAGTTCTCGGTACATAGTTTCACAACTTCTATTTCCTTTGAACTGCTCTTATTCCTGGATATTTCATACAGTCGATACGTCGCCTTATTCTCGTATGGAGCGGTGATCCAAAAGGATTCTGTCGAAGAGTATGAGCTTCTCGCAAAGCAAGGAGGCGGCTATCCCGGTTTCATCTCTTGGTTCAAACAAACGGTAATTTCTATTAGACTTGTAGGCTAATTTGTAGGCGGCTATCCCGGTTTCATTCGCTAATTTGTGCGTAATGCAACAATCCTTTCATATTAAACTTGTAGGCTAATTCAGAGTCTATGGACGCCGAATTGAGACAAGTCGCTAATGGTTTTGACTATAAGGTCCGTTCATTTGACAAATACGACATCAACGGGTATCGCTTTCGTACCTATGGCAAAGAGCTATCTATGGCCGACCGAAAGTCTACAAATTGTTGTGTATCTGCTATCGGCGAAGGAGGTACCGAGTATTATGGGAGAGTTGAAGCAATTTATGAACTTCTATTCTATGGTGAAAACCCACCGAATGTCGTAGTCTTCAAATGTTATTGGTTTCAGCCGAAGGAGACTAGAAGGACTCATGAACATATAGGGCTAGTTGAAATCAACCAAAGCACCCATTTAGATGTTCCTGATGTCTATATTACGGCTCAACAGGCGACCCAAGTATTCTATCTACCGTGGGCCTGCCAAACTAATCCAAATCTGAAAGGTTGGGATGTCGTTTATGAAGTGCTGCCACGTGCTAGACTATCTCCCCCAAAGGAAGAGGATTATGAACCTCACATTAACCCAGACACATATGAAGGAGAATTCTTCCAAGAGACACGTCTTTCCAAAAAGTGTTTCAAGAACCGCTATACTTCACCCCAAAACATTGAAGTAGACAGCGACAGTGAATCCGACATCACCCCAGAGGAGGAACAAGAAGAGCCGGAACAAGAAGAGGTTACTGCTGCGGATGACCTGTCATTGCTTGACCGATTACGTCAAGGTGGTCTTCCACATGTTGATGCCACTGAACCCTATGAGCCCATCATTGATTATAGTGATGATGATGATTATGCATTTATTGATGATACTGATCGAGATTATTAGTAGTGTCAGGTATTAAATTTTTTTATGTTGTACTTGATGACGATACACTTAAGTGATACACATATTATTATTCCTGTCGGTCTTTTTTTATGTTGTACTAATTTCGTTTACTATTTGTCATGGCAGGTGTTGAAAGATGGTGGGCGTTGGTCGGGAGCGCGCCAAGGCCCTTTCTTCGTCGGCGCGTGGTCAGAGGTCTTCCATTCTAGACGCACCTCTCCGCCGAGCGTTGCTGGACAGTATGGCCACACCGCCGGGCCCTTCTTCGTCGACCGCGGTGCCCAGCAGGGGACGAGGTAGGAAGAGAGGAGGTGGGGCACGTGGTCGCGGGAGAGGAGGTAGGGTGACTGCTACGGCGCCTTCCTCGCCGCCACCCCCAGCTGTTTCACCCGAGCACGTGACTGCTAGGGTGGACTCGTCCGAGGAGGAGGCTACACGGACTCCGGTCCACGAGCCTCCGGTCCACGGGTCTTGGGCCCACGAGCCTCGGGTCAACTGGCCTTTGGCCCACGAGAGTTCGGCCCATGAGACCCCGGAGGAGCACACGCCCGGATGGGGTACCTGGCCGGATCAGCCCGAGGAGCCGAGTGGCCATGCTGATGATGGCGGGGAGCCGACTGATCTTGAGGAGGAGGGGGGCACCGTCTACCAGCGTGGTGCTACACAGCTCCCGTCCGTGCCGGCGACCCGCGAGTAGAGGTGGTTGATTTTCCCTGATGGGGAGAGGTACGTAAGTGCATTTAATATTTTTGTACCTTGTGCATTCACGTTTCTTCAAATAACTAATGCGTTGGCCTTGTCATGCTGCAGGGGTTGGGACCACCATCATAGTGTCCGCCGGCCCAACTCCGTCCTTGGAGTTCTTTGCCGGCAAAACTTCCCGGGGTTTGTCACGTTGCCTGGTGAGGGTCGGCTTCCAGAGCTTGGATTGAGCTGGGAGCACTACGTGGCTGCCCCGGCCCTGCCGGACGAGATTATCGACGGTGTCGTGTGCGACACGAGGGCAGACATGGTGATCAGAAAGTTCTGGGTAATTTCTCCTTTACACATTTAAAAATCTTCAACTAGCTAGTTATTAATTGTACTAATCAATATTGTCTCATTTGATTGCAGACATTCTACAGGTGTGAGGAGGGATACGAGGAGGACGCGGCACATGTTATCGAGAACGTCTGCAAGCGCCTACTCCAGAACTTACGGCACGAGGCTCGGGTGCAGGCTGTTCGAGACTACTACGCCTTGCGTGGTATCAAGAAGACCAAGCCGGCGTGCCGCGATAAGTTCCTGAGTAAGGAGCAGTACATGAAGGTAATTCTTAAGGCCTTCTACTTAAGTTCCTTCATTTAGTAATTCTTAGCCGTAGCGCTGAAGTTTCTATTTGCTAACTTAGGCGCCTCCGAGATGGTGTGCAGACCGGATGGATTGTTGGGAGGTGTTGGTCGATGAGTGGTGCTCAAAAGAATGGCTAGCCCTCCACAACGAGGCCAAGGACAAACATGCCCAAATGGAAGGTGTGCCACACCATCAAGGCAGCTCCAACTTATATCAGTTCGGGCGCAACTGGGTATGTGGTTTGCTTCAAGATTCATGCAATTCATTCATCATGCTAGCTTGAGCCCTTTAATTACTAATTTACATTGTTTCTCTCTTTCAGGCACGCCACAATAAGGTGGATAAGGTGCCAGAGGTGTACGACCTGTATGCCATGGCCCACACTGCCTCTTTCAAGAAAGTCAAGGCTTTCTCTCAGTCTGACCTCGATGATGCAAACAACTTCACCAACATCTCCTCCCACAACAAGCTCGTGAGATATAGAGATGAGGGGAAGGTGAGGAAAGGGGAGGACTTTAACCCGAGCCAGGGTCCCATTGATCCAGAGCTGGTGATGATATCTGGTAGCGGGAGGTCCCATGGCTCCATAGCCATTCGAGATGGACTTATCCGTTGTCCTAGCACTCTCCCGGAGATCAAGGCGCGCCAGTCGAGCTCCGCTCCTGAGATAAGGCCTCGTGAACGGCCAGTGCAACTCGCCATCAAGGTTAGTGATACGTACTCAGTTATCTTTCTCCATTACATTGTGTGCGCTTCCATCAATGATTACAAATGGTCATGTGAGTGGTGTTGCAGGCTGCTATACAGAGTGAGAGAGATAGAACGGAGAAACTTCTGGCGGAGGCGGCGGAGAGGCAGCGGGATTTGGAGGAGAGGACGACAAAGATGATGGAGGAGGAGAGGGCACGGAATGACATGCAGGCAAGGGCCATGTATGAGCTCCTTGTGATAAGTTTCTTCTGTAGATTAGCCAAAACATTCATGTAGTGTTTGTCTCATTACTAACTAGTATGACTGAGTCGTCAAAACCAAATGTGCAGTCTGTGTGCGAGAAGACAGGTCAGACCGCTCCGCCGATGCCAGTGATTGCTCCTGGGACCACGGTGAGTTTTATTTGAATGGACATTACTTGCTAGTCTTAACATTTGAGTGTCATCATGCTAACAAGACATTGGAAATGATCTTTGGTGCAGCATAACTCCAGACAAGCATCGCACGATCCTTCTCCAGCTAATGATCTTTGGTAAGTTTATCTAGTGTTTTGCTTAACACATGCATAAAGACCTAGACTTAGCTTTATTTCCTCCAATGCTTACCATAATGACCTAGACTTAGCTTCTTCTCCTCCAAAATGACTTAATAAGCTTACTGACCTCCAAAACCATCCATTTTACCTAAGTTAGCTCTAAAACGATCTGTACTTAGCTTACTTATGTCAAAAATTGCATAATTAGCTTAGTTAGCTCATAGACGATCCATTTTACCTAAGTTAGCTCTAAAATGACCCATTTTACCTAGGTTAGCTTATAAATGATCCAGTTCATCCAAGTTAGCTCAAAAATGACCCATTTTACCTAGATTAGCTCCTAAATGATCCATTTTACCTACGTTAGCTTTAAAATGACCCATTTCACCTAGGTTAACTCCAAAATGACCCATCTTACCTACGTTATCTCATAAACGATCCATTTCAACTAATTTAGCTCATAAACGATCCATTTCACCAAGTTAGCTAAAAAACGATCCATTTCACCTAAATTAGCTCTTAAATGTCCATTTCACCTAAGTTAGCTCAAAAAGATCCATTTCAACTAAATTAGCTCATAAATGATCCATTTCACCTAAGTTAGCTCAAAAACGATCCATTTCAACTAAGTTAGCTCATAAATGATCCATTTCACCTAAGTTAGCTAAAAAAACGATCCATTTCACCTTAGTTACCTCAAAAACGATCCATTTGACCTTAGTTAGCTCATAAACGACCCATTTCAACTAAGTTAGCTCATAAATGATCCATTTCACCTTAGCTAGCTCATAAACGACCCATTTCAACTTAGTTAGCTCATATATGATCCATTTCACGTAAGTTAGCTCATAAATGACATACTCTTCTTGTTCTAGTCGTCTTCTTGTTCTACTCTTCTTGTTCTAGTCTTCTTCTTGTTCTACTCTTCTTGTTCTAACTTTATTATTTTGCCATTTTGCAGATTTCATTCACTTCATGGAAGCTACTCTTCTTGTTCTAGTCTTCTTGTTTATGTATGGATGGAACTTTGTTGATGTATGAAGGCTCTTTGTGATATGAATGGAACTTTGTTTATGTATGAAGGAACTTTGTTTATGTATGAAGGAACTTTGTTTATGGATGGAACTTTGTTTATGTATGAAGGAACTTTGTTTATGGATGGAATTTTGTGATATGAATGCCTGTGAAATATATCTATATATGTCATATATATTTGCTGTGAAAATTGTTGGATTTAATAAAAAAACAGAAAAAGAGCCAATATGCAGGCTCTTTGCCGTCTGCCACCGACGGCAACGGGCTCTTTGCCATCTGCCGCGGACGGCAAAGAAGCCACGTGGCATCCAGCTGTGCTTCCTGGGAGCTGACCCATTTGGCCAGTTTGCCTACAGTGGCAGACGGCAAAGAGTAAACGAGTTTGCCGTCAGCGGCGGACGACAAAGACACTAGAAAGTTTGCCGTCCGCTGGCAGACGGCAAAGGCACTAGAAAGTTTGTCGTCCGCTGGCAGACGGCAAAGGCCTGCCGTTAGCCACTTAACGGACTGAGAGCACAATTATTGCCATCCGCCCTCTTTGCCGTCCGCGGCAGACGGCAAAGGCCCTTTGCCGTCAGCCGCCAGGAAGCAGACGGCAAATTAGCTGTTTACCGTAGCCTACTTTGCCGGAGCCTTTTGACGTCCGCGGCTGACGGCAAAGGCCTTTGCCGTCCGCCGTTCATTCCTTTGTCGTCCGCCGTGGCAGACGGCAAAATAGCTTATTCCTGTAGTGGTGAGACCTAAGTGTTATTGTGAATATGGTTAGTCATAATATTTGCTAAAAACATGAATGTTGGCTTTACATATTTACAACAACAAGAGCAAACAGAGTTTGTAAAAGTTTTTCTTTATCACTTTTAGTTTGTCAACTGAATTGCTTGAGGACAAGCAAAGGTTTAAGCTTGGGGGATTTGATACGTCTCCGTCGTATCTACTTTTCCAAACACTTTTGCCCTTGTTTTGGACTCTAACTTGCATGATTTGAATGGAACTAACCCGGACTAACGCTGTTTTCAACAAAATTGCCATGGTGTTATTTATGTCCAGAAACAAAAGTTATCGAAATGACCTGAAACTTCACAGAGATTATTTTTCGAAATAATAAAAAAATACTGGCGAAAGCATCAAGGCCAGGGGGCCCACACCCTTTCCATGAGGGTGGGGGGCAGGCCTGCCCCCCTGGGCGCGCCCCCTGCCTCGTGGGCCTCCTTGAGCTCCACCGACGTCAACTCCAACTACATATATTCGTGTTCGGGGAGAAAAAATCAGAGAGAAAGATTCATCGCGTTTTACGATATGGAGCCACCGCCAAGCCCTAAACTCTCTCGGGAGGGCTGATCTGGAGTCCGTTCGGGGCTCCGGAGAGGGGAATCCGTCGCCATCATCATCATCAACCATCCTCCATCACCAATTTCATGATGCTCACCGCCGTGCGTGAGTAATTCCATCGCAGGCTTGCTGGACGGTGATGGGTTGGATGAGATTTATCATGTAATCGAGTTAGTTTTTTAGGGTTTATCCCTATTATCCACTATGTTCTGAGATTGATGTTGCTATGACTTTGCTATACTTAATGCTTGTCACTAGGGCCCGAGTGCCATGATACCAGAGCTGAAACTATTATGTTTTCATGAATAAATGTGAGTTCTTGATCCTATCTTGCAAGTCTATAGTCACCTACTATGTGTTATGATTCGGCAACCCCAAAGTGACAATAATCGGGACCACTCCCGGTGATGACCATAGTTTGAGGAGTTCATGTATTCACTATGTGTTAATGCTTTGGTCCGGTACTCTATTAAAAGGAGGCCTTAATATCCCTTTGTTTCCGTTAGGACCCCGCTCCCACGGGAGGGGAGGACAAAAGATGTCATGCAAGTTCTTTTCCATAAGCACGTATGACTATATTCGGAATACATGCCTACATTACATTGATGAATTGGAGCTAGTTCTGTATCACCCTATGTTATGACTGTTACATGATAAACCGCATCCGGCATAATTCTCCATCACCGATGCAATGCCTACGAGATTTTCACATATTGTTCTTCGCTTATTTACTTCTCCGTTGCTACTATTACAATCTGTACAAAAACCAAAAATATTACTTTTCCTACCGTTACCTTTACTTCCATATTACTTTGCTACTAAATACTTTGCTGCTGATACTAAGTTATCCAGGTGTGGTTGAATTGACAACTCAACTGCTAATACTTGAGAGTATTATTTGGCTCCCCTTGTGTCGAATCATTAATTTGGGCTGAATACTCTACTCGAAAACTGTTGCGATCCCCTATACTTGAGGGTTATCAAGACTATTTTCTGGTGCCGTTGTCGGGGAGCATAGGTCTATTGTTTGAGTCACTTGGGATTTATATCTACTAGTCACTATGAAGAACTTGAAAGACGAGAAAAAAAAATTATCCCTCAACTACGAAGGGAGGTAAGGAACTGCCATCTAGCTCTGCACTTGATTCACCTTTTGTTTTGAGTAAGCTTGCGACACCCAAACCTGCTTTTGTTATTAATTTTTATATGTCGCATGTTATTGATGATTCCACTTCTGGTATGCATGATACTTATGATGAAACTACTTCTATGCTTGATACTATTATGCCACTTGGTGAATTTCTTGATGAACAACTTGCTAGGGCTAGAGAGAATGAAATTATTGAAACTGATAATATTGATGAAAGTGATGATGAAGACTCTCCCCCTAAATATGAATTGCCTGTTGTGCCTGAGGGCTATGTTATGGATGAAGAAACTGCCAGAGACTTTCTTGCTTGCAATGATAGAAGTGATCTTAAGAAATTATTAGCTAAGATGAAACAAAAAACTCTGAATGCTAGAATGAAATATGATCCTGCTTATGCTACTTCACCTATCTTTGTTACGGATAAGGATTATGAATTCTCTATTGATCCTGATATAATTACTTTGGTTGAGTCTGATCCTTTCTATGGCTATGAATCTGAAACTGTTGTGGCACATCTTACTAAATTAAATGATATAGCCACCCTATTCACTAATGATGAGAAAACTCGCTACTATTATATCCTTAAAATATTTCCGTTCTCATTAAAGGGTGATGCTAAGATATGGTTTAATTCTCTTGATCCTGGCTGTGTGCGTAGTCCCCAGGATATGATTTATTACTTCTCCAATTACTTAATGCTTTGCCTGATCATCCTCTCAAGAAAAATGAAATACTTGATATCTTTTATAATGGACTAACCGATGCTTCCAGAGACCACCTAAATAGTTGTGCTGGTTCTGTTTTCAGGGAGAGAACGCCAGATGAAGCTGAAATTCTATTGAATAATATGTTGACAAATGAAAATAATTGGACACTTCCTGAGCCAACTCTTGAACCAACTCCAAAGCCAACTCCGAAGAAAAGGGGTGTTCTATTTCTCAGTCCTGAAGATATGGAAGAGGCAAAGAAATCTATGAAAGAAAAGGGTATTAAAGCTGAAGATGTTAAGAATTTACCACCTATTGAAGAAATACATGTCTTAATTCACCACCTATTGAAGAAACACATGGTCTTGATAACTCGACACAGGTAGTAAAGGTAAATTCTCTCTATAGATTTGATGAAGGTGATATTCCTTGTTATAAGTCTGCTAGCCAATGCTTAGATGAGTTTGATAATTTTATTATCAAACAAGAAAACTTCAATGCTTATGTTGGTAGACAATTAAAACACAATGCTTATATGATTGAACACTTGGGGGATTATATGTCTAGAGTTAAAGGTGAACTTAAACTCATTAGTAAACATGCTTCTATGGTTACCACTCAAGTAGAACAAGTACTTAAGGCTCAGAATGATTTGCTCAATCAATTAAATAGTAAGAATAATGACTATGCTGTTAGAGTGGCTACTAGGACTGGTAAAATGACTCAGGAACCTTTGTATCCTGAAGGCCATCCGAAGAGAATTGAGCAAGATTCTCAGAGAAATAGTGTAGATGCACCTAGTCCTTCTAAAAGGAAGAAAAAGAAGAATGATAGGACTTTGCATGCTTCTAGTGAACCTATTGCTGAAACACCTGAGAATCCAAATGATATTTCTATTTCTGATGCTGAAACACAACCTGGTAATGAACATGAACCTAGTGATCATGTTAAAGATGATGTTCATGATGATGTTCAACCTAGTAATGATAATGATGTAGAAATTGAACCTGCTGTTGATCTTGATAACCCACAATCAAAGAATCAACGTTATGATTAGATAGACTTTGTTGCTAGGAAACACGGTAAGGAAAGAGAACCTTGGGTTCAGAAACCCATCCTTTTCCTCCCAAACCATCCAAGAAAAAGGATGATGAGGATTTTGAGCGCTTTGCTGAAATGATTTGACCTATCTTTTTGTGTATGCGATTAACTGATATGCTCAAAATGAATCATTATGCTAAGTACATGAAAGAAATTGTTACTAATAAAAGAAAGATACCGGAAGCTGAAATTTCCACCATGCTTGCTAATTATAATTTTAAGGGTGGAATACCTAAGAAACTAGGAGATCCAGGAGTACCCACTATACCATGCTCCATTAAAAGAAACTATGTTAGAAGTGCTTTATGTGATCTTGGAGCAGGTGTTAGTGTTATGCCTCTCTCTTTATATCGTAGACTTGACTTGAATAAGTTGACACCTACTGAAATATCTTTGCAAATGGCTGATAAATCAACTGCTATACCTGTCGGTATTTGTGAGGATGTGCCTGTTGTGGTTGCAAACGTTACTATTTTAACGGACTTTGTTATTCTTGATATTCCCGAGTACGATAGTATGTCTATTATTCTTGGAAGACCCTTTTTGAATACTGCAGGGGCTGTTATTGATTGCAACAAAGGCAATGTCACTTTTCATGTTAATGGCAATGAGCATACGGTACACTTTCCGGGGAAACAACCTCAAGTTCATAGTATCAATTCTATTGGAAAAGTTCCATCGATTATTTTTGGAGGTTTTGAATTTCCTCTACCTACTGTCAAAAAGTGATATGATATTCTTATTATTGGGGATGTGCATATCCCCGTTGAGGTAACATAGTGTTATTCAAAATTTGTCCGGTTTCACGTGATTCGGAATGAGTTTGTTAACAAGACCTGATCAACCTGGTTAGTGGATTCCTTTTGATGAGCATGAGATGGATGAAGTTAGAAGGCACAACCTTCTGTACCCTCCTTTTACTTTCTGTTATTTAGTTGAAATAAAGTAAAAATAATATATTCTATCAGTTTTCTTAATTATCCGTGCAATAAAAAATACTCCGAAAATAAAAGTTCTCCAAATGCCCTGAAATTTAGATATGATTTTTTCTGGAATATTTGAGAATATCTGGCACTGAGAACACCGCAGGGGAGCAAGCACCTGGGCACCCTGGAGCTCCACCGACTGCATATATTCGTGTTCGGGGAGAAAAAAATCAGAGAGAAAGATTCATCGCGTTTTACGATACGGAGCCGCCGCCAAGCCCTAAACTCTCTCGGGAGGGCTGATCTGGAGTCCGTTCGGGGCTCCGGAGAGGGGGAATCCGTCGCCATCGTCATCATCAACCATCCTCCATCACCAATTTCATGATGCTCACCGCCGTGCATGAGTAATTCTATCATAGGCTTGCTGGACGGTGATGGGTTGGATGAGATTTATCATGTAATCGAGTTAGTTTTGTTAGGGTTTGATCCCTAGTATCCACTATGTTCTGAGACTGATGTTGCTATGACTTTGCTATGCTTAATGCTTGTCACTAGGGCCCGAGTGCCATGATTTCTGATCTGAACCTATTATGTTTTCATGAATATATGTGAGTTCTTGATCCTATCTTGCAAGTCTATAGTCACCTACTATGTGTTATGATCCGGCAACCCCGAAGTGACAATAATCGGGACCACTCCCGGTGATGACCATAGTTTGAGGAGTTCATGTATTCACTATGTGTTAATGCTTTGGTCCTGTACTCAATTAAAAGGAGGCCTTAATATCCCTTAGTTTCCGTTAGGACCCCGCTGCCACGGGAGGGTAGGACAAAAGATGTCATGCAAGTTCTTTTCCATAAGCACGTATGACTATATTCGGAATACATGCCTACATTACATTGATGAATTGGAGCTAGTTCTGTGTCACCCTATGTTATGACTGTTACATGATGAACCGCATCCGGCATAATCCTCCATCATCGATCCAATGCCTACGAGCTTTTCACATATTGTTCTTCGCTTATTTACTTTTCCGTTGCTACTGTTACAATCACTACAAAACCAAAAAATATTATTTTTGCTACCGTTACCGTTACTTCCATATTACTTTGCTACTAAATACTTTGCTGCAGATACTAAGTTATCCAAGTGTGGTTGAATTGACAACTCAACTGCTAATACTTGAGAGTATTCTTTGGCTCCCCTTTGTCGAATCAATAAATTGGGTTGAATACTCTACCCTCGAAAACTGTTGCGATCCCCTATACTTGACGTTTATCAATGGTTATGTATTTTATGTCCTCTATTGGAGATGCTATTAGAATTCCACTCCGGTTAACGTTGTCTCTCTTGTCCTGCTTCAGCCTCCTCGTCAGACTACTCACCGAAGCTGCTCCAACGACGAAACCGTCCATCACAGCGGAGCAGTACCCCGGGCTCCATCTCCAAATGCCTAAGATCTTCTTCCCCTCCTCCGACAGCTAATTCAGCTGGAGCATCCTTGCTGGCCAACCCAATCACACTGAGATCGACATGGCTTCGCCAAAGAGGTTGTACACTTCTTGCATCTCTTTTTTACTCTACATGTTATATATATTGTCCACTCAGCACACGTAGTAACATGAAATACGACTAGTTTCTCCTACTATATGACAAGCAGTGAGGTACCAGGCAACTTAGCTATCCGTGATTGACTCTCTTGAAAACCATAATTATTTATCTCTGTGTGTTTGAGCTGTGCATTTGTCGATGGGCCTAGGAGTTGAGCTAGTAGGGCGGTGGCCTGGGTCCCAAGTAGTAGAAGTAGCACAAATTTTTTTGAGTGGCCTGGGAGTTGAGCTAGTAGGCAGTGGCCTGGTCACAAAATTTCTTATTGGGAGTTGAGCTAGGATCGCCAGTGCTTGAAAGGAAAAGTGAAGGAAAAACATAGGAATTGGACAGTTTCCTATGTTACTACTATTCATGCATTTGGTTCAAAGGAATGGAGCAATGAAAACTATAGGATTTGTTCCTTTAGTGTCTCCTTGAAAGAAAACCGTAGGAATTTTAATATCCACTTGTCCTCCTTTTCAAATTCCTATTCATGAAGAACAAGACTAAGAGATAGTAGCATAATAGCATTATAACCGTACATTTTCTTGTGGTTTGACTTAATCTCACCATGCTTCTTTGCACCCTATGATCTTCCAATTCCTGTGAACAAAACACCCAGATTGGCAGAAATCATGTGTTTTTAAATTCTTTGTTTTGCACGTGCATTCCTATCCTATTCCTGTGTATTTCCTATCCCTGCATTGTTAGAATCCTCAAATTCAAGCAAGCCCTAACAAAATTACTTCTGTTACAGATATGTGTCAAAGAAAACCTTGTGTGGTTTGTCCCACTCCTACTGCATTGTGTTCCACCCCAGCTCAGCTGCTCCAACGACGGAAGGGTTCACCATAGCAGGGATCCGCTCTCCAGACTATCTTTCGCCGCCTCAGATCTTCTTCCCCGCCGGCGGCAGCCACGACAACTGCATTACTGATGACCCACAAGTATAGGGGATCAATTGTATCTCTTTTCGATAAGTAAGAGTGTCGAACCCAACGAGGAGCAGAATGAAATGACAACTGGTTTTCAGCAAGGTAATGTCTCCAAGTGCTAGAGTAGTTTGATAGCAAGATAATTTGTAACGAGCAAGTAACGATAGTAGTAAAAAAAGTGCAGCAAGGTAGCCCAATCCTTTTGAGGCAAAGGACAGGCCAAAATGGTCTCTTATGATAAGCAAAGTGTTCTTGAGGGTACACGGGAATTTCATCTAGTCACTTTCATCATGTTGGTATAATTCGTGTTTTGTACTTTGATAATTTGATATGTGGTGAACCGGTGCTTAGGTGTTGTTCTTACTTGAACAAACCTCCTACTTATGATTAAGCCTCCCGCAAGCATCCCCAACTACGAGAAAAGTATTAAGAATAAATTCTAACCATAGCATTGAACTTTTGGGTCCAATCGGTCCCTTACAGAATAGCGCATAAACTGGGTTTTAAGATTCTGTCACTCCCGCAGCCCATCATCTAATTGCTACTCCACAATGCATTCCCTTAGGCCCAAATATGGTGAAGTATCATGTGGTCGACGTTCACATGACACCACTAAGGGAATCACAACAAACATACTATCAAAATATCGAACACATATCAAGTTCACAGGAATACTTGGAACATTATCTCTCCCGTGACCTGAAGAACAAAAGTAACTACTCACAAATGATAATCATGCTCAAGATCAGAGGGGTATTAAATAGCATAATGGATCTGAACATATAATCTTCCACCAAATAAACCATATAGTAATCAACTACAAGATGTAATCAACACTACTAGTCACCCACAAGCACCAATCTATAGTTCCGGTAACAAGATTGAACACAAGAGATGAACAAGGGTTGGAGATGAGATGGTGCTGTTGAAGATGTTGATGGAGATTGCCCTCCCCAAGATGGGAGAGTTGTTGGTGATGATGATGACGGTTATTTCCCCCTCCGGGAGGGAAGTTCCCCCAGCGGAATCACTCCGCCGGAGGGCAAAAGTGCTCCTGCCCAAGTTCCGCCTCGAGACGGTGGCGCTCTGTCCCAAAAGTCCTGTCCTTATTTTCTCTAGGTCAAAATAACTTATATACTAGAAGATGGGCACTGAGGTGGGCCTGGGTGAGCACAACCCACCAGGGCGCGCCTGGGATCCCTGGCGTGCCCAGGTGGGTTGTGCCCACCTAGAGGGCCCCTCTGGTAGTTATTTGCTCCAATATTCCTCATATATTGCATAAAAAATCTCCGTGAAGTTTCAGCTTGTTTGGAGTTATGCAGAATAGGTAGCCTGACGTAGCTTTTCCAGGTCCAGATTTCCAGCTGCCGGAATTGTCCCTCGTTGTGTATACCTTGCATATTATGAGAGAAAAGGCATTAGAATTACTCCAAAAAGCATTATTATGGATAGAAAACATTATAAATAACAGTAGGAAAACAAGATGCAAAATGGACGTATCAACTCCCCCAAGCTTAGACCTCGCTTGTCCTCAAGCGAAAACCGATATCGAAAAACATGTCCACATGCTTTGAGAGAGAGGTGTCGATAAAAACAAAATATGGACATAGAAGCATCATGTTGATTATTATAACATCAACAAAATTAAACATAAGACTTTTATCATAGAACTTTTATCATATACTTCTCATCAATAAGTAACAATTCATCACACAATTGAAGTATAAAGCAAAAACTCTATTAGAAACCAACAAACTATGTTCTCAATCAACTTTGCAACTACAATTCATCATCTTTTCAGGAAGGGTCACGTATCGGAGCCTTTAGGCAAGTCCACATACTCAACCATCATATAGTCTCCTATGATTGCTAACACTCACCGCGTACACATGAGCAAAACATTTCAACTGGACACATGGAAAGATGGGGGCTTATAGTTTCGCCTCCCAACGTATTCACCTCAAGAGTGATGTCAACAATAATAACTCATGCTATCTACATTCAACTGGACATATGTGCCTAGATCTTTCCTCACCACATGATGCTTGCCAAAGGAGAAAACTAAAAAGGAATAGAAGGAAAATTTGACTCTTTGCATAAAAGTAAATACATAAAGTTAGAAGATAGGCCCTTCGCAGAGGGAAGATGAGGTTGCCATGCGCTTATTTGTTTTTATTCTCAACCCCTTAGTACAATGATGTTTGTCTAGCAAAGATAGGGGCATGCACCACATGTTGAAGGATCTATGACAATATGACTTCTATGTGAATATAAACAAACATAAACCATTAAGTTGTCTTCCTTGTCCGACATCAACAATTTTGGCATATAATATTTTGATGAGGGCTCACAATCACAAAATATTTCTTGGATAGTACATTTATATGTGAATCTTCTCTTCCCTTATTAATTCTTTCATGAGTTGCATCATTGACTATTGCTATGTTTGTCAATCTCTAATAAAATTTTCTACTTATACTTTTCCTTATGTGGTGTCATCACCTACCATAAGATTAGTATATGATCTTTTCTCCATTTATTTCCTTTGTTTTATTTATTTCCTTTATTTTATTTTATTTGCAATAAGAAAGTAAAGAAAGCAAAAAATCAAACTAAACTTTATTATATAACTTGCACACGATTACAAGGGTAGATCATAAGCAAACTCTAAAAGAAGAAAGGATCGAACTAAATTTTTATTCATTTAAAGAAAAAGATCGAACTAAAATAAGTAAAGGTAAAAAGATAGTGGGATGATACGATACCGGGGCACCTCCCCCAAGCTTGGCGGAAGCCAAGGGGAGTGCCCATACCTGATACTCAGTTCTCTTTTGGTGGTGAAGAAGATGATGTTGGTGATGAAGAAGGGATCTTGTCCTCGGATTTCCATGGCAGTGGTCCACCATCATAAGAAGAGGAGTGAGTCTCACAGGTCCTGCAACTAGCAGCCAAACTCATACCTTTAAACCTGCCTCATATTCAAAGACTTGGTTTTGGAGGTCATAGATCTGGCTTTGGAGGAAATTGATTTTCTTGTTGAGGGTGAAGACAATGTCCTTCATGGGCCTACCATCCACCTTGAGATCACGGGAGAGGTCCTTGCTCATAAGGTGATTGGCGTTGAGTCGATGCTCCACCATCCCCTTGCATTGGAAGACGTCCTGCTCCATAGCTTCAAGCCTGGCCTACACGGTTCCCATCCCCTTGGGACATGGCACATCGCCGAGGTGAAGCTCCCCCTCATGCGTCTAGATGACCTGAGGGTGCTGCACCACCTCCTGAAGGGATGGGTTGATGACGTTCTTGAACAACTTGTCCTTGGAAGAGCTTGAAGTAGCCATGGTAGATGGGACCTGACAGAAAACAGCAAGGAAAAAAAAACAGAGGATTTCCCCATGATACGGTGAGCAACAGGTTCCAGAAGTATACAAAGTTTTTTTATCTTGGAGGAAAAGAATACGGTAGAAAAATGGAGTCCGGAAGGTGTCCCAGGTGGGCACAATCCACCTGGGCGCACCAGGCAAGCCTGGCGCGCCCTGGTGTCTTGTGCCCACCAGGTCTTGTGCCCACCAGGGTACGCTTCCTGGAAGTTTCTTTATTTCCTAAATTTTTTAATATTCCAAAACTGATAAAAAAATTGCGGATTTTTCGGAGTCCGTTTACTTACCGTATCACGTACCTCCTTATTTTCACGATTCTGGAGTGTTTCAGAAGGACTCTTTCATGTGTTCCTCCGGTGTCAAAGTTTGGATAATATTACTTTCAACATTAATGGGCGTACCTGAGATATAATGTTTTATTCGTTGCCCATTGGCAACCTTCGGGTTAGTACCTTCGAAATTATTTATTTTGATGGCTCCAGACCGATAAACCTCCTTGATAACATATGGGCCTTCCCATTTTGAGAGGAGTTTTCCTACAAAGAATCTAAAATGAGAGTTGTACAAAAGAACATATACTCCAACTTTAAACTCATGCTTTTGGATTCTTTTGTCATGCCATCTTTTAACTTTTTCTTTGAATAATTTTGCATTTTCATAAGCTTGGGTTCTCCATTCATCTAATGAGCTAATATCAATAACCTCTTTTCACCGCCAAGTTTGAAATCATAATTGAGCTCTTTGATGGCCCAATATGCTTTATGTTTAAACTCAAGAGGCAAATGACAAGCTTTTCCATAAACCATTTTATAAGGAGACATACCCATAGGATTTTTATATGTTGTTCTATAAGCCCAAAGTGCATCATCTAATTTCTTAGACCAATTCTTCCTGGACCTATTGACAGTCTTTTGCAAAGTTAATTTTATTTCTCTATTGCTAAGTTCAACTTGACCACTAGATTGAGGATGGTAAGGTGATGCAATTTTATGGTTAACGTCATACTTGGCAAGCATTTTACGAAAAGCACCATGAATAAAGTGTGAACCACCATCAGTCATTAAATATCTAGGGACTCCATACCTTGGGAAAATAACTTCCTTAAGCATTTTAATAGAGGTGTCGTGATCGGCACTACTGGTTGGAATAGCTTCTACCCATTTAGTAACATAATCAACAGCAACCAAAATATGTGTATACCCATTAGAGGAAGGAAAATGTCCCATGTAATCAAATCCCCAAACTTCAAATGGTTCAACAGCAAGTGAATAATTCATAGGCATTTCTTGACGCTTACCGATATTAACTATTCTTTGACATTCATCACAAGATAAAACGAACTTATGGGCATCCTTGAAGAGAGTAGGCCAATAAAATCCAGATTTCAATACCTTGTGAGTAGTTCTATCTCCAGCATGATGCCCTCCATAAGCTTCGGAGTGACATTTTCGCAGGATTTGTCCCTGTTCATGCTCAGGTACACAATGTCTAATAATACCATCTACTCCTTCTTTATAAAGATGTGGGTCATCCCAAAAGTAATGTCTTAAATCATGGAAGATTTTTTCTTTTGTTGGTATCTAAAGCTAGGTGGTAAATATTTAGCAACAATGTAATTAGCATAATCAGCATACCAAGGAGTATTGTGATCAACATTTATTGCAGCTAACTACTCATCAGGAAAACTATCATCAATAGGTAGTCGGTCATCAAGCACATTTTCAAGCCAAGATAAATTATCAGCTATGGGGTTCTCAGCTCCTTTTCTATCAATGATATGTAAGATCAAATTCTTGTAACAAGAGAACCCATCGAATAAATCTAAGTTTAGCATCTTTCTTTTCCATAAGATATTTAATAGCAGCATGGTCTGTGTGAACAGTTACATTGGAATCAACAATATAAGGTCTAAATTTATCACAAGCAAACACCACTGCTAAGAATTCTTTTTCAAGAGTAGCATATTTTCTTTGAGCATTGTCTAGAGTTTTACTAGCATAATGAATTACATTAAGTTTCTTATCAATTCTTTGCCCTAGAACAACACCAACAGCATAATCAATAGACACATAATTTCAAAAGGAAAGTTCCAATTAGGTGGTTGAATAATAGGTGCAGAAATTAAGGCTTTCTTGAGTGTTTCAAAGGCTTCTAAACAATCATCATCAAAAACAAAAGGAATATCCTTTTGCAAAAGACTAATAAGATGCCTATAAATTTTACAAAAGTCTTTGATAAATCTCCTATAGAAACCGGCATGACCTAAGAAACTAAGAATACCTTTTGTATCTTTAGTACATGGCATTTTCTCAATTGCATCAACTTTAGCTTTGTCCACTTCAATACCTCTTTCAGAAATTTTATGACCCAAGAAAATGCCTTCATTAACCATAAAGTGGCACTTCTCCCAATTCAAGACAAGATTTGTTTGTTCACATCTCTGCAAAACTCGATCAAGATTGCTTAAACAATCGTCAAAAGACATCCCATATACAGAGAAGTCGTCCATGAAAACCTCAACAATCTTTTCACAAACACTACTAGGGAAAAGCCTAGCAGCAGCGCGGGTTCTAGGTATATTAGTAGCGCGGGGACCAGCGCTACTAATAAGGCGCTACAGCTAACCCGTAGCAGCAGCGCGTGCACACCCGCACTACTGCTATACAAGTGTAGCAGCAGCGTGCTTCGTGGAAGCTCGCTCCTGCTAATAGCTCTAGCGCGCTTTGCCTGGACGCGCTACTGCTACTGTGATGCTGCTGCTAACTTTTCTCCACTCGCTACTGCTAATTTTAGTTGTTTTTGTTGTTTTTTCTGCATATTTGTTTTGTATTTGAACAGGCTTTATACAAGAATCTTTAGCAGATACAAATGTCATCATGATACACATGCAAATGGCTGCGAGACCACAAATGTAATCATAGCATATACATACAAATAGTCTCATCATAATCATCATCCAACACAAAGTGGTATCTCGTCATCATCTCGAAAATAGCGATACATGCAAGTCTCGAATACTTGCAACTACAACGTCATCCATCTAAACAATGGTATACACGAGAAGAGCTATCACTATGAGTGAGAGCGGAACTATGCAGTACATGAGGCGGCAGTTACGAGTCCTATCTCGCGCTAGCGTGAACCTCAAGTAACTAGCTTCTCCTTCTCGTCTGCTTTTGAAGCCTTTATGGCTGGCGCCCGAGACCCCATTCACTTGCGCCTGACACTCATGCCACTCGTTGTACACCCCCGGAACCTTCCCTTTGTACACGACATAGCACTGCCATCTCGCCATCAAGAAACTAGGTACCTGTTAGAGATGCATCTTCATCAAGAGGATGTACAATCATATGCAACAAAATATACTAGAGCAACACGAAAAAGAAAGGGTTATCAACTAGATGCAACATACAGTACGCAAACTAATTAACTAGAGGTACGCAGGTCATCGTACACAAACTAACAAAGTAGTGTTACGCAAGTTCGGCAGGGACCGTGGACATCACAAAGTTTCATCGCTACAAAAAGTATACAAGTTGAACCGACACATATCATCATCATCGGCACCGTAAATCACTAGAAGTTCCATCCTTCCATATCATCAAGGATGTACCCTAGCTTCTTGAACGGCGTGAGGTCTTGACGTTGCATGCCTATGCGAGTTCAGACGCCAGCTCGCGATATAGGGCCGTGGTGGAACATCCCCTTCTCATCGACGACTTCTTCAATGATGATCGTTGCAATGTCCCTTTGGATGCGAAAGAAGTCATCTCTAAGTTTATAATCCGCTTCTCCATGAGATTCTAGCCACTTGTGGATATGATCATCATTTCTGCTTGTCATGCGAAGCTTTTGGTGATCCGTGCTGAACTCAATTATGAGATGGAGGATGTAGAATCCATCCTTCTTGCTTGGTTTTGGGACATGGATGCAACATAAGTTAGTTTTATGCGCGAAACCCATCTTCTTGTTCCTTTGTTTCCTGATCTGCATGTGGCCACCTCTAATGCTGAAGCCTTGGAGAGCATCATCTAGAATATTCATTATGTGGGTGTAGTCATTTTTCTCGTAGTCTCTGGAAGGGTCGAAATACACGGCGTGCGAGACTCGCGGGTAAAGAACGATAAGGACGGTGCGCCCGTTGCTGTGGGGTAAAGACAACTCAAATTATTCTCCATATGAACGAGAAGGAATGATTGAAATGTACGAAAGGGTTGTCCGGAACTGACTTAGTTTGGATGATAAGATAGGAGGACAATTTCCTGGTCCTTATTCTGTACCATCAAGTTTTGGAGGTAGTCCCTAGCAGTTTCACGCTCAAAGTCGCCGAGACTCAAGAAAGACTCGTGCATGTAGTACGGATCCGCCACACAGATTTGCGAGACTTCTTCTCTCTTCATGACAGAGCTCATCTATAGCGCAAAAGGCGGACGATTGTAAAATCGAGCCGCCTTGTCAGAAACATCTCAAAGATATGGTCAAACCGCAGGAAGAACACCTCCGCGGGACGTGTGTCGACGTAGCACTTCCCCTCAGGCACACGAGCCGCGTATGTCGGATATCCAGGATCCTTCGAGGCTAGTAGGCTTTTCTCAGTCGACAGCACATGGTCGTGCAGTCTCCTGAGATCCCCTGATAGTGCCTCCAGTGGTTTCGGCGGTAGCATCGGCTCGCCCGTGAGATGGAACATGGTCGCACCTTTCACGGGTACACGCTCTTCACCATCCATCGTCTGGCTGCTATGTGCTGTGGCTTGTTTGGAGGCAGCTATCTTCCTCCATCTCTTCCTCTCCTTTTTCTTGGGCACATCTTCCAAACCCTTCCTTAACACCTGCCCCAGTGTTCCTGGGCTAAGCACTATACGACCCCCAGCTAGTTGACCCTATGTTGAGGCGGCATCTTCAGACGTGTCCTGTGAGGATTTCATGAAGAGAGACTTTTTTCAATCCCTGCTACGACCTTCCTACCGGGGCAGATCATCCATATCCTCATTAGCATGCTGATAGCCCGATTCGTCATATGGTTGACTCATCATATCTAAGTCACAGTCATACGCGTTTGTATTGAGGAAACCCATTGGGTCGACCTCCGTCTCATGATCCATTTTCTGCTCTACAGGACCGATTACAGCAGCCAGTACTATCGCACCCCCTTCATCACGTCGTCCGCCGCTCTCACCCGGCACTACAGGAGCTGGTAATTGCGTAGGCGGGGTGGTGGTCTCCGCACATGCTTGTTGATGTGTGGTTATTGGTGTGCTCTCGGCCGGCTCCAGACGAATAAGATTCTTCGGCCATAGCAGCACCCAACCCTTGCAGCTTCCAATCCGCGGCGGGGTCTCGTCGTCCTCTCCCACATGCTGTACTGGAGGAGGCAAATCCTCGTGCCCCGATTTCACACTGGACAAGTTAACCCTGAAGTGCCCAGCGGGGATCGGCTGGTTGTAGAACGTGGGTTGCAAGGGGTTCATTATCATCCCCTTTCCCACGTCCACCTTCTGGCCTTTGATCAAGTAGAGTATGGTGCATGGGTTTTCTTCGGCCTGCAAACACATATGTCTGTGGCGTAAAACATCCAAAAGGCAACGAAAATGGAATATTATATATATATATATGTTGGTGCGACATGTAATTAACGTGAGGGCGTCGAGCTCAGCCAAAGATGAAGGCCCACCCAGTGCGCCAGAGACTGAGGACGGGCTGCTATGAGCGGGAGCGACTGCGAGAGGAGGCCCGGTTGCGTTAGCAAGTGATGGTGCGGTGGTGTTGTTGTTCATGGAGTTGCTCCCGACGAAACTGGGCAACGGGAAATCATGTACCTTCTTGTCTGGATTTTCCTTCGTCCAGTTGATGATAGATGGAACCAAGTTAGTAGCGAAATCATTTCTACAGGCAGTTACAGCTGCATTGACTGCCTGTTGTAGCAACTCATTTTTCTCCTCGGCTGTTTTTTCGCGTCCTCAGCTGCTTTTTTCTCGACCGCAAGCTTCACCTTCTCGTTGATGTCCGCCTGACTAAACTTCTTTTTCTGCTTCTTGGCCTCCGGGCCCTCGTTGTAGAACACCTTCCACGTGGTGCCGTCTCCAGCGCCGTGCACACGACCATATTGCGGCCGCTGGCCCAAAGGGAGTCCCTTAAGTTCGTTCAAGGCCCGGTTGAGAGGGGTGTCCCACTTGGGCCTCATTAGAGAAATAGGGCTTTCAGCTGCAAGCTGGTGTTGCTTCTCCTGCAGAAGGAGCGTGAACCGTTTAGGAATGTGTAGTCGACTAGATATGGAGCTAAATGTAAGGTGGTAAGAATAATTACCAGTAGTCTATTCAATTTCCTTGTGATCTAGTCCGTGTAAAAAACCTTCTTTTCCTTGTCCCACTTGTAGCGGGCCCTGATGAAGTCACGCTCCAAGGGAATGGTCAACTTTGCGAAGGGGTCTGGGATACATGCGGCTTCACGTTCCGCGTCCTCCTTATCCCAAATGGGCCTTTTACCGAGGTAGCCACGGCTTCCGAGGCGATGCTTCCCCATGTTCCTTTGCTGAAGGCTCTTGAATTTCGCAGCCTTAGCCTTGGCTTCCTCGGTAGCGAAAGTGTCCTTGAACTTTTCGAACTCCTCTTCCGTAAGTGTCAGATTTTCCTCCAGAATCTTGGACAGGGGTTCCTCAGCCACAATAGCTCGTTTCACCCTCCCTTTCCAGGAGGCCAAATCATTGCTGAACATGCCCATGGTGTGATTGTTAATCTTTTTCATCTTCGGATCATCCCACGGTTGTTCTATGTTATCATCCCGGTCGGGGAACTTGAATCTCTTGTGCAACTTCGTCAGGAGCAACTGCGCCAAATGTTCTTTACTCCTTAAGTCATCGTCGTTGATGCTCGCGCATTCCCGTTGGATGCATCCTACTTGGTTCCCATAGCACTTGCGAGGTTCTTCCGGCTCTAATGGCTCAAACTTGCCAGGTGCCATCTTTGTGATCACCAATCGTCCAATCCCTAGTTTGTTAGGTTTTCGTATCCTCTGCTTCTTCCTTTCAGTAGCGGCATCGGCACCGGTACCTTCCCTGCCGGTATCTTCCCCGCCGGTACCTTCCCCGCCCGTCTCGGCACCGCCATCGGTGCCGGCGCCGTCGGTGTCGATGTCGGTGTCATTACCATCATCGAGGCCGACCTACAAACCTTGACTTTGGAATTTCTTAGCAGTCAAATAGTCGAGGTACTCTTGTTAACCCTCATAATCCATCTCGTCTGCATCTTGGTTAGAGGGCCCAGTTTCTTTGTTGCTCGACATGTTTCCTATGATTAAGTCTCCTCGTTTAAATCTAAAACTATGAAAAATGAGAAATTACATAAAAAAGAAATCTATGTTTGCCGGAATGTCGTTTCCCAGCAACTCGCAGCACTCGATATGCCTACTGTCTAGCACAAATCATGCCAAAATTCACGGAAAATTTCGGCATGACCTTTGCTACAAAATGGACATCTCGAGCGCCTGAAATTCACCGGAACGTAAATGAATCAACATTCTGGCGTAACATAGGCCACTCAGATCATTTACCCTGCACATAATCATCATGTCCAAATGACATGTCCAAATTCCAAATATGACATGTCCAAAACATCACATGTCCACTTCAAATTTGCATATAAAAAGGAAGAAAAATATAGAACTTGAAGAAAAAACCTATCTAATTTCATAACTAAATATATAACCTAATTAACCATCCGCCGTAACTAAAACATAAGTAAATTAACCAAAAAACCTAGCTACCAGAGAGAGGAGGAGCGGTGAGGGGCTTACAGAGGGTGCAGGCCCGACGACGGCGGAGGTTGGGAGGGGGAGGGGTCGGGGTCGGGGTCGAGCACTGGGGCCGGAGCCGGGGTCGGGGCCGGGGCCATGGGCGAGCGCCGGGGCCAGTCGGGGTCGGAGCCGTCACTGGGGTCGGCCGTGGTCGGGGTCGGTGGCGGAGCCGGCGCCGGGGTCGGTCGGGGTCGGGGTCGGGGGCGAGCGTAGAGGCCCGGCGAGGGCAGGGCTCCGGCGCGCGGCGCGATGGGGGATTTGGGGGAAAAGAGGCGGGATGAAGAGAGGAGTGGGGATCGATTTTGGCGGTTAAGTGGGCATAGCAGTAGCGCGCTTAGGGAAAACGCGCTATAGCTACTCCAGTTAGCTATAGCGGTTTCATGTAGAAACCACTACTGCTATCTTGACTAGCTGTAGATCTTTTCTCACAAAAGCGTTGCTGCTATAATACCTATATAACAGTTTTCCTGTTTATTTCCTTCTATTTTCTTTTCATTTATTTTCTCTCGCTATTTTTTCGAGAGCGGTGAACGAAGGGAAGGCGATATATATTGCATCATTTGACGGTTAAATATGTATACAAACTAGGAACATATATATTACATTATTGGACCCATGCATAATAATGGCTAAGTGTGTATACAAAATAGGAACATATATATTACATCATTTGACCGATAACATACATACGGTTCCTCAGCGTTGACGTTTTCGTTTTTGAGTCAGCTTCTTTCCCTTCTTTTTCATTGAAGAATAATTGAGCCCCTCATTGTGACTTTGCCTTTTCGTCGGAGTACAATTTTTCTTAGGTAATGTAGTATTGATTCTTCTTTTGACGTATACTTCATCGTCATTGTCATCTTCCCTCATTGGGTTGCTGTACTGATCGTAGTCTTCCACGTTGGCGACTCCATCCATTCCAATGATGTTCCTTTTGCCTCTCCTCACAACAACACGACTGGGATTGTGAGGGTCGGTTATGAAGAAGCATTGTGTCACGTGCTTAGCGTGTACCCATGGCTCGTTTTTTGCGATAGCATTCATGGTAGTGCTCTTGGCGCCGTGTATAGTCATGGTAGTGAAATTCCGGTTTTCTCTTTCGACA
This sequence comes from Aegilops tauschii subsp. strangulata, assembly GCF_002575655.3. Lineage (NCBI taxonomy): Eukaryota > Viridiplantae > Streptophyta > Magnoliopsida > Poales > Poaceae > Aegilops > Aegilops tauschii. The sequence goes on from NC_053037.3 coordinate 208,161,779, forward strand.
TTCTTAGCCCATCTAACACGGAACATCATCGTGTTGTGCAGTCCAGAGTAGTCAAGCTCCCAGATCTCCTCGACCCTTCCGTAAAATCTTTCAGTTGCGCCGTTGTCGCTGTCGGTCATGCATTCCATCGTCACCCCTGAGTTCTGATCATCACTGTCCATATCTTTGGCCTCCGTGTAGAACGTGTATCCATTGATATCGTATGCCTGATAGGTTACGAGGTTGGACGATGGGCCATGTGCTAAGGCGTATATGAGTAATCCGTCCTTAGAGCCCTCCTTCGGGGGATTAGCAATAATATGCTCTTTGAACCAATGCAGGAAATTGGAGTTGTGCTCTCTAGTAACTTCGGCGTCCGTCCTGCATACCCCCTGGTCATGATACTTCTTTGCGATAATTTCTTTGTGAAGTGCCATGAAAGGATCTACCTCATCTAGGTGTTGTAGCACTACCAAGTTTTCTATGTCAAAGTCGCTGCGTCGATCTGAGTATGCCACGTGCAGTTCCCTGCGACTGTTGGAGTGACCTTCTCCTTCGAGCCTCCCATCGTGCTTGTTAACGGGCAAACCAACACTAACACCAGGCGGCTGGTCTACGCCATATAGAAAATTCTCGCAGAAAGAGATGCACTCTTGTGTCAGATAGCCCTGGACGATGCTTCCATCTGGACGGGACATGTTACGACTGAATCCTTTGATGATCCCATTCATCCTCTCAAACCGCATCATGTTGTGCAGAAATGACGGCCCCAGGTCTATTATGTCGTCCACAATATGGACACACAGATGCACCATCACCTCAAAGAACGCGGGCGGGAAGTACATCTCAAGCTCATTCAGTATCACAACAATCTCTTCCTTTAGCCTTCGGAGCTACTTCAGACTGATCAACTTTCGAGAGATGACGTCGAAAAAGTTGGAGAGACCAATAAGCGTGTCACGGACGTGCTTGTCCATTATCCCTCTAAGGGCAACAAGTAGTATCTCCGTCATCATCACATGACAGTCATGGGACTTCATCCCGCTGAACCTTTTCTTGTACGTGTCTAGATATCTGCTTATCTTGCCACAGTAACCGGAACTAACTTTGACTCCAGTAAGGCACTTAAAGAATTGACCGATCTCAGCCTGACTTAAGGTGAAGCAAGAAGGGGGGCAATAATCCTCTTTCTTTATTTCTTGCCCTTCTTCTCCCGCGCCTCTGTCTCTGTCTCGGTCTCGTCTGACTTTTTACGGGGCAGCATGTGCAGATCTTCCCTGATTTTGAAATCTTGCAAGTCTTTTCTTGCCTTCGGCCCATCCTTGGTCTTATCCGGCATGTTCATCAGTGTCGCGAGCGAGCTCTCAAGGACATTCTTACATATATGCATTTGATCAAGGCATTGAGGTGTATCGAGTTTGTGCCAGTACTCCAAGTCCCAGAACACAGACCTCGTCTTCATACCTTCAGCAGCGGCTCCGGCGCCTTTTTCATCGTCTTTGCCGGCGCGGGGCACTCCTTCCAGTTTTTCAACAGCTCATCGATTTCGGCACCGGTCCGCTTACGTGGAGGTCCTCGATGCTCAGCGTGACCATTGAATAGATCTCCATGGTTTCTCCACGGGTCGTCCTGTTCGAGCCATCTTCAATGCCCCATGTACATGATTTTCCCAGACCCGCCATCTTTCCTTGACGTTAGCTGCTGAGACGTCGTATCATCCATGCACCGCGTGCATCCGCAATATCCATGGCACACCTGGCCTGCGACATATCCGTAACCGAGATAGTCGTGCACCGTCGTGATCAGCGCGGCTCTCATGTAGAAATACTCGCCTTTGCTGGCGTCCCATGTCTTGGCCGGTGTTTTCCATTACGTGTCTAACTCCTCTTGAAGTAGCCACAGATACAAATTAATATTATTTCCTGGTTGTTTCAGCCCTTGAATAAGCATGCGCATGTGAATGTACTTCGACTTCATGCACAACCAGGGGGGAGATTGTACATCCATACAAACACGGGCCATGTGCTATGGTTGGTGTTCTGGTTGCCAAATGGATTGATGGCATCGGTACATGCGCCGAGCATGATGTTCCTTCCATCACATTCGAAATACCGATAGAAGCTATTCAACGCTCTCCACTGGCTTCCATCCTTGACGTGTCTCAGCTTCGGATCATCTCCATCGTCGGGCTTCTTCCTGTCCGCGTGCCAGCGCATTAGCTTTGCTTCCTTGGGATCTATGAAATACCGCTGGAGACGGGGTGTGATCATTAAGTACCATACAACTTTCTGGGGACATTTCTTCCCGGCCTTCTTGTATCGAGAAGCATTGCACACCGGACAACTTGTTTTTTCCGCATGCTCCTTCCAATAAATTATGCAATCGTTGATGCATGCATGGTATCTAACGTGCGGCAGATCAAGAGGGCACACGATCTTCTTGGCCTCATCAACACTAGTAGGACATAGATTCCCCGCGGGAAGAACATCCTTTAGGTACTTGAGATTCTCATCGAGGCTAGTGTCGGTCCATTTGTTTTTAGCCTTCGTCTTCAGGAGTTGGAGCGTGAAACTCAAGTGGGTCACCTCAGGATTGCAACCATCATACAATGGATTGTTCGAGTCTACCACCAGTTGCTCCAGCTTAGCCTCCTCTCTAGAAGCAGCTCTCTCAGTACTCGTCTCCTTGCAAAGTAGTGCTTGAACATGAGGGTCCTGCACGATTGAAATTAGTACCGACGAACTCTGCTATGTGGAGTCCATGTCGTTCTCTCCGCCGCCATGTTTGGCCCCTTCTCCTCCTCCATGTCCAGCCCCTTCTCCGCTGCCATGTCCGGCCTCTTCCCCGCCGCCATTATCGGTCATCTCTTCGTCTTGCCCCATGTCGTCATTGCCTGCCCCGTCAGCGTCCTCAACATCGTCATGCTCATCTTCAATTATCCACCAAGTATAGCCATCCATGAAACCAGTCATGAGCAGGTGCGCTTCGACACGACCATCGTCATAGGGGTAGAGCCAAACTATTCCTTTGCATTTTCGACACGGACATAAAACCTCTGTCCGGTTATTTTCTTTCATGTCCTGCACCGCCGACCGCAACCACCTATCCACCATCGTTCCACTGACCATCATGAACGTCTGCACGGTAATAATAAACAAATAGATTATAAAAATGCGTGGATGCATCAAAGTCATACAAAAATTCGGCATGACCTTCCCTAAAAATAGGACATATATAGATCTAGAGTTTGCCCAGAATTCGCTGAAACGGAAATAAATCGACATTTCGGCAAAACATAGGCAACTCAAAAGAACAATTGGGCATCAACTCATGCCACACACACAATTTCCATCATATTGCCCAATTATCATATCACACACACATACACATATTTCCATTTTGGAAAAGCATGAAATTTTAATCACCTCTATCTCGAGATCGAGCACACGGTGGAGATGATGATGTAGGGAGATCAAAAGTGCACAAAGCTCTTCTTGACAAAGATAGATCTAGTTAGGGGGCAAATAGGTCACTTGACTAAATGCTACATCTACCTAGCTAGCTAATTTGGGAGGAGACAACTTCAACTAGTGGAGGGGAAGGAAAAAGAGAAAGGAGAAGCATTAATGGAGGTGGTGTTAGTTAGCTAGGATAATGAAGAGAGAGAAAGGTAGGTAGAAGAGGGAGAGTAATGGGGGGAGAAGTATTGAGGAAGAAGAAGAGTGAGAGAGGGAGGATGTGGGAGGTAGGGGAAAGGGAGGAGAGGAGATGGGGGAGGGGAGGACGTACGGGTGGGAAAAGGTGGTGTGGTGCTGCGTCTTAGCAGTAGCGCGGGAGGAAAAATGTGCTACTGTTAACAGCGTAGGAGCAGCGCCCTTTTGTCACACGCGCTACTGCTAAACGGGCCAAGTGTGTGGACAATTTGAAAATTAGCAGCAGCAACGTGACTAAAAAGCGCGCTACTACTATTGCATTAGCAGTAGCGTGCATCGTGACACCGCGCTGCTGGTAAACTTAGATTGTTGGGTACTGTCGGTAGATTTTTATAGCAGCGCGGTTTAGACATCACGCGCTACTGCTAAATTTACATCAGTAGCGTGCTTTTCTTAACCTCGCTATGGCTAATTAGCAGTAGCGCCTCTTTTTGTGCCGCGCTGCTGCTAAGATTCTGTGTATAAGGTTTTCCCTAGTAGTGAAAAGTTAGAGAATATAGCAGTCATACATATTTGAAAGGTAGCAGGTGCATTACATAAACCAAAAGGCATACGTCTATAAGCATAAGTTCCAAAGGGACAAGTAAAAGTGGTCTTTTCTTGATAAGGTTGAGAAACAGGTATTTGTGAAAAACCACAATATCCGTGAAGGAAGCAAAAACGTGTGTGCTTAGATAATCTTTCAAGCATTTGATCAATAAAAGGCAAAGGGTAATGATCTTTTCTAGTTGCTTTGTTTAATTTCCTGAAATCAATTACCATTCTATAGCCTGTAACAATTCTTTGTGGAATAAGTTCATTCTTATCATTAGGAACAATAGTTATACCTCCTTTCTTAGGGACATAATGAATAGGCCTCACCCATCTACTATCAGCTATAGGATAGATTATACCTGCTTCCAGAAGTTTTAATATTTCCGTTCTTACCACTTCTTTCATCTTCGGGTTTAACTGACGTTGGTGATCAACAACGGGTTTAGCATCAGGTTCCATATTAATTTTGTGCTTACATAGAGTGGGACTAATGCCCTTTAAATCATCAAGAGTATATCCGATAGCAGCTCGGTGCTTCCTTAGAACTTTCAATAATGTTTCTTCTTCATGTTCTGAAAGGTTAGCACTGCTAATAACAAGATATATCTTCTTTTCATCAGGATAAGCATATTTCAAAGTGTTTGGCAATTGTTTTAATTCAAACACAGGATCACCTTTAGGTGTAGGAGGACCTCCTAGAGTTTCAATAGGCAAATTGTGTTTAAGCAAAGGACATTGTTCAAAGAAAATCTTATCTATTTCATTTCTTTCATGCATATGAAAATCATTTTCATGGTCTAGCAAATATTGTTCTAATGGATCAGTAGGAGGCAGAACAATAGAAGCAAGACCAATTAATTCATCCTTACTAGGCAATTCTTTTTAATGAAGTTTTCTACTAAACTTTGAAAAATTAAACTCATGAGACTCATCACCAAAACTGACACCGACAATTTGTTTCTCACAATCTATTTTAGCATTAACGGTGTTCAAGAAAGGTCTACCAAAGATATTGGGACAAAAGTCATCTTGTGGGGAACCAAGAACAAGAAAATCAGTAGGGTATTTTATTGGGATAATTAGTTTTATGCCCCTAGTTGTGTCCCACTCGTCTGTTTTACCCCTAATTCCCAAAAGTCACCGGTTCTGTCCATGTCACTTTGCACCTCTTATGCTTTTGCCCTTTGAACGTTTGACCGTCAGTTTGAAAACTTCATAACTAATTCATACTAAATCAGAAAAATGCAAATAAGATACCAAAATGTTCAGAAAAACATCACCTATATGTCAGTGTCATTTGCATTCATGAAAAAGGTGTTGGAAAGTGCACATCCGAGTTTTAGCTCTTTTGATACCACCATGAATAGTAAACTCTAAAAAAATTCAAAAAAATCAAAAAAATATGCTGGCAAAGAACGACAAATGTTCTAAGTGCTTGCCAAGTTTCATTAGGGAACGACATTCGTGGAAGTCGTGGCAAGAAATTAATCTATTTTGGAGTGCTGGTTGTTTTTCTGCCGCGGCACCCACGAATGATATTCCCTGATGAAACTGGGCAGGCACTTAAAACATTTGTCATTCTTTGCCACCAATTTTTTTTTTAATTTTTTTGAACTTTTTTCGATTTTACTATTCATGGTGGTAGCATAAGAGCTAAAACTTGGATGGGCACTTTCCAACACTTTTTTCCTGAATGCAAATGACACTGACATATAGGTGATGTTTTTCTGAACATTTTGGTATCTTATTTGCATTTTTTTGATTTAGTATGAATTAGTTATGAAGTTTTCAAACTGACGGTCAAACGGTCAAAGGGCAAAAGCATAAGAGGAGCAAAGTGACTTGGACAGAACCGGTGACTTTTGGGAATTAGGGGTAAAACAGACGAGTGGGACACAACTAGGGGCATAAATCTAATTATCCCTATTTTATTTTCCCACACAAGACTTCAACATCTCTAACAATCCCAATTGTTGATAAGGTGTCTCCATTAGCAAGTTTAATAGTAACATCTATGTCTTCTATCTCTGCGGGTGATATGTCATTAATAATTTCTTGATATAAGGTGTAAGGGATAGCACTCACACTAGCACATATGTCACCTAAACCATGATAACAGTGATCTCCTATTTTAACTGAGATGACGGGCATGCCAACAATGGGTCTATGTTTATCTTTTTTATCAGGTTTGGCAATTCTAGCAGCTTCTTCACAAAAGTAAATAACATGCCCATCCATATCTTCTTCCAAGAGATCTTTAACCATAGCAATACTAGGTTCTACTTTAATTTGTTCATCAGGTTTAGTTGTTCTAATATAGCTTTTGTTAACCATAGTTGAGAAACATTAGCATGTCCCTTTATCCTAACAGGGAAAGGTGGTGTCTCTGTATAAGCAGAAGGAACAACTGGATCAACATTATAAAGTATAGTTTCTTCATTAACTGGTACCGGTTCTTTAGTTTCTTCTTTAATAGGTGGGTGATATTTAAACCACTTCTCTTTAGGGAGATCAACATGAGTAGCAAATGATTCACAAAAGGAGGCTACTATCTCAGAGTCAAGTCCATATTTAGTGCTAAACTTTTGAAAAGCATCATTATCCATAAAAAATTTAACACAATCATACTTAAGCTTAATACCTGACTCTTTACCTTTGTCGATTTCCCATTCTTCAGAGTTGCATTTAATTCTTTCAAAAAGATCCCATCGGAATTCAATAGTCTTCTTCACAAAAGAGCCAGCACAAGAAGTATCATGCATGGTTTGATCATTACGAGAAAGCCGAGCATAAAAGTTCTAGATAATAATTTCTCTTGAGAGCTCATGATTGGGGCATGAATATAACATTAACATAAGCATCCCCCGAGCTAGAGCAATACTTTCTCCTTCACGAGGCCAAAAATTATATATATAATTCCGATCACGATGAACTAGATGCATAGGATAAATTTTCTGATGGAACTCCAATTTTAAACGACTCCGATTCCAAGATCCAATATCATCGCATAGCCTATACCATGCCAATGCTTTTCCCTTCAAAGATAAAGGGAAAACATTTTTCATAACTTCATCCCTGGGTAAACCTGCAAGCTTGAACAATCCACAAATTTGTTCTACATATATCAAGTGCATATCAGGATGTTCGGTTCCATCTCCTGCATAAGGATTAGCTAGCAGTTGTTCTATCATACCTGAAGGAATTTCATATTCAATATTTTCAGTAGGTGCAGTAGGTTGAGGTCTAGCTAATTATGGTTCCGGTCGAGGTGAAGATACCCCGAACAAACCCCTCAAATGATTGTTTTCGATAGTAACAAGTGACAATAAATTTCAGCACACTATATAAATGTTTCCTTACCAAAGTCACTTCACTCCCCGGCAACGGCGCCAGCAAATAGCCTTGATTACCCACAAGTATAGGGGACCAATTTTAGCTCTTTTCGATAAGTAAGAATGTCGAACCGAACAAGGAGCAGAAGGAAATGACAAGTGGTTTTCAGCAAGGTATTGTCTGCAAGTGCTGAAATTGCAAGTAGTGGAGTAGTTTGATAGCAAGATAATTTGTAACGAGAAAGTAACGACAGTGGTAACAAAAGTGCAGAAAGGTATCCCAATCCTTTTGAGGCGAAGGACAGGCCAAAACAGTCTCTTATGATAAGCAAACTGTTCTTGAGGGTACACGGAAATTTCATCTAGTCACTTTCATCATGTTGGTTTAATTCGTGTTTGGTACTTTGATAATTTGATATGTGGTGGACCGGTGCTTAGGTGTTGTTCTTACTTCAACAAACCTCCTACTTGTGATTAACCCTCCCGCAAGCATCCGCAACTACGAGAAAATTATTAAGAATAAATTCTAACCATAGCATTGAACTTTTGGATCCAATCGGTCCCTTACGGAATAGCGCATAAACTGGGGTTTAAGCTTCTGTCACTCTCGCAGCCCATCATGTAATTGCTACTCCACAATGCATTCCCTTAGGTCAACATATGGTGAAGTGTCATGTAGTCGACGTTCACATGACACCACTAAGGGAATCACAACATACATACTATCAAAATATCGAACACATATCAAGTTCACATGATTACTTGCAACATGATTTCTCCCGTGACCTCAAGAACAAAAGTAACTACTCACAAATGGTAATCATGCTCAAGATCAGAGGGGTATTAAATAGCATAATGGATCTGAACATATAATCCTCCACCAAATAAACCATATAGTAATCAACTACAAGATGTAATCAACACTACTAGTCAACCACAAGCACCAATCTATAGTTGCGGTAACAAGATTGAACACAAGAGATGAACTAGGGTTTGAGATGAGATGGTGCTGTTGAAGATGTTGATGGAGATTTCTCTCCCGAAGATGGGAGATTTGTTGGTGATGACGATGACGATGATTTCCCCCTCCGGGAGGGAAGTTCCCCTGGCGGAATCGCTCTGCTGGAGGGTAAAAGTGCTCCTGCCCAAGTTCCACCTCGAGACGGCGGTGCTCCGTCCCGAAAGTCCTCTCCTTATTTTATCTAGGTCAAAATGACTTATATACCGGAAGATGGGCACCGGAGGTGGGCCTGGTGAGCACAACCCAGCAGGGCACGCCTGGGCTCCATGGCACTCCCAGGTGGGTTGTGCCCACCTGGAGGGCCCCCTCTGGTTGTTATTTTCTCCAATATTCCACATATATTCCGTAAAAACTCTCCGTGAAGTTTTAGCTTGTTTGGAGTTGTGCAGAATAGGTAGCCTGACGTAGCTTTTCCAGGTCCAGATTTCCAGCTACCGGAATTCTCCCCCTTTGTGTATACCTTGCATATTATGAGAGAAAAGGCATTAGAATTACTCCAAAAATCATTATTATGGATAAAAACATTATAAATAATAGTAGGAAAACATGATGCAAAATGGACGTATCAATTACCATCATCAACTGAGCAGATGACCTTGAGGACTACATGGGTCCACAAGAGAGGTCGCGCTCTTCCGTGTCTGCATACATTATGCATCGCTTAATATGATGACATGCTACTAGTTCGTCACGTTCACCTATTAGACTTCGAGTCAGGTCCAAACTAATGTTGAAACTTGAGTTTTTAAATGGTTGTGGGGTACATATTGGGGCAGCAATCAGTACTATCTGTCTACTATCTGGTTAATCTCGGGTGTCTACTATGAGTTTCATGTTGGGTGCAAACAAACATTAAAGGAGACATTATCTGTATTTTTTAACTAAAGCTATTATCTGCCTGCTATCATTGGTTTTGGGTCGATCCACAGTTTGCTACCATCACTCTGGATTTGTGCACGCACTCCTTACATATTCTCCCTATGTTTTATTCCTATGCATGTCAGTTCTTGTACACAATGGAACTGAACATGTAGAGCAAAAGAGACAAGCCTTGTGTGTCAATAAAATTTCATGCAGACGTTGCTCCACGGTGGGCACAAAGGAATCCCCCCTCCACCCATTTTGGATTGTAATCAAGAGGAAGATAACTGTTTTGTGGGGGATTCAGAAGGAGAAGACCACTCCTATTTACCCCCAGAGGTCTACGCTATAACTTGGCATGCTAATGTTGGTAATATCATGCATATGGTGCCTTGCATTGCTTACTTTATACATCAAATATGTCATCTGGTTAGTATAGACATGCTTTGTGTGAATGCCATCTGTTTAGTTTCTTTATCGTATATGTGAATCATGCAATGCTTTCTTGTTTAGCCAGGCATCATATATGTGAATTTTGCAATGCCATCCTGGTTAGCCAGTCATCTTATATGTGAATTATATCATGCCATCATTTTTTATTACGTATTAAATTTGTCAAATTTTAGTACATTCAATTACTCTTCCTGTGCATCAGCCATTCGACACGGTCATGGAAAAATTTGGAGTGGAAACAAGGTCTTCAGAGAAGACAATGCTATCTGACGAAGCGCATGTCTTGCTGGTTACGGATAGCTCCACATAGGAGGATTCAGAGACAGATGACCAGTCCTATTCCCCCCCCCCCCGAGGTGTATGCTCTAACTTGGCAGGGTTATGTTGCTCATATCGTGCGTATGGTGTCTTGCATTGCAATGTCATTTGCTTAGTTTAGACATGCTTTGTGTCAATGCCACATGTTTAGTGTCTAATTACCATATATGTGAATTATGCAATGCCATCTTGTTGCAAGACATTATATATGTGAATTATGCAATTCTATCTTGTTGCAAGGCATTATATATGTGAATTATGCAATGCCATGTTGTTTAGCCAAGCGTCATATATGTGAATTATATCATGTCGTCCTTTTTTTGTATTTCTCATTCCATTTGTCGACAATGTTTGTATATTCAACTGCCCTTCCTGTGCATCAGCCATTTGAATTGGTGATGGAGAAATCTGGAGCGAAAACATGGTTTGCAGAGCAGACGATGCTACCTGCTGAAGCAGATATATTGCTGGTTACAGGTAGCTCCTTAGAGGAGGATTCAGAGGCAGACGACCAGTCCTATTATCCCCCTGAGGTGTATGCTCAAACTTGGCAGGGTTATATTACTCATATCATGCATATGTTGTATTGCAATGCTTAGTTTTTACATCATATACACAATATTGAATGCCATCTCCTGAGTTGACACATCATATATGCGATTTCCCTCTGCTCACTTGCTTAGTATATAAATCATATATTTGAATTATATCATGCCATGATGTTTAGATAGACAGCATGTATCTGAATTATGGCATGCCAACCCATTTTCTAAAGACATAATATAGTTATATCATCTCATCCTATTTACATAGTCATCATATTTTGAATTATGTCATTCTATCCATGAATTATGTCATGCCATCATGTTTCCATCGACGTCATGTTTGTGAATTATGGCATGCCAACCACTTTAATAGACACATCGTATAGTTATATCATGTCATCCTGTTTACATAGTCATCATATTTTGAAGTATATCATTCTATCCTGTTTAGTTAGCCATCATACATGTGAAATTTTGTCATGTTATCCTGTTTAATTGGCCATCATATATGTGAAATTATATCATGCTATTCTGTTTGGTTAGACAACATAAATGTGAATTATTTCATGCCCTGTTTTCTTCCCTACTATCCATTGCACCTGTCTATCTTACAATTTCTGTACATTCAATTACTTTTCTTGTTTATCAACCATTTGGATTGGAGGGGGTGATGGAAGTATCTATGGGAGTAAAAACACAGTCTTCAGAAAAGATAGTGCTACCTGTCAATGCTGATAGAACCACGGTTGTACTTGCCCAAGAACCAGCCCCACCACACATAACCGAGACTCACGCAGATTGTACCCCTACCCAGTTGGACAGAGAACTAGCTACACCCATTCTAACCCCAACCCTAGCAGATAGTAACCCAGTTCCAGTTGACACAACACCATCTCCACCACAGAGCACCCAAACGCGAGTAGTTAGTAAGGCAACTGCAGTGCCCAAAGCATGAGGACCACCACTCGGAACCCCAAGTCAATGCTTAAAGCAGAAGAAGAATTTTTCTCAAGTCAGGTTCTGTAACTATGGTTCATACTCCTTTCCTCTTGCATCACTGTATTTACTCATACCAACTAATTTCAAATTTGAAGGATGCAATTGAAACTCCAATTGCATAGGAGGTATGTTTTAAACCTGTTTCTTTAACGTGTTTGTTGTTGTAAGTTGCTCTATGTTGATTTCAGTTTCAATTGAATAAACAGTTATGTTCTCATGCCATGCACATTACAAGTGTTGTTATTGCTGTGTAGTTTCCCACACTTATATTTTGTCTATGCTGCTTTGTCTTAAATAGATATGATTTGAACTGTCTTTATCTTGATTTGGCAACATAAACTAGAATGATATAGACCATACAGTGACCATACTACATAGATATATGCTTGTTTCATGCTATTACCCTGTCCACCTTACTACTGAACTGGTTTACCAAAATGAGTTTCATATAAAACATGGTAAACCTGTGATGTATTTGTTTGTTTCTCTTTTATAACGCGGATAAAATATTGGAGAAGAGTTCCCCGTTATGCAATGGTAAAGGAAGTAATGTAGATAAGGTTCAAGATAGTGAGACATCCCTGTTGGTCTCCAAGAAAGTTGATAAAAACTATATTGAAGACACTGAGACAACGCCAAAGTGTTGTCTTGATGTAGTGTTGAAGTTACTAGCTACTACAGCTGGCACTAGCTCTTCGAACTCACTGCCTGAATCAGTTTGGCTTCTTGAGTCTCAACTTCCAGTTAAAAGACATCGATCAGATGTTATGCGACAGGAAGCCGAAGGACTGAGGAAGTCCCTGCAAAATTCAGATGCATACTTTCTGGTGCAACATCAACTGCTGGAGGATTCAAGCGCCAAACAAGAGAAAGTTAGTAAGCTTGCTAAGCATCTTGCCAGCATTATGGGTACCCAGGATATTGTTTCTTGAGCTCTTCTAAAGTGGTTTCAGTTCTGGACTTGTTTTGCTGTGGAGTTTATTTGCACTGGTCGCCAACTTTGACAAATAGCGTATGTGATATGCTGCTTTGTTCCCTATATTTGCACTGGTGGCGAACTTTGATGCCCAGTGGATGTAATATGTGTAGTAGTCGTGATAGCCTAGCGTAAGTTGCTTGCTTATTTATTTCCTTGCTCTCTTGTTTATTTGTTTGCTTGTAGTCAGTGCAGTTCTTTTTCCGTGATTTGCTAGTAGCTGCAATAACCTATTTTATAAAACTAGGCCACAATAACCATGGGCTACATATTGACTTTAGTGACCCTGGGCCTCCTACGGGCCTTAGAAACAATGGGCCTTCTATGGGCCGTAGAAACAATGGGCCTTTTATGGGCCGTAGAAACAATTTGCCTTCTACGGGCCGTAGCATCCATGGGCCTTCTACGGGACGTATGATCGATCGGCCACACATGGGCCAATAACAGACCCCATTATGGGCCGTAAATGGGCTAGAGTTGGAATCGTCCGTTCATGGGCCGACCATAACGGGCCGTCATTAACCGGTCGTATTTGATGACGCTATGAAAATGGCCCAACGGATTAACGGTCCGCAAACAAGCCGATTGTAACCACAGGCTGAATTTAGCCCACAAGCAGAAAAGGCCAGTAACAGGCCATAAGTAACCGAATGCTAGAAATGAGCCCAAGAATAAATGGGCCCTGAGAAGGCCAAAAGATAACACGGGTTGGAAATGGTCCAATGGAATAATGGGTCGTTAATGGGTATAAAGCGGTGCACTATTCATTACGGGCCAGTTTCACCACGGGTCGTTAATGGGCCAAGAGTTACAAAGGGCCTCATATGGGCCGAAAGACATCATGGGCCATACATGGGCCGGAAGTTACAACGGGCTGGAATCATATTGGACGGCCCAGATGAAGCTACTAGGCTTAGTTCCGATAGGCCGTAACGGGCCGTGAGTTAGCGGGCCCACAAGCAAAAAAGGCCGTTAACAGGCTTTCATGGGCCGGCCCGTTACCTTTTGACCAAGTCAAACGGGCCGGCCTTTTCACCGGAATGGGCCTCTATTGGGCAGTACCACGTGTCGACGTATCATAGGCGCCTCCTGTCCAATGAGTGGATGACATTTGTCCCAACAGTGAGTTAACACGTGTTTCCTCCGGCCAATGATAATTTTACACGTGAAAAATCCCCATTGGTTCGGGCTGTTAACGGGTTATCGGATCCAAAACCGGACCCGATAGCTTAACGGCGACCCATTACGGTGGATGCCACGTGTCGGTTACCCTTGATGAAGGCACTTCCATGATGCACCATTTATCGTCATGGAAGTGAACACTTCCGTGATGATAATTTTTGTATTGTCATGGAACACTTCTACGACAGCACAGGTATGACTATCTTGATTCTGTCATAAAATCATCATGGATGTACATGCATGACAGAAAACATGACCTACTGTGACAAACACATATCATCACGGAAGTGTATTTTTTTTGTAGTGCGCGCTCCCCTAGCTTGGAGATGAAATGCCCGAGCGAGGTTATGCAGCCTGCCAGCTTCTGCATTTCCTTGAGGGTTTGTTGCGGACTTATTTTTTCTATGGCCTTGTCCTTCTTTTGGTTGGCCTCGATCCCTCTGTGCGACACCACAAAACCCAGCAGTTTGCCAGACGGAATGCCAAACACACACTTTTCCGGGTTCAGCCGTAGGTTCACTTGGCATAGGCTGGCAAATGTCTCCTTTAGATCTTCGATAAGAGTTCTCGCCTCCCGAGATTTCACCATTGTGTCATCGACGTACGCCTATGCGTTCCTCCCGAGCTGTTGTGCTAGGGCGATATGCATCAATCGTTGGAAGGACGCTCCCGCATTGTGCAACCCAAATGGCATGCAGGTGTACCAGTACACCCCGCATGGGGTTAGAAAGGCTGTCTTCTCAATATCTTGCACCGCCATCTTGATTTGGTGATAGCTTAAGCAGGCGTCCAGGAAGCATAGTAAATCACACTCGGTGGTGAAGTCGACAATCTGGTCGATGTGTAGGAGAGGGAAAGGGTCTTGAGGACAGGCTTTGTTGAGGTTGGTGAAATCGACGCACATGCGCTCCGTCCCGCCCTTCTTGGGGACGATGACCGGGTTCACGAGCCAGTGTGGGTGCCGCACTTCTCGAATGACGCCAGACTCCAGCATCTTACAGGTTTCCTGGGTGATGAACGACTGCTTCTCTGGGGCTTGCTGCTGCGCCTTCTACTTTACTGGTCGTGCGTCGGGGCACACCATCAAGTGGTGCTCGATTACTCCACGTGGAACCCCGACTCGGTCCGCCACCTCCCACGCAAACACATCATTGTGCGCGCGTAGGAAACTAACCAGCGCCTCCTCTTGGTCTAGCGGGAGGCCGACGCCTATGGTGAAGGTGGAGCCCGATGCTCCGTCTTCATTGACTGGCACCTTCTTCGTCTGGGCCCAGTCTTGAGAGAACAACTGCTTCTTCTTTGCTGGTGCAGACCCCAGGGACTCCGGGGCTCCCTCTTTGCTTGGCCGCGTGGCCGCCGCGGCTCTGAAAGCGAGCTTGAGGGCCGAGAGCGCATCCTTGTTGTCCCCCGCCACAGTCAGGACACCACTGCTTCCCGACATCTTCATGAGGTTGTAGCCAGGATGGGTTGCTGCCATGAACTTGGCCAAGGCCGTGTACCCGAGAATGGCGTCGTACGGAAGGCCGATGTAGGCGATGTCGAAGTTGATGAGCTCGGTGCCGTAGTTGTCGCTGGTACCGAAAGTGACAGGGAGGTGGATCTGCCCCAGGGAGCAGGTGGAGCCGTCAACGACCCCAGAGAAAGGCTTGGTGGGGCGGAGCCGGCCGTGGGGCAAATTAAGGAGGCCGAATGCTTCCACTGAGAGGACATTAAGCCCGGCACCGCAGTCGATGAGGGTCCTGATGACTGTCGGTGTCAAAACCGGCGGATCTCGGGTAGGGGGTCCCGAACTGTGCGTCTAAGGCGGATGGTAACAGGAGGCGGGGGACACAATGTTTACCCAGGTTCGGGCCCTCTCGATGGATGTAATACCCTACTTCCTGCTTGATTGGTCTTGATGATATGAGTATTACAAGAGTTGATCTACCGCGAGATCGTAGAGGCTAAACCCTAGAAGCTAGCCTATGATTATGATTGTTGTTGTCCTACGGACTAAACCCTCCGGTTTATATAGACACCGGAGGGGGCTAGGGTTACACAGAGTCGGTTACAAGGGACGAGATCTACATATCCGAATTTCCAAGCTTGCCTTCCACGCAAAGGAGAGTCCCACCCGGACACGGGACGAAGTCTTCAATCTTGTATCTTCATAGTCCAACAGTCCGGCCAAAGTATATAGTCCGGCTGTCTGAGGACCCCCTAATCCAAGACTCCCTCAGTAGCCCCTGAACCAGGCATTAATGACGATGAGTCCGGCGCGCAGATTGTCTTCGGCATTGCAAGGCGGGTTCCTCCTCCGAATACTCCATAGAAGAATTTGAACACAAGGATCATGTCCGGCTCTGCAAAACAAATTCCACATACCACCGTAGAGAGTACAATATCCCACAAATCTAATCTGCCGACAAATTTCATAGCGTGACATCAGGCTATGGCCCGGTCTTTATTCGAACCGTTTTTCTCACCCAGCTACTGCACATATTGCGAGGCGGTTTTCCTGGCACGTCTTGTTGAAGCAGAGATCGTGTCCCCTTATCACGGGATTCACGTCAATACGGGTGTGGGTAACCCAACCGCGCCATCAATTGCTGCGCTTGGGGAATAAGCGATTTTATGGGGCAAGTGGGGAGGCGCACAGTTTCTACTGCCCTTATAAAATGACAATGACTCCTCTTTTTCACCCACGCCTTCTTCTTCCCTGCCCATCCATCCTCGCGCACTCGAGCTCCAGCGCCCAAGTTCGCATTCTCTCCGCAAAACCACTCCAAAAATGTCCGGATCGGGAGGCAAGTGGATGGTCTCCTCCGTTACGGAGGAGAACATTACGATGCTCCGGGAAGCCGGATACCTGGCCGCAGACATCGCGCACCGGCTCCCAGACGCGGGGCAGATCGTCCCTACTCCAGAACCCCGCGAAAGGGTTGTATTCCTTACCCACTTCGTCCGCGGGCTGGGATTTCCCCTCCACCCATTTGTCCGCGGGCTCATGTTCTACTACGGGATGGACTTCCATGATCTAGCCCCCAATTTCATCCTCAACATCTCGGCGTTTATCGTCGTGTGCGAGGCCTTCCGCCGCATCAAGCCCCACTTTGGCCTGTGGCTGAAGACCTTCAACGTGAAACCGAAGGTGGTGGTCGGCTAGCAAGCGGATTGCGGAGGCGCCATGGTGGGTAAAATGCCCAACGTCACCTGGCTCGAAGGCTCCTACGTGGAGACCGTGAAGGGGTGGCAACCGGGGTGGTTCTACATCACCGAGCCGCGCGACACCAACTGGGTGGCGGCCCCCGAATTTCGATCCGGCATCCCCATGCGGCTCACCTCCTAGAAAGAGAAGGTTCTATCCTGGGGCTCATCGGTGGAGCTGACCGGACTCCAGAACTGTGTTAAAAACATGATAAGCAAGAAAATCAAGCTTGTCAACGTGGTCCAGGTCATGCTCTTCCGTCGGATCCTCCCATGTCAAATACGGGCATTCAATATGTGGGAGTTCGACCCGGCTAAGCACCAGACGTTGCGAGAGCTTTTCGACACGACGCACCAAGACATCTGGAAGGTGTTGTTCAAGTCCGCCGAGGTACCTCCTCCCCTTACCGAGGATCGTGGACTCAGCGCCAAGCGCCCTGCCAATCCGGTAAGCTCCTGATATCTCATAAGGTGTTCCTTTCCCCAGAATAATCATGTGAGGGATCTGAGCCTCCACGCCATTTAACAGGACTGGGTCGCGATAGCGGAGCGGATCGATTGTCCGGCCCCACTGCCCGAAGATCAAGCAAGGGCTCTCCTTATGGAGATGCTAGTTCCGGTGCCCTATGAGGCGCCGGAGAAGAAGGCCAAGAAGAAGGCCGCGGGGACCAGGAAAGGTCTCTGGCGCAAGGTTGTATCGGACTCATCGTCTGATAACACCGAGGCACCCTCCTCCCACGAAAACAAGGCGGAGGAAGAGGAAAGTTCTCCCCCCCCAGCCGGGGGAGACAAGATGTAACACCCCGCATGTAACTTGCCATCCTTGTAACTCCGACTCTTGCCATTTTCGGCTATGTGCTATGATATTCCCTTCGTGGTCGGGTTTTGTTTTTTGTTTTTCTTTTTGTTCATGTCATGCATTTCATATCATGTCATCATGTGCATTGCATTTGCATACGTGTTCGTCTCATGCATCCGAGCATTTTCCCCGTTGTCCGTTTTGCAATCCGGCGCTCCCATCTCCTCCGGCGCACCTCTCTTGTTTTCTTTCGTGAGCGGGTGTCAAACATTCTCGGAATGGACCGAGGCTTGTCAAGTGGCCCTAGTATACCACCGGTAGACCACCGGTCAAGTTTCGTTCCATTTGGAGGTCGTTTGGTACTTCAACGGTTAACCGCAGATGCCTTCTGTGTGTTCCAGCAAAAACCCCGATCAAAACCAGCCCAAAACCCACCAAACTCTCTTCCATGCTCTAGGTCGTTCGATCACGATCGTGTGAGCAAAAACCGCACCTCATTTGGACTCTCCTAGCTCCCTCTAGCTATATAAGTGCATCCCCTCCCGAAAACGAACGCAGACTAAACCCTAGACCCGCTCCCTCTCCCTCGCCGGACACGTCCGGGCGGAGCCGGACGCGTCCACTCCCACCGCCGCCGCCACGTGTCACCGCCGCCTTCGCCACGCCGCCGGCCCGGGGAGCCCGTACTGGGCCCTCCCGGCCCAGATCCGCCGCCGCCCGAGCCCGCGGCTCCGCCCGCCGGCGCCGCCCCTCGCCCGGCGACCGCCGCCCGCCGGCGCGCCTCTTCCTCGGCCTCCGCCGCGCCGCCGTCCGGCGACCCCGCCTCCGCCCGCGGCCTCCACTCCGGCGACCCGCGCCGCCCTCTCCTCCACCTCGCCGGCGTGCCCCCTCCGGCGCCTCCTCGCCGTCCCCCTCAGCCTCCCTCGCGCCGGCGACCTCGGACCTCCGGCGAGCTCTTCCCCGATCTGGATCGAGTCAAACAGCGAGGTTGACCCCGTGTTCCCCGGAAGTTTTGCCAAGTCTTTGAATTCTTACGATATGTGCCCCTGTTCAACATTGCATAACTCTCTGCATATAGCTCCGTTTCGCGCGTGTAATATGTCAAATTGTTCGCCTCGTGATGCTCTACATTTTTTTCAATTGCACCATGGTCATTTGAGGCCATCTTGATGCCCAAATCTCTCATGCAAGAGTGCTAGTTGCTGTTATCTGCTGGATCTTAGCAGAACTTGGCGATTTGTTCTTTTTGTATCATTTAATATGTGCATCTTATGGGCATGAGCTCTACATGTGTTTTGTTGTATGCCATGCCATATTTCCAAGGGTGTATGACATGTATTTTTTTGATCTCTGTGGTGACTAGCACAAGCATGCAAACTAGGCCCCGTAATGTTTCTGATTTCATACTTGGTGATTTCTGTCTGTCTGCTGTTATTTTGTTGCCATGTAAACTTGATGCTACAGAGAGATCCATGCATATTTTGGAGATGTTCAGTAAGCATGTTTTGTAGATATTGTTGTAATTGATCCATTGCTGCCCTTGTTTGCAATTATGGAGTGCCATAGCATGACTCAATCTTGCTCTACTTTTGCTATAAAATATTTCTGTCAGATTCTTAACATGATATTCATTTTTGCCAAGCTCATTGTAGTTGATCCATACATGCTATGTGTTTTCTCTTGCCATGGATAGCTTCATAAACTTGCCATCTTGCTGTAGGTATGTTTTTTTTTTCATGCATTGCTCTGTAGTGAGTGCGTCAAGCTCACCAACATGCCTTCATATTGTTGTTTCTGCCATGCTCTGTTTTCTGCCAAGTCTGAAACCTGTTAACGAAACTTGCTATGTTTACATGGTTTCCATCATATCTTCTGGTCCTTTTTGGCTTATGGTCAGTAAGGGACTTTTGTCATATGCATTTAGTAGAATACTGCCATGCCTTGTTTTGCCATGTTAAGTTCCTGTAGCATGTTGATTTCGTGCTCTGAACATTGCTACCTGATGCTGTTTTCTGCCATGTCCAGTAATTTCACCAAGTCTGTGAACCTGTTATCCTTTGCACTTTTGCCATGCTTGTTTGAGCTTGTTATGTTGTGATCTAGCCGTATCTTAGTGTTCATCTTTTGTCAAGCATCTCCTGCAGATTACTGCCATATGCTTTGTTGCTATGTTGTAGTGCTGTAGCATTGTTACTTGTTGCATTCTAAGTGCTATCATGCTGTTAATCGCAGATTCGTGACATTCTTGTTTTGCTTGCCATTTGCAAACCGTCCATCCGTTTCCGGTGATGTTTATATCGATTTCGACCGAAATAATCTCATCTTTCTAGTGGCGTGCTTGGTTTGCCAAGTTACTGCCTTGTTCATCATTTTCCTTCCAGAGCACGCATGGGCACCGCATATCATATCTTGCATATCATACATGTTTTGCATCATGTTGCTTGTGCATTTCTCGTGATTGATTGTGGTTCCATTGCTTGTGTTCTTGTCTTGGGTAGAGCCGGGAGACGATTTCGTGAATGAGGAACCTGTTGAGTACGCTTACGAGGATCAAGCTTTCGACAACTCTGAGAACCTTGCAGGCAAGATGACCACCCCTCGAAATCACTTCTATCTTTGCTTTGCTAGTTATTCGTTCTATTGCCATGCTGCGCTACCTATCACTTGCTATATCATGCCTCCCATATTGCCATGTCAGCCTCTAACCATCCTTTCCTAGAGAACCGTTGTTTGGCTATGTTACCTCTTTTGCTCAGCCCTTCTTATAGTGTTGCTAGTTGCAGGTGAAGTTGAAGTTGGTTCCATGTCAGAACATGGATATGTTGGGATATCACAATATCTCTTATTTAATTAATGCATCTATATATTTGGTAAAGGGTGGAAGGCTCGGCCTTATGCCTGGTGTTTTGTTCCACTCTTGCCGCCCTAGTTTCTGTCATACCGGGATTATGTTCCTTGAGTTTGCGTTCCTTACGCGGTTGGGTGATTTATGGGACCCCCTTGAAAGTTCGCCTTGAATAAAACTCCTCCAGCAAGGCCCAACCTTGGTTTTACCATTTGCCACCTAAGCCTTTTCCCCCGGGTTTTCGCGAGCCCGAGGGTCATCTTTATTTAAACCCCCGGGCCAGTGCTCCTCTGAGTATTGGTCCAACCTGTCAGTCGCCGGTGGCCACCAGGGGCAACTCTGGTCTGGCCTATCGAAAGCTTGGACAATCCGGTGTGCCCTGAGAACGAGATATGTGCAGCTCCTATCGGGATTTGTCGGCACATTCGGGTGGCTTTGCTGGTCTTGTTTTACCATTGTCGAAATGTCTTGTAAACCGGGATTCCGAGACTGATCGGGTCTTTCCGGGAGAAGGTTTATTCTTCGTTGACCATGAGAGCTTATGATGGGCTAAGTTGGGACAACCCTGCAGGGTATTATCTTTCGAAAGCCGTGCCCGCGGTTATGAGGCAGATGGGAATTTGTTAATGTCCGGTTGTAGAGAACTTGTCACTTAACCCATTTAAAATACATCAACTGTGTGTGTAGCCGTGATGGTCTCTTCTCGGCGGAGTCCCGGAAGTGAACACGGCTTGAGTTATGAATGACGTAAGTAGGAGTTCAGGATCACTTCTTGGTCATTTCTAGATGACGACCGTTCCGTTGCTTCTCTTCTCGCTCTCTTTTGCGTATGTTAGCCACCATATATGCTTATTGCCTGCTGCAGCTCCACCTCATTACACCTTCCTTTCCTATAAGCTTAAATAGTCTTGATCTCGCAGGTGTGAGATTGCTGAGTCCTCGTGACTCACAGATTCTACCAAAACAGTTGCAGGTGCCGATGATGCCAGTCCAGATGATGGGATCGATCTCAAGTGGGAGTTCGATGAGGAACGTGGTCGTTACTATGTGTCTTTTCCTGATGATCAGTAGTGGAGCCCAGTTGGGACAATCGGGGATCTAGCATTTGGGGTTATCTTATTTTCATTTGGATCTTGACCGTAGTCGGTCTATGTGTGTATTTTGGATGATGTATGAATTATATTTATGTATTGTGTGAAGTGGCAATTGTAAGCCAACTCTTTATCCCATTCTTGTTCTTTACATGGGATTGTGTGAAGATGACCCTTCTTGCGACAAAACCACAATGCGGTTATGCCTCTAAGTCGTGCCTCGACACGTGGGAGATATAGCCGCATCGTGGGCGTTACACAAGAAAAGGAAGGCCGCCCCATCTGGGGAGGCTGAAGGGTCCAAGAAGGGAAGGACCCTCCTTCCGGACTGCTCCACAGCGGCGGCTTTCAGCGACGAAGAGTGGTTACCCAGGGACAAGCCCCTGGCGAAGTCATAAGTATCCGGATACCATAATAGTTCTGGTATGTTTTGCTTCTTATCATGCCAAACATGATCATGCAGTCCATCCAAGGCCCATATCGACGTATCCTCTTCGGATGAATCTTTGGGCCAGTCGGAGATGAACGACGATTCACTCCTGACCGCCTCCTCCCCCCGCCCTACGGACGACGTCGAGGTGTTGTCTCGAAGGGCACTGAACCAAGGGGAGGTAGTTCTAGAGGCGCCCCAAGGCGACATCCCAGACGCTGGGCGCATGGGGGGCAAGACTCCCATGGGCTCTAATGACGGGGGCACCAAGTTTAGCCCCCAGCCGAATACTGCGTCGGAACCTCCAGTGGTTCCGGATTCTGTCAGGCGACGCCTCGCAAAGGGGGGCGAGCCATCTGTGCCGATGGCCTTTGTCCATCCAGAGGCATCGGACAATTTGCTGAAGGCGCTTCGCGGCGCTTCCATTGACGAAGAGTACCGCACTATCATGAGTGCGGTGGTCGAGAAGGTTCGGTCCGCCAAAAGTGGACTGACTGAAGCCTGCGCCAGCCTCCTAACAGGCTTTGAGGTAAGTAATCAAATTATGAGAAAATTCTATAGCATAGACAGTAGCCCCTGATGCTCTGTTTGGTGTTCGCAAAGGAAAGCCGAACAGAGGATCAAATAATAATCGCAGGAGTCTAATCAGAATGTGTCTATGTGAATAAGTAGGCTTCGCTGCTGGCTGCTGCCGCTCGTACTGTGGAGGTCTCCGCACTGAAGCGGGACCTTGAGCGGTCTGAGGAAGAGCTCAGCCTTACCAAGAGGCAGCTCGAAGAGAACAAAGGTAAGTGATACCCCGTCTGTATATTGATAAAAAAGAAGGTGGTTGTTAGATCATAGGATCGTCATGAATTTTGCTAGGGGCGATGACCGAAGTGGCGGCCCTGTAGAAGGCGCTATCCGAGGACGAAGACAAAGCGGCGAAGGAGCGCACCGAGCGCGAGAAGCAAGAGGCCCGAGTCAGCGAGGTTCAGCAAGAGCTCCAGGATTTCGTCAAGAAATACGAGTCCTTGGAGCGTGACTCCAAGACGCAAGGGTCCAGGCTTTCGAAGGCCCTCGAGAACGCACAAAATGCCAAGGCC
This sequence comes from Aegilops tauschii subsp. strangulata, assembly GCF_002575655.3. NCBI lineage: Eukaryota > Viridiplantae > Streptophyta > Magnoliopsida > Poales > Poaceae > Aegilops > Aegilops tauschii. Next base: position 208,185,128 of record NC_053037.3, read on the forward strand.
GAAGCCCAAAAGGCCCTCCAGGAGATCCAAGCGGTCAAGAAGATAGCAGCGGGTAAGGCATTCATTATGCAAAGCAAGCATGTGAAGGAAACTTTCCTTTTACTTACCCGAATTCAGAGCTCTCCAGGAGCGTTCGCAGATCTGCCCCGCAGCGTATCGGATGCCGCAGAGTTCTACCGGGCCGAGGAAGGGAGCTCGACGGAGAAGTTGTTCTGGTCTCAGTATACTGGGACCGAACATCCGATGCCCTTGAGCAACCAGTTGAAGCAACTGGTCGAGCTTCACAAGGCGGCCGAACTGGCCATGAGGGGTCTCATAGTCCGGATGTGGCCTGGCGAGCCCCTGCCTGGCAGCTACTTCGGCCTGGTAAAGCGGCTTGTGAATGCGTGCCCACGGTTTGAAGTCATAAAGCGGTCCGTCTGCATTGAAGGTGCGCGCTGGGCTTTTGCCCGGGCGAAAGTGCACTAGGCGAAGATGGACGCCGAAAAGCTGGTGAAGGAGGGGCCACCGGAGGGCAAGGAGCATCGCCACCCCGAAATGTATTATGACACTGTCCTGACGGCTGCTCACCTTGTGGCAGAGGAATGTGCTAAAGATGTAATATTTGAATGAATGTACTCATGTGATCCTGTAATATGAAACGAGTTCATGTGAGCTATGTAACGCTTGTTAATTTAAAATATTACCTTCTGTGCGGCCATTTATAAAATCTGAGAGTTGGCCAGTCATCGGCTTCTGCCCCCATGTAACTAGTGCTGAGGTGTTCGGGATAAACCTGATCACTCTTTATCCCAGTTTTGGGTCCTTCGAAGGAGGTGTTCAGCACAATGAACCAGGCAATCGGACTATAAAGCTTTATCACTATCACTTAGCCATAGAAGTCTACAATTTTAAATTTTGGCGAAGCCCCTAGTATTCGGAAGGCCGGACATGGGGCGCTATGTACGCCTAAATCGGACAAGGCCGACTCCTCACCCGAAGCGGAAAATATCTTTAAGGATTTGAGACCTCTCGAACAGCGACCAGCTCTCACCGCATCATGACAGTCAGTTTTCGGCTTTCTCTACTGAGGTGTTCATCCGGAAGAACCGGGACACAATCGCAGTAGTTCTCCCAGTGCTACCTTAGCCGATATAGCAGAACGTAAGGTACCAAAACATGGGAGCCGGGCAAACCCAACTATTAACCCAAGACATGATTCAGAGCTGATGCATATAATGTTATAAGTTCGGGGTGCCACACTGTCGAAAGTGTTCGGACTTTTTCATGTCGTGTTATCGGGTACACTGAAGCCCCTGGCGCACTGGACGTATCAGAATGTACGGGTGCAATTTGCTGTAAATAAGCAGACAGGGAAAAAAGATGAAGGAATGCAATAATGAGATAATGTTATACATGGTTATTTAAATGATACGTCAAAGCGTATGCATACAAGTAGGGCAAGCTGCGTGTGGGTATGCAAAACAGGTATAGCGATCGTTATCAGAGACAACCTAGGGATTCCCTTGTACGTCAAAGCTTCTTGCTTCCTTGGTGTTTCCTTCCCGAGATGGGTCCGATAATCAGACGATCGGAGAGGGCCTTCAGAGAATAGGGGCCTAGCGATCCTGTTGTAGGGTACTCCGGACTCGCTTGAAGGTGTCCGGGGGCCTTTTCGCCAAATTGGCAGTTTGCCTCAGAAGGGTGCTTTGCGCTTCTGCTACGAGGGCCACAGTGTGCTCCTCCATGCGGAGCGAGCGTTCTGTGTTTCCATTAACTGTTATAACCCCGCGAGGTCCTGGCATTTTGAGCTTGAAGTATGCATAATGCGGTACCTCATTGAATCTGGCGAATGCGGTTCGTCCGAGCAGTGCGTGATAGCCACTGCGGAAGGGGACGATATCAAGATTAACTCCTCGCTTCGGAAGTTATCCGGAGATCTGAAGACCACTTCCAGTGTGATTGAGCCCGTGCAACAGGCCTCTACACCTGGTATGACACCTTTAAAGGTGGTTTTTGTGGGTTTGATCCTTGAGGGGTCTATACCCATTTTGCGCACTGTATCCTGATAGAGTAGGTTCAGGCTGCTGCCACCATCCAGAAGGACTCGAGTGAGGTGAAATCCATCGATGATGGGGTCAAGGACCAATGCGGCAGAACCGCCATGACGGATACTGGTGGGGTGGTCCCTGCGATCGAAAGTGATCGAACTTTGGGGCGACTGGCTCCATCGCATAGACGTCCCTTAGTGCGCGCTTCCGTTCCCGCTTGGGAATATGGGTTGCGTATATCATGTTCACTGTTTTCACTTGGGGAGGAAATTTCTTCTGTCCTCCTGTGTTTGGTGGCCGGGGCTCCTCACCGTCGTCACAATGCAGCCCCTTTTCCTTGTTTTCGGCATTCAACTTGCCGGCCTATTTGAACACCCAACATTCTCTGTTGGTGTGGTTGGCTGGTTTATCGGGGGTGCCGTGAATTTGACACGAGCGATCGAATATGCGGTCCAAAGTGGACGGGCCCGGATTGCTTGTTTTGAATGGCTTTTCCGATGATCGGATTTAGAGCCACGGCACTAACTGCCGTGTCTTCGGCGTTGTCGCCGTTGTTGCGGCGCTTGTGTCTGTTGCGACGTGGCCTGCCGTTGCTATCTTTGGCATCTGAATTGCCAGGGTTTCTTGATGTGTTGTTGCTGCGAGCTAGCCAGCTGTCCTCGCCCGCACAAAAGCGGGTCATGAGTGTCGTGAGGGCTGCCATGGACTTCGGCTTCTCTTGGCCGAGGTGTCTGTCGAGTGGTAGGTGCGACATATGCCAGCGGGTGGCTTATCATTGTGGGAGCCAGTAAGACGTCGCCGGTGCCTGGAAACGGGATGAGGCGAAGACATGCATGCCGGCGAATCTTACCCAGGTTCGGGGCTCTCCGTGGAGATAACACCCCTAGTCCTGCTCTGCGGGGTCTCCGCATGATCACTAGATCAAAACGAGTAGCTACAAGTGCTCCTTGAGCTGTCTCGAGGGAGAAGAAGAGCAAGGCTAGCTCTCCCTTTCCTCTCTATATGGTGTGTGTGTAACTCTATGAGACCAACCCTTTGCATGGGTGCCCCGGGGGGTTTATATAGGCCTACCCCCGGGGGTACAATTGTAATCCGGCTAGGCGCGGGTCCCAGCCATCAGTGTCTGTGTTCGCCGGCTTCTCTGCCGGCCATTGGGGCCCGCCGACTGGTGGGTCCCGCCGGCTGCCGGCCTCTTGGCCGACAGGCCGGCCCCACCGCCTGGGGGTCTTGTCGATGGCTGGTTACTGTAGCCTCGCCCCTGATGACGAGGGATTGGTCGAGGTAAGCGTGGCTACAGTGTGCCGCCTTGTGGGCTCTCACCGTAGCCTTACCTCGTCTTGTGTCCTTAATGTGGCACGTGTTTCGAGGGAGGGGGGTAGCTGGCTTCTGGGGGCCGGCTACGCCCCTGGCCGACTAGGGGAGACCGGGCTGCCTTCGAGCGTCTCTCTGGCTAAAGGGGCCCGCCGCCCACGGGTCGTACTGGCATCTGTCGTGGATGACGTCGAGGCCAACATGGCTACAGTGCCACGCCGCACGGGAGACGGCTGACCCGTATGGCGTCCTGTGGCCATGCCGCTTCGGGATTCGGGGGTAGTGGGCTGTACTGTGGCCACGCCCCGTCTTATCTCCGTTATGTGGGCGTAGTTTTGGTGGGTGCGGTCTTGGCCTGCTTCTTGGAGTCGGCGTTCTTCATGGCCGGCTTTTGGGAGTCGGCGCTCTTCGTGGCCGGCTTTTGGGAGTCGGTCCTTTTGGATCCGGCTTCCTAGAGTCGGCCATCTCGTAGCTATCTTGGGGGAGGTTTCTGGGAATGGGTCGCCTTCTGAGAGTCGGCCCCTGGGATAGCCGGCCGGGGGAAGGCGGCCCTGTGCTTCGAATGCTTGAAGGCTCAAATGGCCTGATAATTTCTTGAGAAACCGGGGGGAGTCGGTTAGGCTACCCGTGGCTATTTACTCCGACAGTAGTCCCCGAAGCTGATTGGGCTTCGAGGTGGGGTGGAAGTTGAGAAGCTCGGTCGGCTGCCTATCTTGACAAGCCGGCAGCTGGGAGCCAGCTTCGGCTAGGCGCGCCGTCTTGGCGAAAAATTTTGAAGTCTGAGGGCGGGAGTCTGCCAGCGCGCGCACCGGGCCACGGGCCGGCCACTTGCCGCCTGCGAACCACGTGGCATCCCTTGGCTAAAAAGCCTGCCAGCCCACGCGCGCGATGAGACGTCGCCGCAGGTCGGGGGCCCGCCACTCCTACGCCCGGGCCCAGGCGCGGATTCTCTGCGGCCCAAAGCCGCCCGCACGTCTTCCTGTGGCGGTTTCAGCACGCCTTTACGGCGTAATAATTGCGGGGCGTGGGGGGAGTGGGTGCAGTTAATCCCACGTCTCACCCCACGCCTCGCCTCCTTGGCCTCGCCGTGCGAAGCTATAAGTAGGGGGAGGGGGGGAAGCGGCAGGCGCTCGCACGCCCCTCTCCTCTCCGCCATCTTCTTCCTTCTCCTCTTTCTTGCAACAGTGCCTCGCCGCCACACCGTTCTACCACTCGATTCTCCGCCGCCATGCTCATTCTCGCCAGCCCTACGCCGCGATGCAGTACGGCAGGGATTGGGACGGCTCCAACATCCATGAGGATCACGTCGAGTTCCTCCGCAAGACGCGGCGGCTGCCCGGCGCGGACAAGGTGCGGGTCCGTCTTGCGCCGGCGAAGGAGATCACGCCGGAGCCGGAGGAAGGCAAGCGGGTAGTCTTCTGCTCGCATTTCTTGCGCGGCATCGGCTTGCCCGCGAGCGCCTTCTTCCGCTCCTTTCTCGAGTTCTACCAACTCCAGCCGCACCACCTCACCCCTAACACGGTGGTGCTGCTGTCCGCCTTCGTCACCTTGTGCGAAGGCTACCTCGGCGTCCTCCCCACCCTCGAGCTCTGGGGGGAGTTCTTCCAGTCCAAGCTGGGCACGCGCATGCAGGGCGTGCCGGCTCAGAGTGGCGCCTTCATCGCGATGCGGAGGGTGACTTCCGACAACCCCTTCCCCGTCATCACGTTGATCCAGTCGGTGAAGCTATGGCAGAAGTCATACTTCTATGTGAAGAACGTCGCCCCGCAGGGCGACTACGTCAATCTGCCGGCGTACAAAGCCGGCCCGCCGGCGGGTAGGCGGCCCCAGTGGTTCTATCGGGCCGTGACGCTGACGCCGGCTGGAGCCGCAGCTGTCGCCCGACTGCGGGTGATGATCAAGTCGGAGGGCTTATCGGGGCCCGACCTGCTGGCCGCCTTCCTCATGCGCCGGGTGCTCCCGCTCCAGAGCCGCCCTCATCTGATCTGTCAGATGAGCGGCCAGCTCGATCCGAGTCGGATGTGCACCAAAGACATGCCGCACGACGAAGTGGCCCATATGGTGAACTACCTTGCGAACTGCAAGCTCTCCGCAGAGTGGCAGTTTGGCAAGGAGCCGTATTGCCGAGCTCACCCGCCGCCCACGGTATGTTCTCTTTTTCTCTTTCTCCTCTCTCAGTTTTGTCGCCGAGTTCCTTTTGGCCGACTCTGACTAGTCGGCTTGTCTCGACAGAGCCCTCTTCTTCGGCCTGCGCACGGGTCGGACGCGGAGCGCCGATTCGTCCCCGACCGGGCGGAGCACGATCTAGAGGACCCCGACTTGGGGGCGGCCGCTATGGACGACAACACCGAGGCGGGCGGTGGCCAAGCCAGCGGCGAGGCAGGCGGCTCCGGGCTTGGAGTCAGCTTCGACGACTGGTCGGACGAAGACGAGGCGGAAGTCGTCCCACGCCACCAGCCGGCGCCTGGCCACAACGCGGGTTCCTCAACCGCGCCCCCTGCTCGGGGCGGCGGGAAAAGCGTCGTGCCGCGCCGGGTTTGTTCGGCAGTCGGCCGAAGAAGCCCAGAGGCGGGGCAGCGGCGACCAGGCGGGAGGAGGCGGCCGCGAAGGCGGCCCGGTTCCGCAAGGCGGTGAAGCAGCCGCAGACGGTGTCGGCGTAAGTATATACTCCTTCGTGTATTCTTTATTCTTTTCTCTGGTAGCTCCTGAGTCCTTGCCTTTTCTCCAAAAAACCAGGGCTCCATTGTCGCTCGAGCGGGCTGCTGCCGCCTCCGTCGTTGGGTCGCCGGGAGGATCTGGGAGCACTACTCGCCGCGTGGACCCCCGTGCCGATCTTCAGGCGGCGACGGAGCGGAACGCGCGGGAGGTGCAGGAGGAGCGGGAGGCGCGGGAGGCGGAGGCATCGAGGGTGGCCGCCGCCAAGGCGGCGCAGGAGGAGGAGGCGGCGAAGGCGCGCGCTGATGTCGCGGCCAAGGCCCAAGCGGAGGCTGCGGCTGCGGCGATGGCGGAGGGGGCCTTGCTGGTCACTCCACTACGTGTCGCGGCGCCTGGGGCCCCAGAGCCCTCGCCAGAGGAAGCCGGCGGTGACCAGCCGGGGCTGGACAGGGAGGACGACATCGTCATCCTGGAGAGGGTGGCGGCACCGGCCCCGCTGACTGGGCGACTCAAGGCGGCCGGCCTGACCTGCCGCCTGTGCAATCGGCCGGGGGCGAGCCGGCCGCGAGGACCGATCTGGTGGTCCAGACGCCGTCGCGCCAGCGCACGGGGAAGGTCGCATCAGAGCCGCAGAAGGCTGCATCGGAGCCGCAGCCGGCCGCGGGCTCCAGCTCGTCGGCCCAGGATATGGAGGTGGCCAGCGCCAGCTCGGGGTGGACGCCAGGTGGAGGGACGGCCGTGATGAATGTGGCCGCGCAGGACGTCCGGACCCGGCTTCAAGCCCAGGCTACGGCGCTGAGGAAGTACAACGACGAGTTCCTTGTGACGCGGGCGGCCATCCGGGTTAGTCTTCTTTTCTTGCTTTTTTTATCTTGGTTTCTTCCGTCGGGGCGCGCCAGCGCACCCGCTGGGTGTAGTCCCCGAGTTCCGAGTCGGCTGCTGAGCAGGCGGCTTGGAACTTCTTAGCGGATCTAGTTTTGCTATTCTTGCTCTTACTTCGCTCTTCTGCCTGTCTTGCGGGACTACCACAATCTTCGCGCGGCTGCCTTCAACTCCCAGGCTCGGGAGCTGACCCAGAAGACCGCTGACCTATCTGAGAGCCGGGGTAAGTGCTTCGTCCTTTATCTCACGTGGGGGCGCGTCAGCGCACCCACTGGGTGTAGTCCCCGAGATTCGGGCCGACTGCTGAGCAGTCGGGTCGGATCTTCCTTGACGACTTCTTCTTGTTGCTTCCTTTACTCTGCCATCCTTGAAGCGGCCAACGCCAGTCTACGGGATTAGCTGGGAGGGTCTCAGGCTGCCCTCCGTGTTAAGGAGGCCGAGTTTGCCGCCTTGGCGCAGGAGCGTGACCGCCTGGCCAAGAGGTTGGCCGACCAGGAGGAGAGCCACAAGGCGGCCCTGAAGGCGGTGCAGGACAGCGAGGCCGCCCTCCAGGCCCTGATCAATGGCTATGGCCAGATCGAAGATTTGGTTGACGGTAAGCCGCCTTCTTCTTCGTCCTTTCTTGCCGCTTGCCGTTTTGGCTCGTTTTCTGACTTGGTGTTTTCTCTTCTTTCTCTTTCTTTCTCGCGCAGAGTACTTCCCTGGCTACTCTACCGCCGCCAACCAGATCATCGAGGCCCGCTGCGAAGCACAGAGGCAGGCTGGCGCCGAGATCGTGCCAAACGCTCGCCGGTCGCTGGAGGAGCAGCTCTTGGCGATCGAAGCCCGCCTCCAGCCGGCTCATTGCCTGCTCCACCGGCTTCAACGTGTCGGGGCGCAGATGTTGGCCGCCCTCTGGCCTGGCGAAGTGGTTCCCCGCACCCCCAGTCGGACTACCGACTGGCTGGAGGTGGCGGTCGGCCGCTTCGAAGCATGGAAGGCTTCGGCGGCTCGGTCCGGCGCCAGGCTGGCGCTGGAGTTCGTCAAGGCCTGGTATCCCGGGCTGAGTCTGGACCAGCTGGCCACCTGGCGGCGTCAGGCCGACACGGAGCTGGAGCCGGCGCGGCCGGCTATCATCCGGCGGGCTTCAGCGATCGCCGACCACACCGACACCAGCGCCTTCGCCCCCGAGGTGGACGACAACGGTGTTGCCCAGCCAGAGGAATGGTTCGGGCTGAACCCGGCGGACAGCGAAGACTCGGCGGAGGAGATCGACTCCAGCGACGAGGGCGAAGAGGAGGAGGAGGAGGGTGAAGACGCCGGGCCGGATGGTGGAGCGGCCGGCCAGCCTCAGCTTGACCGTGCCTCCAGCAACACAGCACGCGCGGGTGCACCGCGTGTTGCTGGCGATGATCAAGCCGAGACCCGCTAGCCGGCCACTCCTTCAGCTGGTGACGCCGTCTCCACCGACCAACCCGGCTTCCACACCGTGCCTTTAGTCTAGTCTGCTATCTTTATTTTCCTGTCTTATCACTTTTAGAACAATATTTTGTTAAGTTTGCACAATTCCACCCACTGGGGGTGTATTTGAACTATGTTGATTGCCGGCCTGTTGGGGGGCTTTATATGTAGATATGACTATGCATGTGTTTGGCTTTTCCTTGTTCTTTGCTTTTCACCCTTCTGCTATTTCCTTTGCCGCCCTCCCTTGGTTGCCGCCTCCCCAGTCAGACAGTTGCTCTGCAATCTGTGGCTGGAGAAGTGCTTGGCCAGTTGGGAGGGCAAGTACTCTAGCCTTGTTGGATTATAGCGAAGTGTTTGGGAAGCCGGCCAGCCGGCTGTTCTGATAGCCGGCAAGCGTGGTTGGAGGCCGTCCTTTCGCTATACAAGTTCATTAGTCCTTAGCCGTTTTTCGTGTGGGCATCCTTTCTGCCTTGGCTCTTGCTAGTCGGACAGTCGGTTCTTCGAGCTGCGACTTTCAACAAGAGAGGACTCGGGAGCCGGCACACTACTTGTCTGACTTCAGGTAGAACTTTAATATAGCTTAAGGCGGCCAGTCCCCGGGCCGACTAGTCGAACCCGGTGCCAGACAAAAAATCAAATGTAATAATACATTCATGGATATGACACTCGTCACTCATAGATAAGTGAAGGCAGTCCCCGAGTGCCCCTCGGGGGGCCTGTTGTCTTTGTACTTAATACAAAAGGGTAGCATGATACATACTGCTTTTAACTGTAAAATCTTCTCAGGAGGTTCGCGTTCCATGGTCGTTCCGACTCCTTGCCAGAATCATCCCTCTTGCGAGCTCTTGGTTTTTGCGCGTCGATCAGGTAGTAGGAGTCGTTGCCTAGTGCCTTGCTGATGACGAAAGGGCCTTCCCAAGGGGCCGAGAGCTTGTGCTGGCCGGCTGTTCGCTGGATCAGCCGAAGCACAAGGTCGCCCTCCTGGAAAGATCTTGGCTTGACCTTGCGGTTGTGGTAACAGCGCAACCCCTGCTGGTAGATGGCGGACCGGCTGAGTGCTAACAGCCGGCCTTCTTCCAGCAGGTCGACACCGTCTTCTCGCGCTTCCTTGGCCTCCGCCTCCGTGTACATGGTGACCCGAGGCGAGTCGAACTCGAAGTCGGTTGGGATGACAGCCTCGACACCATATACAAGGAAGAACGGAGTGAAGCCGGTTGACTTGTTAGGGGTAGTATGCAAACTCCAGAGGACAGCCGGCAGCTCATCGAGCCAGCAGCCGGCCGATCGCTCCAGTGGTACGACCAGTCGGGGCTTGATGCCGGAGAGGATGAGTCCGTTTGCTCGCTCGACCTGGCCGTTTGACTACGGGTGGGCAACAGACGCTAAGTCCAGTCGGATGCCCTGCGTCGCGCAGAAGCGTGCCAGTGCTCCTTTGGCAAAGTTTGTGCCGTTGTCAGTGATGATGCTGTGCGGTACGCCGTACCGAGTAGTGATGTCGGTGACGAACGTCACGGCAGTCGGCCCGTTCAGCTTCTTGATCGTCTTCGCTTCGATCCACTTGGTGAACTTGTCCACGGCGACAAGCAGATGTGTCAAGCCGCCGCGGGCTGTCTTGAATGGGCCCACCATGTCCAGTCCCCAGACGGCAAAGGGCCAGGTGAGGGGAATGGTCTTGAGTGCAGAAGCCGGCAGGTGTTGCTTGGAACTGAAGACTTGGCATCCTCTGCAGCTCTTGACTATCTCTTTGGCATCTTCCAAAGGAGTCGGCCAAAAGAAACCGGGGCGGAAAGCTTTGGCCACAAGTGATCTTGAGGCTGCGTGGTGGCCGCATTCGCCTTGATGGATATCCTTGAGGATTGCCACTCCTTTCTCTGGCTCGACGCAGCGCTGGAAGACTCCAGTGACACTGCGCTTGACAAGTTCTCTGCTTATTATTGCATATGCTCCGGCTCGTCGTTGCACTAGTCTTGCTGAGATCTCATCAGTCGGCAGCTCTCTGTTGACTAGGAATTTGAGGATGGGCTGGGCCCATGATGGAGCTGTGACTTCTTCTACTGTTAGTACGGCCACCATGACTAGGGTGGGTGGGTCGGGTGGCTTGGAATTGGAGTCGGCCACCGCTTCTTGTGTTGCTGCAGTCTCCGGGCCGACTGCTGCAGTCCCCGGGCCGGGTTCTGAAGTCCCCGAGCCGGGTTCTGAAGTCCCCGAGCCGGGTGTGACTACGGCAGTGCCCGGGCCGGTTGTCGAAGTCCCCGTGCCGCCTGCAGGGTTCCTCCAGTCGGATCCGGCTGCATCGGGGACAGGCGGTACGAAGATAGAGTCCGACTCTGGAGACGGCTTGATGGATGGCTTGAGGAGGCGCTGGAGGGAGACACCGGTTGGTATAGCCTGTCGGGTGGAGCTGATCCGTGCCAGGGCATCTGCTTGGTCGTTGTCGGCCCGTTGGTACGTGAAGGAACTCGCACCCTTCGAAGTACCCACTGATCTGCTGGACGAGGAATCGATAGCTCGCCATGTTTGCATCCTTGGCGTCCCAGTCGGCAGATGACTGCTGGACCACCAAGTCTGAGTCGCCATAACACAGGATCCGACGTATGCCGAGTTCTTTGGCTAGCCGGAGCCCATGTATGAGCGCCTCGTACTCGGCCACATTGTTGGAGGCGGCGAAGTGGATTTGCAGCGTGTATCTGAGTTTGTCGCCTTTGGGAGAGGTGAGGACGATGTCGGCTCCCAAGTCGGTGCGCTTCTTGGACCCGTCGAAATGCATCCGCCAATGGGTAGAGTCAGGAGCCGGCGGTAGGTACTGGGTCTCGGCCCAGTCGACGAGGAAGTCGGCCAACGGTTGGGACTTGATGGCGGTGCGGGGTTGGTAGAACATTGTGTACGGTGCCAATGCAATGGCCCATTTGGCCACCCGGCCGGATGCATCCCGGCTGCCTATGATCTCGGCAAGCGGGGCGGTGCACATGACCGTGATGGGATGCTCTTGGAAGTAGGGCTTCAGCTTCTTGGCGGCGAAGTACACCCCATAGCACATCTTCTGGTAGCGCGGGTAGTTTTGCTTTGAGCTGGATAGTACTTCGCTTAGATAATACACCGGCCTTTGGACTAGCTGGGCTCGACCTTCTTCCGGGCGCTGGACCACGACAACTGTACTGACCACTCGGCTAGTCGCGGCAATGTAAAGGAGCATGGGCTCCTTCTCAGTCGGCGCCGCCAGGACAGGTGGAGTAGTCAGCATTTTCTTCAACTCATGGAAGGCTTGGTCGGCATGGTCATTCCACTCGAAATGAGTGGATTTCTTCATGAGTCGGTACAGGGGGAGGGCCTTCTCTCCTAGTCGGCTGATAAAGCGGTTTAAGGAGGCCAGGCACCTAGTGAACTTATGCACATCTCGCAATTTGGTGGGAATCTCCATCCTCTCGATGGCCTTGATCTTCACAGGGTTGCACTCGATGCCGCGTTTGGAGACCAAAAAGCCTAGCAGCTGGCCGGCTGGTACTCCGAACACGCATTTCTCGGGGTTGAGCTTGATCTGGAATCGGCGCAAGTTGGCAAATGTTTCTTTGAGGTCCTCCAGCAGGGTGCCGCGCTTCTCTGTCTTCACCACAATGTCTTCTACGTAGACGTGGGCATTTCTGCCGAGTTGCTTGAGGAGGCATTTCTGCATGCAACGCTGAAAAGTGGCACCGGCATTCCTTAAGCCGAATGTCATAGTCAGGTAACAGAAAGCTCCGAATGGTGTGATGAAGGCTGTCTTCAGGCGGTCTGCTGGGTCCAACTTGATTTGATGGTACCCTGAATAGGCATCCAAAAAACTCAACAGCTCGCATCCGGCCGTGGAGTCTATCACTTGGTCAATCCGTGGCAAAGCAAACGGATCTTTGGGGCAGGCCTTGTGGAGGCTGGTGTAGTCTATACACATGCACCACTTGTTGTTCTTCTTCAATACCAAGACGGGGTTGGCAAGCCACTCTGGAAAAAATACTTCCATAATAAAGCCAGCAGTGAGGAGCCGGGCTATCTCTTCTCCTACGATTCTTCGCTTCTCTTCTGACAGTCGGCGGAGGGGCTGCTTGACCGGCTTCGCGTCGGCTCGGACGTGCAATTTTTGCTCGGCGAAATCCTTCGGGACACCCGGCATGTCCTTTGGGGACCATGCAAAGACGTCTCGATTCTCACGGAGGAAGTCGACGAGCTCGCCTTCCTATTTACTGTCCAGGTTTGCCCCAATGACAGCAAACCTTTCCGGGTCCTCCGGGTCCAGAGGTATCTTCTTCGTCTCCTTGGCCGGCTAGAAGGATCCCTGCGCATCATAAACTTTGGGGTTGGGGGACAAGGCCGGCTGTTTGCCGGCCATGGCCACAACCCGTTCCAGCATCTTCTTCTCTTCTGCCACTACGAGGGACTCGGCCAGCCGACTGCTGGCCATAGCACACTCGATGGACTTCTTGTAGTCGCCGGCTACAGTGAGGATCCCCTTCGAGCTCGGCATCTTCATCTTCAGGTAGGCGTAGTGGGGCATAGCCATGAACTTGGCCAGAGCAGGTCGGCCAAGAAAGCATGGTAGGGGCTCTCCAGATCCACTACCTCAAACCAGATCGCTTCTCGGCGAAAATGTTCCTTGTCTCCGAAGAGAACATCCATCTTGATCTTGCCGATCGGGGAACAAGACAAGCCGGGCACGATGCCATGGAACACGGTCCGGCTTGGCATGAGCTGCTTCGCCTTGATGTTCAACTTCTCCATGGTATCACGGTACAGTATATTGATACTGCTTCCGCCATCAATCAGCACGCGGGAGAATCGGGCAGCTCACCTCTCCGTCGCGAGGGTGACATCCAAGACTAGTGCATAGGAGCCAGGGGATGGCATCACCTCTGGGTGGTCAGCCTGGCTCCAGTTGATGGGCTTCTCGGACCAGTGCATGAACTCGGGGGTGTTAGAGGCGACTGCGTTGACCTCTTGGTGCTGACGGCGCCGACTACGCTTGTCTTCAACTTGGCTTGTGAAGACGACATAGGCGGCGTGCTCTTCAGGGAACTCATCTTGAATGGCTCCGACTGCTGGTTGAGCCGCTGGCTGCTGGGGGGCTGGAGGCGGCGGGCCGGGAGGCGGAGGCGGCACCAGCCCCTCCCCCTTGGAGATTCGCGTCAGCCAATGGCACTTTCGGGTCGTGTGGTTGGACGGCTTCGCGCCGCTGTGGAACTTGCAGGGGGCGTCGAGAGTCTGCTCGTAGGAGAAAGCTGGCTGCCAAGCCGGCCTGCCACCCTTCTTCTTAGGAGCAGGCCGCTCTTCGGGCTGCTCATCTTCAACTGTAGCCACTTGCCGACTGGTGGAGGGCGGCATAGGGGCCTTGCGCTTGTGATCGTTCTGGTAGGGGCGCCGATTCGAGTCGCCAGCCGGCGTCTTGGGAGCCGGAGCGATCACCTTCCCAGAGGCATCCAATCGAAGCTCGGTCTTCATAGAGGAGTCGGCCGTGGCGTACTTGCCCGTGATGATCAGCAGTTCTTCGAGGGTAGCCGGCTCGTCGCAGAGGAGTCGGTGCTTGAGGAGGGTGCCCTCTCGGCACCCGATGGTGAAGTACTCGATGGCCTGAACCTCGTGCACCCCCTCGCAGGAGTTGCGGAGCTCGGCCCACCGCGTGAGGTAGTCGCGGGTCGACTCGTTTGGCCTTTGGACGCATAGGGAGAGCTGGCGAGGCTTGGGAGGCCGCTTGTACGTGCTGGTGAAGTTACGGACAAAGACTTCCATGAAGTCCAGCCAGCTGTTGATGTTGTAGGGCTTGAGGCTGTTGAGCCAGGTGCGCGCCGTGCCCTGTAGCATGAGGGGGACGTACTTCACGGCTACGCGCCGATTGCCGTTGGCTATGCTAACAGCGGTAGAGTAGTCGATGAGCCAATCTTCCGGCTTCACAGAGCCGTTGTACTTAGGTGTGTCTTCGGGGAGCGAGAACCCTTTGGGGAAGGGCTCGTCGCGGGTGCGGGGGCCAAAGCATGGTGGACCGACATCGTCTTCTTCTTCTAGCACCAGGGATCGAGCCAGGCGGTCGATCCGGTGGCGGGCGTTGTTCTCGCCGACTGCTTCGCGGTGGCCTAGTCGGCCACCAAGAGTCGGATGCATGACAAGCGGCGGGGCGGGGTATCTCTCCCCTCGAGGCGGGGGAGGAGGCGGATTTCCTTGGCGCTCCACCGCTCGAGGGCGACCTTCCGCGTCGCGCTCGATGGTGATACGAGTCCGGCTGCGGTTAGCAGCCGGCTCCTTGTCTTTCCTCACGCGGGCGCCGCTCGTAGTCGGCGATCGGGATGTCGCGGCGTGCTCCCGGCGCAGGGGAGGACTCTCAGCGCGACCGCCGGCTTCGTGTCGTTCTGCAGCCGCGTCAATCAGCTGCTGGATCCGCCTTGTCATCTAGGGGAGCTCATCGGCTCCCAACCCATTTAGCTCTTCAGCGGCCGCCTGAGCGGCTCGCAGATTCTCGAGCGGGGTGGCGTAGACGGGGCGGTCTGCCCCCAGCATGCTTGCGATAGCCACGCCACGCTTCTGGACAAAGCCGGCACGGCTCGGCCCGCCACAAGGCGGCGTGCCAAAGGCGGCGCTGTCGACTTCGCGTTGGTGAGCCTTGGTGAGGCGTCTCATGGAGGCTATCTTCTGGCCTTCCGAGATGAGGGCGAGGCGGCGTGCCTCCAAGGTCTCGGCGTCGGCGTCGGCCGGGATGGGGACAGATAAGTCGTGCATCGCCGCTTGCAGGGCGTCGTGGGCGTTCTCGCCCGAGTTGGCGACGTGGCTGATGACCAACACTTTGGTCACAGCGCGGTTGCCGCTGTCAGCTGGAGGGAGAGGGTCGTCGAAGACCACCACGTCGGAGGGGTAGGCGTCGAGTGATGCCGTGTCGGAATCGACAAGCATCGGGTCGGTAGAGCCGACCGACTCCAAGTCTACAGCAGGCTCGCCGGAGACGTGAAGTTGGTCGAGGAGGCTGACGAGGCGGCTCTCGGGGTAGTCCGTGCCAGCGTCGGACGCGGGCTCGTCGGAGATGCGAGTCTCGCCGAGCAGATCGGCGAGGCAGCTCGCTGCGCCTGCGTCGTCTACGCCTTGCAGCGCGTCGGGGCAAGCGCCATCGGGCGCAGCAGGCTGGCTGCGCTCGCGGGGGAGAAAAAGGGTTCCCGTCCAGAACAGGTCTCCGGACGACGGTGCACCTGGCCCCATGGTGGGCGCCAAATATCGGGTGGTAGGTGCGACATATGCCAGCGGGTGGCTTATCATTGTGGGAGCGAGTAAGACGTCGCCAGTGCCTGGAAACGGGATGAGGCGAAGACATGCACGCCGGCGAATCTTACCCAGTTCGGGGCTCTCCGTGGAGATAACACCCCTAGTCCTGCTCTGCGGGGTCTCCGCATGATCACTAGATCAAAACGAGTAGCTACAAGTGCTCCTTGAGCTGTCGGATTCGAGGGAGAAGAAGAGCAAGGCTAGCTCTCCCTTTCCTCTCTATATGGTGTGTGTATAACTCTATGAGACCAACCCCTTGCATGGGTGCCCCGGGGGGTTTATATAGGCCTACCCCCCGGGGGTACAATTGTAATCCGGCTGGGCGCGGGTCCCAGCCATTAGTGTCTGTGTTCGCCGGCTTCTCCGCCGGCCATTGGGGCCCGCCGACTGGTGGGTCCCGCCGGCTGCCGGCCTCTTGGCCGACAGGCCGGCCCCACCGCCTAGGG
Source organism: Aegilops tauschii subsp. strangulata (assembly GCF_002575655.3). Lineage (NCBI taxonomy): Eukaryota > Viridiplantae > Streptophyta > Magnoliopsida > Poales > Poaceae > Aegilops > Aegilops tauschii. Next base: position 208,201,164 of record NC_053037.3, read on the forward strand.
GTCTTGTCAGCGGCTGGTTACTGTAGCCTCGCCCTTGATGATGAGGGCTTTGTCGAGGTAAGCGTGGCTACAGTGTGCCGCCTTGTGGGCTCTCACTATAGCCTTACCTTGTCTTGTCTCCTTAATGTGGCACGTGTTTCGAGGGAGGGGGTAGCCGACTTCTGGGGGCCGGCTACGCCCCTGGCCGACTAGGGGAGACCGGGCTGCCTTCGAGCGTCTCTTTGGCTAAAGGGGCCCGCCGCCCGCGGGCCGTACTGGCATCTGTCGTGGATGACATCGAGGCCAACATGGCTACAGTGTCGCGCTGGACGGGAGACAGCTGACCCGTACGGCGTCCTGTGGCCATGCCCGCTTCAGGATTCGGGGGTAGTGGGCTGTACTGTGGCCACGCCCCGTCTTATCTCCGTTATGTGGGCGTAGTTTTGGTGGGTGCGGTCTTGGCCGGCTTCTTGGAGTCGGCGTTCTTCATGGCCGGCTTTTGGGAGTCGGTCCTTTTGGAGCCGGCTTCCTGGAGTCGGCCATCTCGTAGCTATCTTGGGGGAGGTTTCTGGGAATGGGTCGCCTTTTGAGAGTCGGCCCCTGGGATAGCCGGCCGGGGGAAGGCGGCCCTATGCTTTGAATGCTTGAAGGCTCAAATGGCCTGATAATTTCTTGAGAAGCCAGGGGGAGTCGGTTAGGCTACCCGTGGCTATTTACTTCGACAGTGTCGGGCGAGCCACTCATCGCGGATGTTATGCATAAATGCCGCTAAGGCCTCGGCATCCGGACATTCGACAATTTGGTTCCTTTTAGTTAGGAACCGAGTCCAGAATTTCCTAGTTGATTCCTCCGGCTGTTGGGTTATGTGACTCAAGTCATCGACATCCGGTGGTCGCACATAAGTGCCCTGGAAGTTGTCAAGGAATGCGTCTTCCAAATTCTCCCAACTGCCAATGGAGTTTGCCGGCGGGCTATTCAGCCAATGCCGAGCCGGCCCTTTGAGGTTTAGTGGGAGGTAATTGATGGCATGTAGATCGTCACCGCGGGCCATGTGGATGTGGAGGAGGAAATCTTCAATCCATACCGCGGGGTCTGTTGTACCATCATATGATTCAATGTTCACGGGTTTAAAACCTTCTGGGAATTCGTGATCCATTACTTCGTCAGTGAAGCATAGGGGGTGTGTGGCGCCTCTGTGCCGGGCTATGTCGCGACGCAGTTCATAGGAGTCTTGTGTGTTGTATTCAGCCCTGCCGGATTTGCTTTTAGTATATCCGGCGTGACGGTCGTCGTCACGCGTTGGGGCGCGCCCCGGTGATCCATAGATCGATCTTGCATGTCCTGCTTTGTTTTCTAATACGTCTCGCAGGTCCTGCGTGTTACCCCGGGCCGTGGTATTTTTGTTTAACTGGCGACGGGGTGCAGGCTGGACGTCGGCCTGATATGCCGCTTTGTCCCAGCCACGAGGTCGCCGGTTAGCCGCATCGTACGCTGGAAGTGTAGGCTTTAATGCTTCCTCCTCGAGTTGGGGTAGCAACCTGCGCTTTGGGTAACTTTTGGTTGGGCGCTCGAGTTAGTATTCCTCAGCCGCCAGGACCTCAGTCCATCTATCCGCTAGCAGATCTTGGTCAGCTTGAAGCTGTTGTTGCTTTTTCTTCAGGCTTTTTGCTGTGGCTATAAGCCGGCGCTTGAAGCGCTCCTGTTCGACGGGATCCTAAGGCACGATAAATTCTTCGTCGCCGAGGCTCACCTCGTCTTCGGAGAGAGGCATGTAATTGTCATCCTCTGATTCTCCGTCTGCTGTCTGTTCCTTAGGGCTAGCTTGCCCATCCTCCCACTCGAAGCCTGGGTGGAGGGGATTATCTTCATCTTCGGCACTATCCGCAGCGTTATTGTCTCTTGTGCAGGTATCGCTGCTTTTGCTATGGCGGGGCTTAGAGCGACGCCGATGATGCCGGTGCTTAGATTGCTTCTCGAGGTATTATCCTCTGTTGCCTTATTGCCATCGCTTTCTTTGGGGGTGTCCACCATGTATATATCATATGATGAGGTGGCAGTCCAGCGCCCTGTGGGCGGTGGTTCCTGTTCTTCTCCTGCATCATCGCCCATACCATTGATGTCTTCGGAGCCGAAATCGAGCATGTCAGTTAGGTCGTCGACAGTGGCTATTAAGTGGGTGGTGGGTGGGGAACGACTTTCTTCGTCGTCCGCTTCCCACTCGAGCCGGACATAGTTCGGCCAAGGGCCTCCTGACAAGGAGAGAGACCTTAATGAATTCAGCACGTCGCTCAGGGGTGAGTGCTGAAAGATATCCGCGGAGGAAAACTCCATGATTGGCGCCCAATCAGATTCGATTGGCACGGACGCAGGCAGTTCGGAGCCCGTGGCCGGGGACGAATGCAAGGTTCCGGCAACACAGGTCTTTTAGGAGGTGAAGTCAGTATTCGGCTCTATCGCCACTGAGTGTGCAGCCTCCGTGGCGGGGTCCATCCACCCGTCCTCGGACAGCGCAATCTGCTCCGGATTGAGGGCCGGAGTAGCCACAGGTGTGATCTCCCGAACACCGTCCGACGGTAGGGCTAAGTCATGCTCGGCATGACTGTGCGGCGCACCTGACATGGTCTTGAATCCGTCGAAGATCAAGTCTCCGCGGATGTCGGCAGTATAGTTTAAGTTTCCAAACCTCACCTGACGGCCAAGGGCGTAACTCTCGATCTGCTCCAGATGGCCAAGCGAGTTGGCCCGCAGTACGAAGCCGCCGAATACGAAGATCTGTCCGGGGAGAAAGACCTCACCCTGGATCGCATCATTGCCGATGATCGAAGGAGCCATCAAGGCTTTAACGTGACGGCACAGTGGAACTCTCAATGAAAGCACCAATGTCGGTGTCAAAACCGGCGGATCTCGGGTAGGGGGTCCCGAACTGTGTGTCTAAGGCAGATGGTAACAGGAGGCGGGGGACACAATGTTTACCCAGGTTCGGGTCCTCTCGATGGAGGTAATACCCTACTTCCTGCTTGATTGATCTTGATGATATGAGTATTACAAGAGTTGATCTACCGCGAGATCGTAGAGGCTAAACCCTAGAAGCTAGCCTATGATTATGATTGTTGTTGTCCTACGGACTAAACCCTCCGGTTTATATAGACATCGGAGGGGGCTAGGGTTACACAGAGTCGGTTACAAGGGAGGAGATCTACATATCCGAATTGCCAAGCTTGCCTTCCACGCAAAGGAGAGTCCGACCCAGACATGGGACGAAGTCTTCAATCTTGTATCTTCATAGTCCAACAGTCCGGCCAAAGTATATAGTCTGGCTGTCCGAGGACCCCCTAATCCATGACTCCCTCAGTGACCGCCATGTTAGAGATGGTGGGGGTGTAGAGCATCGGCAGCGCGCTGGCGCCGGCCGTGGTCGCGGGGTGGTCCCTCGAGTCGAAGGTGAGCTCGGCCTTAGGCACCGCCTAGCCCGGAGGAGCTCCCCGCCGCACGTGGGCGGTGCCCATCTGGCGGAAGAACTGCTTGGCATGGCGGTCCGAGTCCGGCGCCTGCGAGCCGCCGAGGAGGGCCGCGGCTGCGTGGGATGCTGGCGCCGCGAAGCGTGCGATGAAGAGGCCGCGCAGCTCCTCCCAGGAGGCCACTAAGGACTCCGGCAAGCCCAGGAGCCAGGCACACGGAACGCCCATAAGGGCCATGGGTAGCTAGTTCGCCATGGCCTTGTCATCGCCGCCGGCTGCCCAAACAGCCTCTGTGTACACCTGGAGAAATCCTGTCGGATCCATCGCGCCATCGTATCGAGGCGGCAGCTCCGGCCTAAACTTGGGCGGCCACTGCCCTCGCCGCAAGGCGAGGGTGAAAGCCCGGAGACCAATGGCGCCTCCGAATGCACTCGCTGGTTCGGTCGGTGGAGCCGCGCTCGCCATGAGAGTCAAACGGCGTGGGCGGTGTATCGCAGGTGGAGAGGCAAATCTTCGACACACCCCAACTTGGAGCGCCAAATGTCAGATTCGGGGCTCCGCAAACCCTGGATAGGTTGGAACTCTGGGGTGCGTGCAAAGAACTCAACCTCCCCAGTCTGCCCACTCGTCGATCCCACAGCCAACTTGATGAACTAGAAGGAAATGGGACACAGAAGTTTACCCAGGTTCAGGCCACCTTCCGGTGTAATACCCTACTCCTGCTTTGTGGTGGATTGGCCTCGAGGTGGGCTAAGGATGAACTAGTATAGTGGGAGAACAATCTCAGGTGGTGTGTTCTTGTGCTGGTGAGGGAGAGGATGGTCTCAATCATCCGTCCGTCCTATGGTGGTGGCTAGGCTTTATTTATAGTGGCCTTGGTCCTCTTCCCCAAAATGAAGGCGGGAAGGGATCCCACAACAGCCAAATTCGAGGTGAGACAACTAGTACATCCTGTCCTAACGAAAGGTGGTCTTCACCTACAAAGCTTCTGGCCATGACGCCGTGGTGGGCTCGGCGATAACCTCCGTCCTGCCGTCCTGGTGGTCTTGGTCTTGTAGCACGGAAATGGAAACCTTTGGCTGATTCCCGGGACTCCATGCCTGTGGTTGCCTCCTTAGCACCAAAGAGGAAACCTGTTGTACTGCGCCCGCTGGCACCCACCTGGCCTTGGTCATCATTGCTCACGTCATCTAAACCTCACGAGGTGAGGGCTTGCATAGAACTCTCCGCTCCTCAGGAGCCAGCCTGAGGAGGCCGCTCCTCGTGAGGGTCTTGCATTGTTGGTGCTGAAGATGGGCCGTACCAGGCCATCGATGGAGTCATGCCACGGGCTGCAGGCAGGCAAGTCTGGGTACCCCGGTTCCTAGAACGCCGACAATGCGGTAAATATAAGCTCCTTACCGTTTATTGGATCCATTGAAATTTTCACATCTTCCAAAAGTTGTTTCTACACTTCCAAATGTAGATCCTTCAGTTTCTGCATCTCATAACTTGCAAGTATGTTCACTTATGCATTACAACTAGTTAGTTTCCTCACTTGTACTTATTCATGGATTTGTACAAATCGAGAACCAACTCACATCAATGAGTGAATGTCTTCGCACTATGAGCTCAATGTGTTCAAACTGATTTATCGACAAAATCTTCTGAGAATGCATATGAACTCTTCCCCTTCTCTCGCATCTCTAATGCTGTCTTAGGTACATGTTTGTGCGAGAATCCCTTGGTTCTCATAGTCTGCATTCATTTGCAGAGTTCTTACAGCATCACATTAGATCACACTACTGCAGGATGCTTCAAACGCGACACTACGATCAGAGACCCTTCGACGAAACTGTGTGCGACGCAGTAATCGCAAACGGTGGTGTAAAATAAGCATAAAAAAGGTGCAAACCGTTTGCGATGGCGGGGACATAAAAAACGGTTCAGATTTTAGTTGCGTGTGCGATGCTGAGCATACGGTTCATCCATACGAACTGTTTTTGATTAGACAGAAGAACAGAAACGGGCAGCCATATCAATGTGTATGCGATATAAGGCATACAGTTTGCTCCGATGAACTATTTGCGATGATCGAGGTGAACACAAACGATTCGGCGTAACAACATGTGTGTGATACCCGTCAAACAGGTCGGTAATCCGAATTGTGTCCGATCATTATAGACAGCCCATACGGTCTTTTTTGTGAATTGTGTGCTCGTCAGGGCACACAGTTCAACAAACCAACCGGTGGGCGATAATGTAGAAGATCTCTGTCGAATACTTATTAATAACTGTCTGCGATGAGATTGACAGGATAAACAGAGATAACAAATTAATATGAGCGAACAGAAAGAGAGATATGTACAATCTGCTTAATTTAGTCCTTCTTCTTCTTGTTGTTGTTGTTGGATGGCCCCGCGACATCGTCTTGGCGAGGACGCTTCTTGCCGCTGACGGTTGGCTTTTCATCGCCGCCGCTGTCATCATCGTCATTGTTGTCGTCGTCGTCCTCCTCCTTGTTCGACCATTCCTCCTCCTCATCATCGTCGTCCTCTTCGCCGTCCTTCGACGGCTCCTCGTCCATCTGGTTGTCGTCTGACGACTCTGGAGGCGGCGTCCCTTCCATGATCTGGATATAATCGAGGTCTGGGCTCAACGCCGGACTCATGGAAGATGAGCGGGATGATTCCGATGTTGACCTATCATCGGGAGACAGAATGTTGGCCGAACTGTCGTCCTCGCTATCGCTCGACATGGCTGTAGAGTGTGTGCCAGTGTGTAGCACGGCCTGCCGGGGATGATGAAGATGGTGGACACTTAAGAGGGGTATGCAGAGAAGAGGAAATGCCAATTGAAGCGGGGGTTGATGTATTATCTAACCGCTGATATAATCAACCGCAATTATTTGTACCCAGTCGCTCCAAATTCCCGGGGTTGCGCAGGACTCCTATTGAATGGTTTATTTTTTCAGGACAAAAAGAAGGAACGGGTATTGGGATGATGCACCGGTACCGATACAAATGGAGTAGGACAGTTGGCAAGCAATACATTGAGCTCTTCTTATTGATAAAGCCAGTAATAATCAAACTACAAAGGAAAAGAAAAAAAGACAAAGAAAAATATCCACACGAGTCTCCGCGTAACATCAATGGCATAGGACCTAGATGTGCATTACTTAGAGCACATCTAGATGTGCTTTAGCAATATTGTCAAACAAAACCCCTAATCATCATTGCAAACAGCACATAGAACATGGCTAATGCGACAACCAGAACTACACATGCTAGTTCCTTCTTGTCTCTTGCTTTCATTTGTTGCCCGTGATTGATTCTTTCTTGCCTCATCGTACTGATTGAACATTCCAGATCAGCCAGTTTCTTCTTCGACTTTACGTTATCTTCTGCAAGCTTGGTGATGACACTCCGAGCCCTGCCATGCCATTCTTCATCTAGCCAGTTAATAAAGGCACAAGCCCCATATCCCTGCCAATGTTAAATAGTATTCAGGATGAGCGGTGCCATTAACAGAAGTAAAATGATGAACTTAGCACTAACCTCTAAGGGGCAATTGAGAAACGACCTGCCAATGTTGAATCCCTCCATGCATACACATCGAGTGGGAGTGTGCCCGTGCACACAACTCAGCTTTTGGTACTTCTCGGTGGCGCAAAACTCAGAGTCGAACTCATGTTGCGGGAGTCTGGAGTCATGCTCCAGATCCGGCAGCACATCGCTTTCCTAGGGGGAGGGGGTGTCATTCAGGACGGATTTAGCAAGGAGCTATACTATGGACATGCTAAAAAAGATCGGGGTAGATTGGAACCTGACAGGACGATTCGAATCCTTAATACACCTGCCTTCTGATGACCTTAGGCAAGTGCTCAGCGGCGACGGCCGTCGTGGCGGCAATACAAGCAGGAGAAGCCGCACCGAAACCATCAGCACCACTCGTCCGCATTCCCCCAATGTCAGCACCACGCGAGGGAATTTGGAGGCTATCTAGGGATTTGGGGGAAATAGGGAAACTGTGGGGATAAGCTAACGGTCGGGAACTACTTATGGCACTATATGTTGTATACGGCACACTGTTTATACATGTCGTTTGTGTTAGGTATTACAATGTCACACACGATTTCCACAACAAACCGTGTGATAAGACAACGTAGGTTAGACACGGTTGCCGTTACATAACCGTATGTGATGTACTACCTTGTCCATATAATTGAGTTACAGTGATATCGTGTAAATAGCCGCTCTGCGGATATCTGTAAAAAAACAGCCGCTCTGCATATAGAGATGGCGGCGGCGGCCTAGGCAGCGGCTACCGGAGAAGAGGTCAATCCTCGATCGGCGGGCAGTGGCGGCGTCATAGGTGGTCAATCCTTGGTCTACGACGGGAGATAGGAGGAGCTCAACCATCAAGGTCGGCGGCGGCGTGATTCGAGCACATCCATCGCGGTTGATGGCGGGATAGTGGAGGTTGAACTTCAGGCGGCAGCCGCACTAAGCTTTGCTCCTCGACCCTCTTGTCTCGGCGCGCCGCTGCATCGCGCTTCTCTGTCTGCTGGGTGGAGGTCGCCGCGCGTCTAATTAATTAAGGTATTCTTTTCGTGAGTGGCTTAATTAAGGTATTCAATTCCTAAGGGTAGTGTTGTACTAGTACTGTGCGTGTAAATTGACTGGCCATTAATTTTGGTCATTGCACGTCTGGATAACAACATGGAGCGCCCTTAGTAATTATCAAAATAAAACCTTGTGATTTGTGCACGCATCTTTGGGCAGCAGTTAATCCGTGTATTAACGTTGTTGTTTTGTTTTTAATTACCATTCGTGTGGTGCAGATGGAATGATCTCGATGGATGAAGAATCAATAAACCGCAGATTTTATCAGTGGCATGACAGAGTTCATGAATTTGACTGAAAGTACAAAGAGGAGAATTGGTGATGCGGATTACATCATGTGTCCATGTACTGGTGCCAATACAGAGTCACATGAAGTTGCAGATGTCCAGTTGCACTTAGTGTCTAGGGGATTCATGGATGGATATACACGTTGGACCAGACACGGTGAAGAGGAGGTCATGGATGAAGATACCCAGGGCAGCGAGATGCCAAACCCCGATTAGTGTCACATGGATGTTGAATCTAACATCGGGGCAGAGGCGTCAAGCTACCAATGGAACACCAGAAAGATGAAACGCCCACTGGAAAACCAAGACGTCGACGCAGATGACGACGATCTTGATTTGCCAGATTTTGCTGCTATGATTGTAGATTTAGAGGGCCGAAAAAAGGATATGATTGGGTACAAGGATCTGCCAACCATTGATGCAGACTCCAGGAAAGAATTGTATCCAGGTTGCAAAAAGAAATATTCCAAGTTGAGTGCCACCCTAGCGCTTCTCAGATTTAAAGCAGCAAATGGTCTATCAAACAAGGGCTTCACAGAGATGTTAGGTCTTTTCAAAGAAATTCTTCCAGAAGATAATGTGCTCCCCAGAAGCATGAATGAAGCAAAGAAAATTGTTTGCCCATTAGAACTTGAAGTACAGAAGATACACACTTGTGTGAATGATTGTATATTGTACCGTGGTGAGTACAAAGATTTGCGTGCATGTCCCACATGCAAGCATGCCCGATAAAAGCGCAGGAGAGAAAAGGACAAGTACAAATTGGACGACGAGATCAAGAGAGGAATCCCATTCAAGGTTGTTTGGTACTTGCCTTTAATTCCAAGGTTGAGGCGTTTGTTTGCAAATCCTAGAGAGGCAAAGAGGTTGAAGTGGCATCATGATGAGCAAATTGCGGATAAGTTTATGAGGCACCCGAAAGATGGGGCTTAGTGGGAATTAATTGACAACAAGTTTGTAGACTTTGCCAAGGATCCTAGAAGTATAAGGCTCGGCGAGTGTACTGACAGGATGAATCCTTTTGGCGATATGAGCACCAATCACAGCACATGGCTAGTGCTTCTGTGCATATATAACCTAGCTCCTTGGTTGTGTATGAAGAAAAAAAATATTATGATGTCAATGATTATCCAAGGCCCGAAGCAACCTGGAAATGACATCAACATTTACTTTCAGCTACTGGTATAAGAACTGCTGACAGTGTGGATAGATGCGCCTGCTGTAAAATGTTATGATGCTTATAGAAAGGAGATTTTTGATCTACATGCGATCCTGTTGCACACCATTCAAGATATGCCGGCATTAGGCAACACAACAGGGCAGAAAACAAAGGGAGATGTAGGGTGTGTCACATGCATGGATAGGACAGCTAGTAGAAGACTTCCCAACTTGCACAAGACCGTGTATTTGCATCGTCGTAGGTTCTTACGGAAAACTCACCCATACGGAAAGATGAAAGCTGAATTTCATGGTACGGCAGAGCCATGTGTGGGATCAAGACCCTATGACGGGGAGGTGGTCCACAACATGGCTAAAAAACTTAATGTTGTTCTTGGCAAGAACCACCCTTTGACGGTAAAACAAACACCCAAGGGTCAAGTGTTTAAGAAGAAATCGGTGTTCTAGAAATTACCTTACCGGGAAATTCTACGTGTACGTCACTGCATCGATGTCATGCACGTAGAGAAGAACGTATGTGAAAGCATCCTTGGTACTCTGCTCAAGATTAAAGGTAAAACAAAGGATGGTGACGGTTCACTGCTCGATATGCTTGCTAATCAATCAAAACGCAAGAGTGAAGCAGAAGATGATGACAAATTCATCAAAGCTCGCCGGAGTTACAATTTCAGTACAAAAGAAGCAACACAGTTATTCACCTATTTGTTGTCAGCTAAGACACCCTCTTCCTACTGCGCAAACATCAGAAGTCTCGTGGATGTGAGCTCAGGTAAAATGAAGTTGGGACACATGAAGTCACATGATTGCCACGTAATGTTGACACAAATCCTCCCGGTGGCCATCAGGAATCTGATGGACATAGATATAAGAAACACACTCATTGACCTCTGTGATTTCTTCAACCAACTATGGCAGAAAGTTGTAGATCCTGAAGAGTTGGATCATATGCAAGAAGATATTGCAAGAATATTGTCCAACCTAGAGATGTTTTTCCCACCGTCATTCTTTGATGTCATGGTCCATCACACTGTGCACCTTGTCGACGAGATAAAGTATTCTGGTCCTGTGTTTCTTTGCAACATGTATCCCTTCGAGCAGTTCATGGGAATACTGAAGCGCTTTTGTGAGAACCGAAACCATCCAAAGGCAAGCATCCTTAAAGGTTATACTGCGGAGGAGGTGGTTGAGTTTTGCACCGAATACATGAAACAAAGACCTATGGGTTTTCCCCTCTCTCGCCACGAGGGAAGGCTGAAAGGTAAGCCGGTCCTTGCTGGCACGCAAATGGCTACACCGGGAGAATTGGCAGAGAAAGCCCATTTGTCAGTACTGCTTAACAGCCTAGTTCTCAGTGTTTATGCCAAAGAACACTTGGCGGAGATTCACCAAAGCTTCTTACCAATGGTGCCTTCATCAGATGTGGAGATGAAGGAGCACACTAAGAACTACGCCAAATGGCTGAAGAATCGTTCGGCACAAGGATCCATCGATGACATTGCTACGTGGTTGGCACAAAAGTCATCACCTACGGTGTTGACGTACCAAGCATATGACATAAATGGATACACGTTCCACACTAAGGAACGTGATCAGAAGACCTCATATCAGAACAACTGTGTTCGAATAGAATGCATGACTGTAAATGAAGTTGATAAAAGGGTATACTACAGAACCATGAAAGAGATTTGGGAGCTTGACTATGTGAATGTTAAGGTGGCATTATTCAAGTGCGCATTGATCCCTCTTGGTCATGTAAGGATTGATGAGTACAGGAAGACCTGTGTTAATAGGACAACGATGGCATATCATGCGGACCCATTCATTCTTGCTAGCGATGCTACCTAGATTTTCTTTGTGGAAGACCCCTTGCATAAGAACTGCCATGTAGTGATGCATGTGAAGAGAAGGGTACTGGGTGTCGACGATGTTGCCGATGAGGACGAGTACGATGAATTTGATGAGTTGCCAGCCAAGGGATCATGCACCGGTGTAACAGAGAAGACTAAAATCATCAGAAAACCCAAGTTCATTCGGGGTCAACGTAATGATCCTAGTTCCCCCATGTACATGGGAATTAAGCTGTAAGACTAGTCTTTATGCCTAACCTGCAACTTAATTCGTTCAATTTAGAACTGTCGCGTGTACTGAATTTGTGAGTTATGCCCGGTTTTCTGTTGATGTAAGAACCGTTAATATGTTGACCTTGATATGCTGTCAGCTCAGGCAATGAATATGAACTATTTTTTGTTATTATTATTATATCATAGAGGTAGCACACTCAATTGATCTCACTACAGTATGTGTGAACAAAAATATGCAATCTGGTTTGCGAATAGTACACGGTTCATTGATGAAAGCCATGTGCCGACCAAACCCCGCCCATGATCTGAGTCGTGCTTTCTGACTGGCAAGAACCCAAACCCCACGGATCGTACGTCTGCATCGTTGGATGCTCCCAGATCGAACGGTGATCCTCATACCTTTCGACGGCACATGCAATTCCGGTTGTAATTTTATTTTTATGCACCAAATGCATGTTAATCTAAAAAATGTCATAAATATAGCTAACGATATGTGAAATGCGCCAGAAAATCAAACCCGTGGTATAATGGTGATTGCGTACCATGGAAATTTTTATGAGGCCAAACGATGAAGTCACCGGCCACAGGATTTTGAATTGACACGTCTCCTTTTGGAAACCATGATCCTTCATGTGAGATGCTCCGGTTTGGATGGAGCGGTCATCAAAACTTGTGCCAAACTTTACCAATTTTCATCCACGGGGTCGTGAGAGCACGCCACGGGCACACATCAATTTTGATGATGTCCGAACTCCATCTAAATTTCCTGTAATTAAAATACCAACTAGGCCTACGCCAGTGGCCACACCTCGTGGCCGAAATGTTCGAAACTTCTCCCCGCTTCTTGAACAAACGGATGAAAACTCACAAAGCGACGCACAAATGATCTGTACACCTTCTTTGCTAGGCTGATAGTAAGGGGGTATCATAGCAAGTATCATGCATGCCAACTAGGCAATTTTGATGAGCTGTCATAGAATTAAATGAAGAAAGAGAGGGTTAAGTATCATATCATGAAACCGTATCATAGTAAATGCTATGCTGCTATGTGTCATGCATGACAATAAATAAAGTACTACATGATACTACTCTATGATACTATGCATTAGAGCAAGTACAATAGAGTGACATAAGTAGGCTATAAGGAATAGAATAATATATATGTGCTTATTAGTTGGAGGAAAGAGAAGAGGAGAGAGAAGAGAAGCGGGCTCTTGGTTAGTAGAGCCAGCTGCAACATGAGACCCAAGACACTTTGTGAGGATGTAAGGTGGGCCAACTATTGATAAACTAGTACATATTTAAAACATATTATTGTACATGCCGGCTAAGAGGTTGGATCTATATGACATGGCAACTTCTTATAGCCGACTGTTGGCTGTATTATTAACCATGCTCTTAGTGAGGTAGCTAGTATATCATAGACTAGCTAGTATCATACTCCCTCCTTTCCGGTTTGTAGGGCTCAATTCAAAAAACTCACCAACCAAGGTAGATGGTGAGTGGTGGAATACTTTTTGTAGTTTGCAAAAACACCCAATTAATGCTCTTGTTTTCCTCAAGAAATTATGTTTACCAATGATTAATTGCAATACATGCATGCATAAAGTACATGCATTGGTAAATTTTCTCTTAATACTTGCATGCAATGATTTAATGCACCTTGGAATCTGAACATGTGATGGGGAACAACCAAATTGAGCCTTATAAAATGGAAAAACTAAAATTTTGAGATAAGCCTATATACCGGAAAGGAGGGAGTATATATGCATGATACTAGTATATGATCGGTAATACCTCCGTAATGCACGCATGCATAGTATCATAAGTTAGTATCTTAGGTTGCCTTATTAATTGCCATGCATGACACAAATTAGTACAACATTTAATATGATACGGTATCATGATATGATAGCACACCCTCTCTTTCCTCATTTAACTGTGTGCCACATCGTCCAAAAATTCTAGTTAGCATGCATGATACCACTTGATACTCCCATATTACGACCACGGGTGGCCATAGTGGGGGTATCATAGTTGGTATCATGCACTCTGGAATAGCAAATATGACGATGTGGCAAAGAAGCAGTAACATAGGTAGATACCGTAACATATATAATAAATGCTATACTACTTTGTGTCATGCATGGCCATAAATATGGTCATCTATGATATATACTACTCTGATACTATATATGCACTATGAAGGTACGTACATAGTATCATATACTAGTATCATATGCATGATACTATATATAGTATATGATACTCCCCACTATATAAGGCTGGCCATAGTGGTGGTATCATAGCCGACGATATCATGCACTCGGAAATCGCAAGTATGCTGATGTGGCAAAGAATTAAATATATATAGAGAGGGTTAGAGTAACATATAGGTAGATACCGTATCATGTTAAATGCGATGCTAATTTGTGTCATGCATGGCAATAAATATGATCTATGATACTATACTCTATGTATTATACTATGTGCTATAATTAATTAAAGGTAGTATCATACACTAGTATCATATATATATGCATGATACTAGTCTATGACACTCTCCACTATGAGTAGCCTAAGTATATATAGCCTAACTAAAACACCCATATGTAGTTGTAGTAGGGTTTTTGACTTTAATTAATAAATGCACTAAAATGCAATGCAAGGTAAGTGAAAAGAATGACATAAACATAGCAAACGACCTGAAATGGGCCAGAACGATGTAGCTAGTAACTGACGATTTGTAGTCTGAAGTGCCGCATCTCCTTTTGGAAACAATGATCCTTCTTGTGAGATGCTCCGGTATGGAAGGTGCGAGCACCAAAACTTGTGCCAAACTTTACCATAATTTTTCCATGCAATCATGAGAGCACGCGACAGTGACACAATGATTTTCGTTATTTTCCGGACTCTATATGCATTTCCTGAAATTAAAATACCAAGAAGGCCTACGCCTCTGGCTGCACCCTGCGGCTGAACTGTTTGAAGCTTTTTCCGGTTTCTCACAAAATGAATGAAAACTCGCAAATCGACACACAAATGATCTTGGTAACACGCACGTGTAGTTGCGACTATATATATACATACAAACGAGATTTTTTTTTTTGCATATTCATAGTTTGAGATTGCTAGCAAGGCCTGCCGCCTGGTAAAATGTACCAGAAAATCGAACCATAGGGTACAATTGTGATTTCTTACCGTGGAAAAAAATTGAAGGCGAAACGATGAACTCATGTTTTCATTCAAACAAAAATATGATGTTAGGTAATGTAAATGTTTTCAAATAGCACACGGTTCACTCACGAAAGCCGTGTGTCCACTAAACCGTGGCCGATGCCCCCCCTCTGCCACGCGTGCGATCTGAGTCGTGCGTTTTGATTGACCAGAACCCAAACCCCACAGATCGTACGTCTGCATCATTGGATTCTCCTTGACCGAACGGCGATCCTCATCCCTTTCGACAACACATGTAAATGTTTTCAAATAGCCCCTCGCAAAAAAATGTTTTCAAATAGCACACAGTTCACTCACGAAAGCTGTGTGCCTACCAAACCGTGGCCGATACCCCCCTTTGTTGCGCGTGTGATCTGAGTCGTGCGTTCTGATTGGCTAGAAACCAAACCCCACGGATTGTACGTCTGCACCTTTGGATGCTCCCAGATTGAACGGCAATCCCCATCCCTTTCGATAGGAAATGTAGTCCGGCTAGGAATTGATTTATATGCCAAAATGGACGGTAAATGCCAAAAAATGTCTTACATATAGCACACGAGACCTGAAATGCGCCAGCAAATCAAACCCGTGGTATAATTGTGATTGCTTTACGTGGGAAAAATTTAGAGGTGAAACGATGAACTCACGTCTTCACTTCAAAATTAGTATGTCTTCATTTCAAACAAAATTATACTCTTTGTGCACACGAGCGCTTAGAGGCAATCTTTGCATTGGCCTTTCCACGCGGCGACCGGCGATATTTTTCACCCTTTTCACCTAGGACGCCAACACCCCCCCACCGCCCGCCCGCGTTTCACTCAACTAGTCCACCCAATCTCCATCGCCAGCTCCCCCCTCCCCCAGATCCACAGCAGAACCCTCTCCGGCGCCGCCGTGGTCACCCCGGCCATGTGCCCGCTCTTCGGCATCAAGCCTACCTCCACTGTTGTTCCCAACACGCGACGGCCCGCGCCTCGCCGTCTTCGTTTGCTCGCCAGCCACCCTCGAGCATATCGATGATGTAACCCTCGCCTCTCCTGTGGTCCGGCCAGCTTTGCATTAAGAAGCCTGTTAGTTACTGCTCTCCATGATGGTGAGGCATATTTCCTCACAATCCCTCTTCCCATTTCATTTCGTATGTTCCCAAATTGGCTATAAAATAACAAAGAGCGTATATATATATGTTCATTATCTACCTTCCTTACTACATATAAGATGTATTTGTTCCAATAAGTTACTGCCTATTTACAGATCGCGGGCGCCCGAGTCACACAAACTTAACAAATTGGCCATACATTTTCTAAATTATTGCATGACATGTTTAGAAAGCTTGATACCAAGATGTTAGTTTTATGCTTATCCTCCTTTCCTGAGTTTCGCATGTGTTCTCTGTAGATGCCGAGTAGCAGTGACAACACTCATGCTTCAGGCGATGTATCTTCATCTGATTCCGACAACCCTAGGTCTTTAGCAGATTGTGAGGGATCAAATAATCTTGAACGTGGTAGAGTTGCAGCAATTACCCTTCTGGTCAACACATGGAGGAACACTCCAAGGAAGCCCATACACCAGCCTAAAGGTGTATATAAAGTAACCGAGATTGATTTAAAGTCTTGGGCTCCAACTAAACCAGATAAAGCACGCACAAGGTCTAGGAGTGTGTGTGTGGATTTGTTGGCAGGGCAAGGCTCAACATTAATCTGCCGGGGTTTCAGAAGGCTGACACCGAAACATGGCGAAGGATAGTCCAGGAGATCATGGATCACTTCAACGTTCCAGAGCAGTGGAGAATGCAGGTGGAACACGCTGCATTGAATAAGGCTAGGGATGCTTGGAGAAACTGGAAGCACGTGTTGTACAAGAAGTAGTTGAGTGAAGGCAGGGACCCAATCCCCGCATACCGCCAAATTACAAAGGCAGACTGGGCAGAATTTAAAAGGGTAGGGCAACTAAAGAGTTTGATGAGAAGAGTTTCAAGCAATCGGAACATCAGAAGAAGAACATACACCCCCACCGTATGGGTGTGGCAGGATACTACGTCATGAAACTGATATGGGACCAGGAGGACAAAGAAGCAGCTGTGGCGGGTGGGAATGCGGCCTTGAGTGAAATCAGGGGCCAACGTGCCAGAGACTACTTGCATGCACGTGCAAAGAGGCATGATGACGGAACTTATTACTTTGAAAACTCACGTGACGCGGAACTGTATCAAGTGATGTTAGTGGCTTCGAAGATCCCTGGAAGGTTCTACAGGAACTCAGGGCCATGTGACATTCTATCTGTTGCTCTGGAAACAAAAGAGCCCCCTGGCCGTGCAAGGGGTATAGGTGTTAATTTCCGCACAAGAGGGCTTTCACACTCAGCAAAGATGAGAGGCTCAGCATGAAAAAAAAATGAGGAGTGAAATGAAGCAGAATACATTGTATGAATGGTTGATGAAGGAGATTTATCCGGCTGTTCGAAAGGATGTTGACGAGTCAATGATGATGCGGAAGACTCTAACACTGATAGATAGCCAGCAGATGGGAGGGGACGTGGGCATGGAGGATGCTGCTTATTGCGCGACAACACTGCACAAGAGTAGTTGTGCATCAGCTGACCCCAGTGACACTGAGAATGCAGCTGCTCGTGATGATGTTATATATGATCTATCTGGAATGAAAGACATAATGAAGGGCGTGCTTACACATTATGAAGGTACATTAAAATGTGTAACAGCCTGGGTTTGCCCACCCTTCTTGGAAGATGGCCTCTTGTTGGACAATGTGCCATTGAAGCCGGGCTATGTGAAGTGCTACATGACCGAAGTAAAGCCTGGATTCAATGAATTTTCCCTGAAGAATGTCCTAGGAGACTTCGATGAGCAAAGGACCTTGGGAGAAACTTTGTTACATTACATCCAGTGGCCACGAAAGGAAATAGAGTTCATCAATGAGATCCCTGAAGCCCTGCCAAGAGCAACCACTGTCGCCCCTCGGCTGGTGACGCTCTCCTTGCCACAGCAGCTCTCGCGGGCTGATGCATCAACCTGTGATCAGCCGGCCCGACTTTGTGGCGTACAGGCCATCTCATCCTCCGCCCCAAAGTAGCCAGTGGCATGGCCTACAACTGCTCAAGTCGCACCACCGATTCAGATGCTGGCCGCTGAAGCAGCGGGGGGAGACCCAGCTGCAGCACATGCTCAGCAGACCAACCTAGTGGAACGGACTGCTAAGCAGTCTGATGCTTCAGAACCGCCTGCTAAGCAGTCTGTAGGTCCAGAACCGACTGCTCACTAGTCCGTCGGTCCGCAGTCGCGTGATCAGCATATCAATGCGTCAGCACTTCCTGGTCAGCAAACCAACGCATTGGCACGACCTCCTTAGCAAATTGAAAAGTTGGCACCATCTGCGCAGAAACCCGACATAGCTTCAACGCATGGTCAGCAGTCTGATGCCTTTGCTCCTACAGCCCAGCAGTCCGTCACAGCAGCACCACCAGCTCGGCGGTCTGGCATAGATAAACCGTCTGCTAAGCAGTCCGTCCAAGCTTCACCGTTTGCTCGGTAGCCTACCCTGCAGGCAACCAGACGTTCTGCCAGAAATGCTTCAAGTACCAAGAAGGAACTGGCCAAAAAGGCTACACCCACGAGGAAGTGCAGCGAGGAAGTGAAGAGGAAAGAGAACGATTGCCTCTTGCTTAAAGCACTCATCACCCAGAACAAAATTCATAGCAGGTTGTTCGAATTGGGGATTCTGACAGCATGGATGATGAAGAAGTACGTTTGTTGTTTGCTAAAAGTAAAGCAGACGTGCTTGAAGCACGCAATTACGTCCATGGACAGCCATTTCTTGTTGGCGAATACTTTGATGAGTGCAGCTCCAGTTGCCGCGAGTTACATGAACATTGCATGGATCAAATGTCAGCAGGTCTTCATGGTTTGCTAGTCCACTACAATAGAGATCATTTCCGATACGATGCTGGTTCCATCAATGTGAGTTTCGAGGACTTACATCTCTTCTTTAGCTTTAATGTGCTTGATGCCACTCTTGTTAGACGCCTGATTTTGTAAGTATTTAACAAACTCTGATCAACTTCTCCAAACAAGGCTGTAAATGATAAACGGCTAACTGCATTTTATTCCTCTCAGGGGATTGAACACGCAGAGAAGAAAAAAGGAGAGTGTGTATTTCATATATCCTGAATTAGCAAATGGCACAACAATACTGTTGGAAATATGCCCTAGAAGCAATAATAAAATGGTTATTATTGTATTTCCTTGTTCATGATAATTGTCTATTGTTCATGCTATAATTGTATTAACTGGAAACCGTAATACATGTGTGAATACATAGACCACAACATGTCCCTAGTAAGCCTCTAGTTGACTAGCTCGTTGATCAATAGATGGTTACGGTTTCCTAACCACGGATATTGGATGTCATTGATAACGGGATCACATCATTGGGAGAATGATGTGATGGACAAGACCCAATCCTAAACATAGCACAAGATCGTGTAGTTCGTCTGCTAGAGCTTTTCTAATGTCAAGTATCATTTCCTTAGACCATGAGATTGTGCAACTCCCGGATACCGTAGGAATGCTTTGGGTGTACCAAACGTCACAACGTAACTGGGTGGCTATAAAGGTGCACTACAGGTATCTCCGAAAGTGTCTGTTGGGTTGGCACGAATCGAGACTGGGATTTGTCACTCCGTATGACGGAGAGGTATCTCTGGGCCCACTCGGTAATGCATCATCATAATGAGCTCAATGTGACTAAGGAGTTAGCCACGGGATCACGCGTTACGAAACGAGTAGAGAGACTTGCCGGTAACGAGATTGAACGAGGTATTGGGATGCCGACGATCGAATCTCGGGCAAGTAACATACCGATATACAAAGGGAATTGTATACGGGATTGATTGAATCCCCGACATCGTGGTTCATCCGATGAGATCATTGTGGAACATGTGGGAGCCAATATGGGTATCCAGATCCCGCTATTGGTTATTGGCCGGAGAGGTGTCTCGGTCATGTCTGCATGGTTCCCGAACCCGTAGGGTCTACACACTTAAGGTTCGGTGACGCTAGAGTTGTTATGGGAAATAGTATGTGGTTACCGAAGGTTGTTCGGAGTCCCGGATGAGATCCCGGACATAACGAGGAGTTCCGGAATGGTCCGGCAGTGAAGATCGATATATTGGACGAAGGGTATTGGAGTCCGGAAGTGTTCCGGGGGTACCAGGCTATGTCCAGCATGACCGAAAGGTGTTTCGGGAACCCCGGCAAGTGTTGGAGGGCCTCATGGGCCAAAGGGGAAGGGGCAAACCAGCCCACTAAGGGGTGGTGCGCCCCCCACACCCTTTCCCACGTTACTTGGGGAGGTGGGGCGCCTCCACCTGGCTTGGGAGGCAAGCCTCCACCTGCTTGGCTTGGGGGGCAAGTCTCCCTAGGATTTTCCCTAGGGAGATCCAATCTGCTTGGCCGCTGCCCCCTAGGGGAAACCCTAGGGCGCCTCCCCCTCTCCCCATGCCCCTATATATAGTTGAGGGGTGGGAGGGCAGCCGCACCCCTTGCTTGGCGCAGCCCCTTCCTCCTCATACATCTCCTCCTCCGTAGTAGTGCTTGGCGAAGCCCTGCCGGAGAACCACGAGCTCCATTGCCACCATGCCGTCATGTTGCTGGAGTTCTTCCCCAACTTCTCCTCTCCCCTTGCTGGATCAAGAAGGAGGAGACGTCCCCGGACTGTACGTGTGTTGAACGCGGAGGCGCCGTCCGTTCGGCGCTAGATCGGATCTTCCGCGATTTGAATCGCCGCGAGTATGACTCCATCAACCGCGTTCTTGTAACGCTTCCGCTTAGCGATCTTCAAGGGTATTAAGATGCACTCCCTCTCTCTCGTTGCTAGCATCTCCTAGATTGATCTTGGTGACACGTAGGAAAATTTTGAATTATTGCTACGTTCCCCAACAGTGGCATCATGAGCTTGGTCTATGCGTAGATTCTATGCACGAGTAGAACACAAAGTAGTTGTGGGCGATGATTTGTTCAATTTGCTTACCGTTACTAGTCTTATCTTGATTCGGCGGCATTGTGGGATGAAGCGGCCCGGACCGACCTTACACGTACTCTTACGTGAGACAGGTTCCACCGACTGACATGCACTTGATGCATAAGGTGTCTAGCGGGTGTCTATCTCTCCCACTTTAGTCGGATCGGATTCGATGAAGAGGGTCCTTATGAAGGGTAAATAGCAATTGGCATATCACCGTTGTGGCTTTTGCATAGGTAAGAAACGTTCTTGCTAGAAACCCATAGCAGCCACGTAAAACATGCAACAACAATTAGAGGACATCTAACTTGTTTTTGCAGGGTATGCTATGTGATGTGATATGGCCAAAAGGATGTGATGAATTATATATGTGATGTATGAGATTGATCATGTTCTTGTAATAGGAATCACAACTTGCATGTCGATGAGTATGACAACCGGCAGGAGCCATAGGAGTTGTCTTAATTTATTGTATGACCCGCGTGTCACTGAAAACGCCATGTAATTACTTTACTTTATTGCTAACCGTTAGCCATAGTAGTAGAAGTAATAGTTGGCGAGACAACTTCATGAAGACACGATGATGGAGATCATGGTGTCATGCCGGTGACGAAGGTGATCATGCCGCGCCTCGAAGATGGAGATCAAAGGCGCAAGATGATATTGGCCATATCATGCCACTTTATGATTTGCATGTGATGTTTGTCATGTTTACGTCTTATTTGCTTAGAACAACGGTAGCATAAATAAGATGATCCCTCACTAAAATTTCAAGAGACGTGTTCCCCCTAACTGTGCACCGTTGCGAAGGTTCGTTGTGTCGAAGCACCACGTGATGATCGGGTGTGATAGATTCTAACGTTCGCATACAACGGGTGTAAGCCAGATTTACACATGCGAAACACTTAGGTTGACTTGACGAGCCTAGCATGTACAGACATGGCCTCGGAACACAAGAGACCGAAAGGTCGAACATGAGTCATATAGTAGATACGTCAACATGGAGATGTTCACCGATGATGACTAGTCCGTCTCACGTGATGATCGGACACGGCCTAGTTGACTCAAATCATGTATCACTTAGATGACTAGAGGGATGTCTATCTAAGTGGGAGTTCATTAAATAATCAGATGAACTTAATTATCATGAACATAGTCAAAAGGTCTTTACAAATTATGTCATAGCTTATGCTTTAGTTCTACTGTTTAAGATATGTTCCTAGAGAAAATTTAGTTGAAAGTTGACAGTAGCAATTATGCGGACTGGGTCCGTATACTGAGGATTGTCCTCATTGCTGCGCAGAAGGCTTATGTCCTTAATGCACCGCTCGGTGTGTTGAACCTCGAGCGTCGTCTGTAGATGTTGCGAAACATCTGACATACACGTTTTGATGACTACGTGATAGTTCAATGTGTGATGCTAACGGTTTAAAATTGTGGCACCAAAGACGGTTTTGAAACGTCGCAGAACATATGAGATGTTCCAAAGACTGAAATTGGGATTTCAGACTACTGCCCACGTCAAGAGGTATGAGACCTCTGACAAGTTTCTTAAGCCTGCAAACTTAGGGAGGAAAGCTCAATCATTGAGCATGTGCTCAGATTGTCTAAGTACTACAATCGCTTGAATCGAGTGGGAGTTAATCTTCCAGATGAGATAGTGATGGTTCTCCATAGTCACTGCCACCAAGCTATTAGAGCTTCGTGATGAACTATAACATCTCAGGGATAGACATGATGATCCTTGAGCAACTCGTGATGTTTGACACCGCGAAAGTAGAAATCAAGTAGGAGCATCAATTGTTGATGGTTAGTAAAACCACTAGTTTCAAGAAGGGCACGGGCAACAAGGGATACTTCATGAAACGGCAAATCAGTTGCAGCTCTAGTGAAGAAAGCCAAGGTTGAACCCAAACCCGAGACTAAGTGCTTCTGAGATGAGGGGAACGGTCACTGAAGCAGAACTACCCTAGATACTTCGTAGATGAGAAGGCTGGTAAGGTCGACAGAAGTATATTGGACATACATTATATTAATGTGTACTTTACTAGTACTCCTAGTAGCACCAGGGTATTATATACCGGTTCGGTTGCTAAGTGTTAGTAACTCGAAATAAAAGCAGCGGAATAAAACGGAGACTAGCTAAAAGTGAGATGACGATATGTGTTGGAAGTGTTTCCAAGGTTGATGTGATCAAGCATCGCATGCTCCCTCTACCATCGAGATTGGTGTTAAACCTAAATAATTGTTATTTGGTGTTTACGTTGAGCATAGACATGATTAGATTATGTTCTTCATTTAAGAAGAATAATGGTTACTCTTTTTATTTGAATAATACCTTCGATGGTCTTGCACCTAAAATAAATGGTTTGTTGAATCTCGATCGTAGTGATACACATGTTCATGCCAAAAGATATAAGATAGTAATGATAGTACCACATACTTGTGGCACTGCTATTTGAGTCATATTGGGATAAAACGCATGAAGAAGCTCCATGTTGATGGATCTTTGGACTCACTCGTTTTTGAAAAGATTGAGACATGCGAACCATGTCTATTGGTATATATGCATGAAGAAACTCCATACAGATGGATCGTTTGGACTCACTTGATTTTGAATCACTTGAGACATGCAAATCATACCACATGGGCAAGATGACTGAAAGGCCTCGTTTTCAGTGAGATGGAACAAGAGAGCAACTTGTTGGAAGTAATACATTTTGATGTGTGCAATCCAATGAGTGCTGAGGCATGCAGTGAATATCATTATGCTCTTACTTCACAGATGATTTGAGTAGATGCTAAGTATGTTTACTTGATGAAACACAAGTCTGAATTATTGAAAGGTTCAAGTAATTTCAGAGTGAAGTTGAAGATCGTCGTGACAAGAGGATAAAATGTCTATGAAATGATCATAGAGAATTACGAGGTTGGCACACAATTAAGACATTGTGGAAACTGTTTCACAACTAATACTGCCTGGAACACCATAGTGTGATGGTGTGTCCGAACATCATAACTGCACCCTATTGGATATGGTGCATACCATGATGTCTCTTTTCGAATTACACTATCGTTTATGGGTTAGGCATTAGAGACAACCGCATTCACTTTAAATGGGGCACCACGCAATTCCGTTGAGACGACACCGTATGAACTATGGTTTAGAGAAACCTAAGCTGTCGTTTCTTAAAAGTTTGGGGCTGTGACGATTATGTGAAAATGTTTCAGGCTGATAAGCTCGAACCCAAAGCGGATAAATGCATCTTCATTAATACCCAAAACAGTTGGGTATACCTCCTATTTCAGATCCGGAAGCAAGGTGATTGTTTCTAGAAACAGGTCCTTTCTCGAGGAAAAGTTTCTCTCGAAAGAATTGAGTGGGAGGATGGTGGAGACTTGATGAGGTTATTGAACCGTCACTTCAACTAGTGTGTAGCAGGGCACAGGAAGTTGTTCATGTGGCACCTATACCAATTGAAGTGGAAGCTTTTGATAGTGATCATGAAACTTTGGATCAAGTCACTACCAAACCTCGTAGGACGACAAGGATGCATGCTACATCAGAGTGGTACGTAATCCTGTCTTGGAAGTCATGTTGCTAGACAACAATGAACCTACGAGCTATGGAGAAGCGATGATGGGCCCGGATTCCGACGAATGGCTCGAGACCATAAAATCCGAGAGAGGATCCATGTATAAAACAAAGTGTAGACTTTGGAAGAACTACTTGATGGTCGGAAGGTTGTTGGGTACAGATGGATTTTAAAAGGGAACACAGATAATGATGGTAAGTATCACCATTAAGAAAGCTCGACTTGTCGTTAAGATGTTTTCCGACAAGTTCAAGGAGTTGACTACGATGAGATTTTCTCACTCGTAGTGATGCTAAGAGTCTGTTGGAATTATATTAGCAGTTACTGCATTATTTATGAAATCTTGCAGATTGGATGTCAAAACATTGTTTCCTCGACGATTTTCTTGAGGAAAGGTTGTATGTGAAACAACCAGAAGGTTTTGTCAATCTTGAAAGATGCTAACAAGTATGCAAAGCTCCAGCAATCCTTCTATGGATTGGAGTAAGCATCTCGGAGTTGGAATGTACGCTTTGATGAGATGATCAAAGATTTTGGGTTTATACAAAGTTTATGAGAAACTTGTATTTCCAAAGAAGTGAGTGGGAGCACTGTAGAATTTTTGATGAGTATATGTTGTTAACATATTGTTGATCAGAAATGATGTAGAATTTCTGGAAAACATACAGGGTTATTTGAAAAATGTTTTTCAATGCAAAACCTGGATTAAGCTACTTGAACATTGAGCATCAAGATCTATAAGGATAGATCAAAAACGCTTAATAGTACTTTCAAATGAATGCATATCGTGACAGGATTTTGAAGGAGTTCAAAATAGATCAGCAAAGAAGGAGTTCTTGGCTGTGTTACAAGGTGTGAGTATTGAGTAAGACTCAAGACCTGACCACGGCAGAAGAGAGAGAAAGGACGAAGGTCATCCCCTATGCTTTAGACGTAGGCTCTACAGTATGCTATGCTATGTACCGCACCTGAAGTGTGCCTTGACATGAGTTAGTCAAGGGGTACAATGGTGATCCTGGAATGGATCACATGTCAGCGGTCGAACTTATCCTTAGTAACTAGTGGACTAAGGAATTTTCTTGATTATGGAGGTGGTAAAAGAGTTCGTCGTAAAGGGTTACGACGATGCAAACTTTGACACTAATCCGGATGACTCTGAGTAGTAAACCGGATTCGTATAGTAGAGCAGTTATTTGGAACAGCTCCAAGTAGCGCGTGGTAGCTGCATCTACAAGATGACATAGAGATTTGTAAAGCACACACGGATCTGAATGTTGTAGACTCGTTGACTAAAACCTCTGTCGTAAGCATAACATGATCAAACCCTAGAACTCATTGAGTGTTAATCACATGGTGATGTGAACTAGATTATTGACTCTAGTAAACTCTTGGGTATTAGTCACATGGCGATGTGAACTTTGAGTGTTAATCACATGGTGATGTGAACTAGATTATTGACTCTAGTGCAAGTGGGAGACTGTTGGAAATATGCCCTAGAGGCAATAATAAAATGGTTATTATTGTATTTCCTTCTTCATGATAATTGTCTATTGTTCATGCTATAATTGTATTAACTGGAAACCGTAATACATGTGTGAATACATAGACCACAACATGTCCCTAGTAGGCCTCTAGTTGACTAGCTCGTTGATCAATAGATGGTTACGGTTTCCTGACCATGGACATTGGATGTCATTGATAAAGGGATCACATCATTGGGAGAATGATGTGATGGACAAGACCCAATCCTAAGCATAGCACAAGATCGTGTAGTTCGTCTGCTAGAGCTTTTCTAATGTCAAGTATCATTTCCTTAGACCATGAGATTGTGCAACTCCCGGATACCGTAGGAATGCTTTGGGTGTACCAAATGTCACAACGTAACTGGGTGGCTATAAAGGTGCACTACAGGTATCTTCGAAAGTGTCTGTTGGGTTGGCACGAATCGAGACTGGGATTTGCCACTCCCTATGACGGATAGGTATCTCTGGGCCCACTCGGTAATGCATCATCATAATGAGCTCAATGTGACTAAGGAGTTAGCCACGGGATCATGCATTACGAAACGAGTAAAGAGACTCGCCGGTAACGAGATTGAACGAGGTATTGGGATGCCGACGATCGAATCTCGGGCAAGTAACATACCGATATACAAAGGGAATTGTATACGGGATTGATTGAATCCCCGACATCGTGGTTCATCCGATGAGATCATCGTGGAACATGTGGGAGCCAATATGGGTATCCAGATCCCGCTATTGGTTATTGGCCGGAGAGGTGTCTCGGTCATGTCTGCATGGTTCCCGAACCCGTAGGGTCTACACACTTAAGGTTCGGTGATGCTAGAGTTGTTATGGGAAATAGTATGTGGTTACCGAAGGTTGTTCGGAGTCCTGGATGAGATCCCGGACATAACGAGGAGTTCCGGAATGGTCCGGCAGTGAAGATCGATATATTGGACGAAGGGTATTGGAGTCCGGAAGTGTTCGGGGGGTACCAGGCTATGGCCAGCATGACCGAAAGGTGTTTCGGGAGCCCCGACAAGTGTTGGAGGGCCTCATGGGCCAAAGGGGAAGGGGAAAACCAGCCCATTAAGGGGTGGTGCGCCCCCCACACCCTTTCCCACGTTACTTGGGGAGGTGGGGCGCCTCCACCTGGCTTGGGAGGCAAGCCTCCACCTGCTTGGCTTGCGGGGCAAGTCTCCCTAGGATTTTCCCTAGGGAGATCCAATCTGCTTGGCCGCCGCCCCCTAGGGGAAACCCTAGGGCGCCTCCCCTCTCCCCTTGCCCCTATATATAGTGGAGGGGTGGGAGGGCAGCCGCACCCCTTGCTTGGCGCAGCCCCTTCCTCGTCATACATCTCCTCCTCCTTTGTAGTGCTTGGCGAAGCCCTGCCGGAGAACCACGAGCTCCATTGCCACCACGCCGTCATGTTGCTGGAGTTCTTCCCCAACTTCTCCTCTCCCCTTGCTGGATCAAGAAGGAGGAGACGTCCCCGGGCTGTACGTGTGTTGAACGCGAAGGCGCCGTCCGTTCGGCGCTAGATCGGATCTTCCGCTATTTGAATCGCCACGAGTACGACTCCATCAACCGCGTTCTTGTAACGCTTCCGCTTAGCGATCTTCAAAGGTATGGAGATGCACTCCCTCTCTCTCGTTGCTAGCATCTCCTAGATTGATCTTGGTGACACGTAGGAAAATTTTGAATTATTGCTACGTTCCCCAACAAATACACGGTAAGGACCTACGGGACTGGGCCGTTAACACGGTCGTCCGTCTCTTCGAAAACACGTCCCATGGAGAATCATTTCTCTGGCCATATCATGAACGATAAGCCAAGTAAACAACCACACATACACTGATTGTCTTTCAGATTTCGACATAATTCGTATGTTCATGGCTTTCTTAATATGTAGCAATCACTGGATATTGGTATTCATTGTTCCAAACAAGAACACAGTTTACTACATCGATTCTCTCAGAGAGTAAACAAACGCTCAGGATCCGACACATCTTCAACAATTCATGGATAGGTATCAAATTCTATGATGTTGAAATTAATTTGCATTCATATCTGGTTCAATAATTGATGTTGTCAAAATTCATCATCATTTGCATTGTGCTTGCATTGTGGAAAACTAAACCAAGGAACCTGTTCAAGAGGGAACTACCTCTGCAGCACGAGATCGTTTCTCTGGTAACACACTGAAATCTTTTATTTTTGGAAAATTTATCCAACCGTCTGCAAATACCTTTTCTTACGCTAGTCAAATGTTCAAGCTTCTAAATAAACCTCTTTCTATTTTGTCCAGAGAAAAAATAATACATCTAACACCGGTTAGGTTGTTCCTAACAGGACAAATACATGACTAATTCTATACAAAAAATTTCAGTGTCCTCAGCAAGAAGCAGGGACCAACCTTTGTGGATACTATGTTTGAAGACACATGATCTCCATCTGCAAATCTGCTAATAGGTGTGACGATCCTCGCGAATTAGTACCAGTAAGTCTATCTTAATTAATATCTTCTACTCCACTCATATGGCACATTCTCATCTTAATTATACTGCAGCTCGTCTTAAAACCGAGGACCCCTGAACCTCTACCGGCTGGTGAATTGCTGTTGGTTCGGAGATTGATCAGCGACTTCTTCTTGGATCACTACATCAATCCCACTGGTGATAATGAAGATTTTAGCATGCCTTCTCCTGAAACATTGAGTAAGAGTTAGCGGCTAAACATATACGCATGGATCCATTGTTTTCCATCTGATGAGGTCTTCGTATTTCGTACACTATGATTAATTATGTAATGCATATATGTGTGGACAAATCATTGGAATTTAGCTACCATATGTTCAATTGCAATTGTTGCGAAATCTGATGAATGTTCTTCCTGTGGACACTATTTGTTCAATTGAATATTGAGGCGAATTTGCTTTTTGCATGCCGATTCAAAATGGGATATTTTTGTTTATTTGTTCAATTGAATATTGCTTTTTGCGTGCCGATTCAAAATGTGATATTTTTGTTTATTTGTTCAATTGAATATTGTGGCGAATTTGCTTTTTGCATGCCGATTAGAAATGGGATATTTTTGTTTTAACCTAGCAATTGCTCCGCACACGGTTCAAATAAATGAGTGTGTGCGATCCACATCGGAAAGCATACGTCAATCGTAGCGGAACCGTCGGTGATACACGGCAGATCGCAAACGATTTGCAGCGCTACTACATGTCCGTAGGGTCTCTGGAACCGTTTTTGATATCGCGTTATCGCACATGAGTACTCGGAGTAAACCGTGCCCAATGTAAAATACAATCCCAGTCATAATTTTTTCAGGAAACGTGTTGGATCCCAAACGAAAAACACACGTCACTCTTGCAGCAATCGTCGGTGATACCCAACAAATCAGAAATGGTCTGCACCACTTGTATGTGTGTGCTACCTCTTGAGCACTGCGTTGGTTTTCCCTTGAAGAGGAAAGGGTGATGTAGTAAAGTAGCGTAAGTATTTCCCTCATTTTTTGAGAACCAAGGTATCAATCCAGTAGGAGGCCACGCTCAATTCCCTCGCGCCTACACAAAGAAATAAAAACCTCTTAACCAACGCAAAAAAAGGGGTTGTCAATCCCTTCACGGTCACTTACGAAAGTGAGATCTGAAAGATATGATAAGACAATATTTTTTGTACTTTTATAATAAAGATGCAAGTAAAATAAAAGGCAATAAAAATAGCTAAGTGTTGGAAGATTAATATGATGGAAAATAGACCTGGGGGCCATAGGTTTCACTAGTGGCTTCTCTCAAGAGCATAAGTATTACGGTGGGTAAACAAATTACTGTTGAGCAATTGATAGAATTGAGCATAGTTATGAGAATATCTAGGTATGATCATGTATATAGGCATCATGTCCGTGACAAGTAGACCGACTCCTGCCTGCATCTACTACTATTACTCCACACATCGACCGCTATCCAGCATGCATCTAGAGTATTAAGTTCATAAGAACGGAGTAATGCTTTAAGTAAGATGACATGATGTAGAGGGATAAACTCATGCAATATGATATAAACCCCATCTTGTTATCCTCGATGGCAACAATAAAGGGGTTATTCAATTTTCTCATTCATGGGGTGCCCGAATATGGTCTTCATCTATTCATAAGTATCTACAGCATCTTTTCAAAAGAGATGTTATTTTCTTTTTGCGTGCTGATTCAAAATGTGATATTTTTGTTTAGTTGTTCAATTGAATATTGTGGCGAATTCGCTTGTTGCATGCCGATTAGAAATGGGATATTTTTGTTTTAACCTGGAAATTGCTCCGCACACGGTTCAAATAAATGAGTGTGTGCGATCCACATCGGAAAACATACGTCAATCATAGCGGAACCGTCGGTGATACACGGTAGATCGCAAACGATTTGCAGCGCTACTACGTGTGCGTAGGGTCTCCGGAACCGTTGGGGTATCGCGTTATCGCACATGAGAACTCGGAGTAAACCGTGCCCAATGTAAAATACAATCCCAGTCGTAATTTTTTCAGGAAACGTGTGGGATCCCAAACGTAAAACACACGTCACCCTTGCAGCAACCGTCAGTGATACCCAACAAATCACAAATGTTCTGCATCACTTGTATGTGTGTGCTACATCTTGAGCACTGCGTTGGTTTTCCCTTGAAGAGGAAAGGGTGATGCAGTAAAGTAGCATAAGTATTTCCCTCAGTTTTTTAGAACCAAGGTATCAATCCAGTAGGAGGCCACGCTCAAGTCCCTCGCACCTACACAAACAAATAAAAACCTCGCAACCAACGCAATAAAGGGGTTGTCAATCCCTTCACGGTCACTTACGAAAGTGAGATCTGAAAGATATGATAAGATAATATTTTTGGTATTTTTATAATAAAGATGCAAGTAAAATAAAAGGCAATAAAAATAGCTAAGTGTTGGGAGATAAATATGATGGAAAATAGACCCGGGGGCCATAGGTTTCACTAGTGGCTTCTCTCAAGAGCATAAGTATTACGGTGGGTGAACAAATTACAGTTGAGAAATTGATAGAATTGAGCATAGTTATGAGAATATCTAGGTATGATCATGTATATAGGCATCACGTCCGTGACAAGTAGACCGACTCCTGCCTGCATCTACTACTATTACTTCACACATCGACCGCTATCCAGCATGCATCCAGAGTATTAAGTTCATAAGAACAGAGTAATGCTTTAAGTAAGATGACTTGATGTAGAGGGATAACCTCATGCAATATGATATAAACCCCCTCTTGTTATCCTCGATGGCAACAATACAATACGTGCCTTGCTGCCCGTGCTGTCACTGGGAAAGGACACCGCAAGATTGAACCCAAAGCTAAGCACTTCTCCCATTGGAAGAAAGATCAATCTAGTAGGCCAAACCAAACTGATAATTCGAAGAGACTTGCAAAGATAACCAATCATACATAAAAGAATTCAAAGAAGATTCAAATATTGTTCATAGATAAACTTGATCATAAGCCCACAATTCATCGGTCTCAACAAACACATTGCAAAAGAAGATTACATCGAATAGATCTCCACGAGAATCGTGGAGAACTTTGTATTGAGATCCAAAGAGAGAGAAGAAGCCATCTAGCTAATAACTATGGACCCGAAGGTCTGAGGTAAACTACTCACACATCATCGGAGAGGCTATGGTGTTGATGTAGAAGCCCTCCGTGATCAATGCCCCCTCCGGCAGGACGCCGGAAAAGGCCCCAAGATGGGATCTCACGGGTACAGAAGGTTGCGGCGGTGGAATTAGGTTTTCGTGGATGCTTCTGTTGGTTTGGGGGTACGTAGGTATATATAGGAGGAAGAAGTACGTCGGTGGAGCAACATGGGCCCCACGAGGGTGGAGGGCGTGCCCAGGGGGTAGGCGCGCACCGCTGCCTCGTGCTCTCCTGGTTGATTTCTTGACGTAGACTCCAAGTCCTCTGGATCACGTTTTTTCCAAAAATCACGTTCCTGAAGGTTTCATTCCATTTGGACTCCGTTTGATATTCTTTTTCTGCAAAACTCTGAAATAGGCAAATAAACAGCAATTTGGGCTCGGCCTCCGGTTAATAGGTTAGTCCCAAAAATAATATAAAAGTGTATAACAAAGCCCATTAATCATCCAAAACAGAATATAATATAGCATGGAGCAATAAAAAATTATAGATACGTTGGAGACGTATCAAGCATCCCCAAGCTTAATTCATGCCCGTCCTCCAGTAGGTAAATGATAAAAACAGAATTTTTGATGCGGAATGCTACTTGGGATAATTTTTTAATGTAACCCTCTTAATTGTGGTATGAATATTCATATCCGAAAGATTCAAGATAAAAGTTTAATATTGACATAAAATCAATAATACTTCAAGCATACTAACTAAGCAATTTTTTCTTCTCAAAATAACATGGCCAAAGAAAGTTCATCCCTACAATATCATATAGTTTAGTCATGCTCCATTTTCGTCACACAAGAATGCTCTCATCATGCACAACCCCGATGACAAGCCAAGAAATTGTTTCATACTTTAGTAATCTCAAACTTTTTCAACCTTCACGCAATACATGAGCGTGAGCCATGGATATAACACTATGGGTGGAATAGAATATAATGTTGGGGGTTATGTGGAGAAGACAAAAAAGGAGAAAGTCTCACATCAACGCGGCTAATCAACGGGCTATGGAGATGCCCATCGATTGATGTTAATGCAAGGAGTAGGGATTGCTATGCAATGGATGCACTACAGCTATAAATGCATGAAAGCTCAACAAAAGAAACTAAGTGGGTGTGCATCCAACTTGCTTGCTCACGAAGACCTAGGGCATTTGAGGAAGCCCATTGTTGGAATATACAAGCCAAGTTCTATAATGAAAAATTCCCACTAGTATATGAAAGTGACAAAACAAGAGACTCTCTATCATGAAGATCATGGTGCTACTTTGAAGCACAAGTGTGGAAAAAAGGATAGTAGCATTGTCCCTTTTTATTTTCTCTTTTTTTGGGCCTTCCTTTTTTTATTTGGCCTTTCTCCCCCTTTTTTTATTGGGACAATGCTCTATGAATGATGATCATCACACTTCTATTTATTTACAACTCAATGATTACAACTCGATACTAGAACAAAGTATGACTCTATATGAATGCCTCCGGCGGTATATCGAGATAGGCAATGAATCAAGAGTGACATGTATGGAAAATTATGAACGGTGGCTTTGCCACAAATACGTTGTCAACTACATGATTATGCAAAGCAATATGACAATGATGAACGTGTCATGATAAACGGAACAGTGGAAAGTTGCATGGCAATATATCTCGGAATGACTATGGAAATGCCATAATAGGTAGGTATGGTGGCTGTTTTGAGGAAGATATAAGGAGGTTTATGTGTGACAGAGCGTATGATATCACGGGGTTTGGATGCACCGGCGAAGTTGGCACCAACTCTCAATGTGAGAAAGGGCAATGCACGGTACCGAAGAGGCTAGCAATGATGGAAGGGTAAGAGTGCGTATAATCCATGGACTCAACATTAGTCATAAAGAACTCACATACTTATTGAAAAAATCTACAAGTCATCAAAACCCAAGCACTACGCGCATGCTCCTAGGGGGATAGATTGGTAGGAAAAGACCACCGCTCGTCCCCGACCGCCACTCATAAGGAAGACAATCAAAGAACACCTCATGTTTCAAATTTGTTACATAATGTTTACCATACGTGCATGCTACGGGACTTGCAAACTTCAACACAAGTATTTCTCAATTTCACAACTACTCAACTAGCACAACTTTAATATCACTACCTCCATATCTCAAAACAATCATCAAGCATCAAACTTCTCTTAGTATTCAACACACTCATAAGAAAGTTTTTACTAGTCTTGAATACTTAGCATATTAGGATTAATTTCCCAATTTAAGCAAATTACCATGATGTTTAAGACTCTCAAAATAATATAAGTGAAGCATGAGAGAATAATAGTTTCTATAAAACAAAACCACCGCCGTCCTCTAAAAGATATAAGTGAAGCACTAGAGCAAAAACTATATAGCTCAAAAGATACAAGCGAAGCGCATGGAGTATTCTAATAAATTCCGAATCATGTGTGTCTCTCTCAAAAGGTGTGTACAGCAAGGATGAATGTGGTAAACTGAAAAGCAAATACTTAAATCATACAAGATGCTCCAAGCAAAACACATACCATGTGATGAAGAAAAATATAGCTCCAAGTAAAGTTACCGATGGAAGTAGACGAAAGAGGGGAGGCCTTCCGGGGAATCCCCAAGCTTTGGCTTTTTGGTGTCCTTATATTATCTTGGGGTGCCATGGGCATCCCCAAGCTTAGTCTCTTGCCACTCCTTGTTCCATAATCCATCAAATCTTTTACCCAAAACTTGAAAACTTCACAACACAAAACTTAACAGAAAATCTCGTGAGCTCCGTTAGCGAAAGAAAACAAAACACCACTTCAAGGTACTGTAATGAACTCATTCATTATTTATATTGGTGTTAAACCTACTTTATTCCAACTTCTCTATGGTTTATAAACTATTTTACTAGCCATAGATTCATCAAAATAAGCAAACAACACACGAAAAACAGAATCTGTCAAAAACAGAACAGTCTGTAGTAATCTGTAACTAACGCAAACTTCTGGAACTCCAAACAATCTACCAAAATAGGAAGACCTAGACAATTTGTTTAATGATCTTCTGCAATTGGAATCAATATTTTATCACGTTCTGGTGATTTTTAATAATTGTTTTCGTGAACAGAAAGTTTCTGGAATTTTCAGCAAGATCAAATAACTATCATCCAAGAAGATCCTATAGGTTTAACTTGGCACAAACACTAATTAAAACATAGAAACACATCTAACCAGAGGCTAGATCAAACATTTATTCCTAAACAGAAACAAAAAGCAAAAAAAACTAAAATAAAATTGGGTTGCCTCCCAACAAGCGCTATCATTTAACGCCCCTAGCTAGGCACAAAAACAGGGATAGATCTAAGTATTGCCATCTTTGGTTTTAGGGAAGAAAGGAGAAAACTTGTTATCTATGCAATTAATCGTTATATTTTGATAAAGCACGTGGCTATTAATGGTAGAAGAAAGATTAAGCACGTTGCGGAAATTTGCATCTAAGCTAGCTTTTATCTCTTTGATAGATTCGTTTTGGTGGAAGAGAAAAAGAGATGTAGATTCAATTTTCTCATTCATGGGGTGCCCGAATATGGTCTTCATCTTTTCATAAGTATCTACGGCATCCCCTTCAAGAAAGCCTTCTTCAAATATAGAATCTAAGACATGCTTAAACGAAGAACGTAGGGCAACATAAAAGCTCTTCAAGTAAACTTCAATTTGGTATTGGGGCACATAGTTAGCCCGGATCCTTAATAGTCTATCCCCAGCATCTTTCAAAGATTCATCGAGTAAATAACAAAAAATTCCGGAATCATCTTCATCAAAATTATTAAGACTCTCATTGACAACTCCGGCAGGTTTTCCATAGCATTATTTATGAGTTTAGATAGAATAGAAGGATCGTTCAAAGTACAAAAACTCGGGAGAGAACCCTCAACTCTTTTTGGTTCTAACATGGCGAAGGAAAGGTGAGCGGAAAAGAGAGGGCGAAAAAACGGCAAGGGTGAAGTGGGGGAGAGGAAAACGAGAGGCAAATGGCAAAAATGTAATGCGAGGGATAAGAGTTTGTGATGGGTACTTGGTATGTTGACTTTTGCATAGACTCCCCGGCAACGGCACCAGAAATCCTTCTTGCTACCTCTTGAGCACTGCGTTGGTTTTCCCTTGAAGAGGAAAGGGTGATGCAGTAAAGTAGCGTAAGTATTTCCCTCGGTTTTTTAGAACCAAGGTATCAATCCAGTACGAGGCCACGCTCAAGTCCTTCGCACCTACACAAAGAAATAAAAACCTCGCAACCAACGCAATAAAGGGGTTGTCAATCCCTTCACGGTCACTTACGAAAGTGAGATCTGAAAGATATGATAAGGTAATATTTTTGGTATTTTTATAATAAAGATGCAAGTAAAATAAAAGGCAATAAAAATAGCTAAGTGTTGGAAGATTAAAATGATGGAAAATAGACCCGGGGGCCATAGGTTTCACTAGTGGCTTCTCTCAAGAGCATAAGTATTACGGTGGGTGAACAAATTACTGTTGAGCAATTGATAGAATTGAGCATAGTTATGAGAATATCTAGGTATGATCATGTATGTAGGCATCACGTCCGTGACAAGTAGACTGACTCCTGCCTGCATCTACTACTATTACTCCACACATCGACTGCTATCCAGCATGCATCTAGAGTATTAAGTTCATAAGAATAGAGTAATGCTTTAAGTAAGATGACATGATGTAGAGGGCAAACTCATGCAATATGATATAAAACCCATCTTGTTTTCCTCGATGGCAACAATTAAATACGTGCCTTGCTGCCCCTGCTGTCACTGGGAAAGGACACCACAAGATTGAACCCAAAGCTAAGCACTTCTCCAATTGCAAGAAAGATCAATCTATTAGGCCAAACCAAACTGATAATTCGAAGAGAATTGCAAAGATAACCAATCATACATAAAAGAATTCAGAGAAGATTCAAATATTGTTCATAGAAAAACTTGATCATAAACCCACAATTCATCGGTCTCAACAAACACACCGCAAAAGAAGATTACATCGAATAGATCTCCACAAGAATGATGGAGAACTTTGTATTGAGATCCAAAGAGAGAGAAGAAGCCATCTAGCTAATAACTATGGACCCGAAGGTCTAAGGTAAACTACTCACACATCATCGGAGAGGCTATGGTGCTAATGTAGAAGCTCTCCGTGATCAATGCCCCCTCCGGCAGGACGCCGGAAAAGGCCCCAAGATGGAATCTCACGGGTACAGAAGGTTGTGGCGGTGGAATAGGTTTTCGTGGATGCTTCTGTTGGTTTGGGGGTACGTAGGTATATATAGGAGGAAGAAGTAGGTCGGTGGAGCGACATGGGCCCCACGAGGGTGGAGGGCGCACCCAGGGGGTAGGCGCGCCCCCCTGCCTCGTGCTCTCGTGGTTGATTTCTTGACGTAGACTCCAAGTCCTCTGGATCACGTTTGTTCCGAAAATCACGTTCCCGAAGGTTTCATTACATTTGGACTCCGTTTGATATTCTTTTTCTACGAAACTCTGAAATAGGCAAAAAACAACAATTTGGGCTGGGCCTCCGGTTAATA
The DNA here is from genome assembly GCF_002575655.3 of Aegilops tauschii subsp. strangulata. NCBI lineage: Eukaryota > Viridiplantae > Streptophyta > Magnoliopsida > Poales > Poaceae > Aegilops > Aegilops tauschii. Next base: position 208,238,370 of record NC_053037.3, read on the forward strand.
GGTTAGTCCCAAGAATAATATAATAGTCTATAACAAAGCCCATTAATCATCCAAAACAGAATATAATATAGCATGAAGCAATCAAAAATTATAGATACGTTGGAGACGTATCAGTGTGCGAATGGGCTCCTGAACCATTTGTGATAGAACATTATCGTAGACGGTAATTGTTGGGAAATGTGTGCGATGGAGTCTTGCATGGCAGACGAGTTAGTGAAAGTGCTAGTTATCGACTAGAGGGGGGTTCAATAGGTGATTTTTATGGAAGTCTTCGAAACACGAGGTCTTTGAAGACAAACAGTAGAAATGAACCTATTGATATGCAGCAGAAGGTAGACTACACTAGACAAGCCATAGTCAAGTAAGCAATATAGTGAAAGCATGAAGACTATCAGCAGCTAGGTAGTATGGATCGGGATGGAAGACAATATGAAGCCAAACAGTAAATAGTCTTCACTCGGTGAAGTCAATCAGATCAGACCAGCAGGCAATGAATTCACGAAGACAAACTGTAATGTAAAGGGAAGTGGATGATAGAACCAGTTGCTTGGTGAAGACAAGGATTTGGTAGACCAGTTCTAGTTGTTGTGCAACTATACGTCTGGTTAGGAAGGCTGAGATTTAACTCAGAAGACCGCGTCTTCACCTTATTCCCCTTGAGCTAAGGATACCCAGTCCTCGCCCAATCACTCTGGTAAGTCTTCAAGGTAGACTTCCAAACCTTCACAGACTTCGTTCACCGGCGATCCACAATGACTCTTGGATGCTCAGAATGTGACGCCTAACCGGCTGGAGGATTCACAGTCCGCATGTGTAACAAGTCTTCAGGTCACGCGGACAAAAAGACTTCAGTGATGCCTAACACACTTTGGCTCTGGATGTTTTGGGCTTTTTCCTCGCAAGGATCTCTCTCTCAAGTGCTTCGGAGGTGGGTTTCTCTCAAACAACAAAAGTCGTGCACTAACTCTGAGCAGCCACCAATTTATGGTGTAGGGGGTGGCATATTTATAGCCAGGAGGCAACACGACCTGATATGTCCGAAATGACCCTAGGACACTAAGGAACTGACATGTGTCCAACGGTTGGATTTCAAACACACGCGGTAGCTTTACTTGGCCTACAAGCAAAGCTGACTCATCCAGCTCTGGATAAGATTTGCTCTCACTGTCTTCGCTCGAAGACATAGGATTTTGGTTGAGCATCACAGCAGTCACTCTAACTTTGTTCACTTGGATCCCACTTAACAGTACGGTGGTTCCTATGACTCAACAAAGAAGAAAAGTAAACTACGAAACAACTATGTCTTCGCACTCCATAGTCTTCAAGTGAATGTCTTCACATGTCATAATCTTCACCGTGAATGTCTTCATGAACCACCATTGTCTTCAATGTCTTCACACGTTTTTAGTGGTCATCTCTGGTAGGTAAACCGAATCAATAAGGGAGTACTACCTGTGTTATCCTGCAATTCTCACAAACACATTAGTCCCTCAACCAAGTTTGTCATCAATACTCCAAAACCAACTAGGGGTGGCACTAGATGCACTTACAATCTCCCCCTTTTTGGTGATATGTGACAAACTGGTTGAAGTTTTCAATGGGGACAAAAGTATGTGAAAGTTAAGGATTAAGACGTTGTCTTCATATGTTGTAGGAGGCTCCCCCTGAAGGTGTGCATATAAGTAGTTTGCTTTTGAATGCAAATGCACATGGCAGGTTTTACTTTGTGGAGATCCTCTTCGACATACGAAGACAATTCATCATGCATATATAAGAATAACGGCGATAATGACATGCACAATGAGAAATGGGCGTCTACAGAATGACTTCATACAGAATTTATCATCGCATCACAATGTAGCAGCAAAAGTGGCAGACGACCATCAAGTTTAAGTGTTACAACTCAAAAGCCAAATAGTTTCAAAACGAGAGTTGTAAGAACTTAGCAAAACTAAAGCAACCACCCATATGGACTGGCTTGAAGACTATCAACCTCATATGCTTCTCCCCCTTTTGTCAATAATGACCAAAAAGGTTTGAAGACATAGAGGATCTACTCATTCCCAGTTGAAGTATAAGATGGAGCAGGGTCGACGTTGGAGTTTGGTGGTGCAGACGGACCTGGCGCAGAATCATGTTGTAGTGCAGCCAAAGTCAGTGAAGTGGCGTCGTCCTCTTCATCGATGACTCTCGCAAAAACAGTTGTAGCCGAAGACGAATGTTTAGAATCTTCAATAGATGGAGTGCGATGCCAGCTTGCATTCTGTGGAGGCCTAGAGTCAAACTTGAAACTCTCTGTGAAGCCATCTTCGCGAAGATCATCTTCAGAGTAGAGCATTGTGAGGCTCTTCCAGGACCGCCGACAGGCTTCATGTGCAACAAATGAGTTCTTGGTGGCCAAGTTGCGAATGTGATTAACATCCACCAAGAGACTCTGCATCTGACGCTTCAGCCAGTCATGATGCCTATCCTGCTTTTGATGTAAAGCCACCAGAAGCTCACGGTCATTGAGGACACGAGGACGCTTTTGAGGCCTTTGAGCTATTGTGCTAGCAGTGGCTTTAGTATTGGCACGGTGTGGCACTCTCAAGTTTCCAGCCAGAGGATAAGCAGGTGTTGCAGAATTAGGCACATGAATCCCTTCAATAGGCTATGTGAAACTCTGGAATTCTGCAATCTGAACGTGGAGTGGCTTCTTGGCAGGCTCGGGGTAGATGGCATCAATAGACATATCAACTTCAGGCAGAAAGACAATATGGTTGCGCACTGAAGGCTGATAGTCAATGGTTCAATGAAGCTTAATCAAGCGCATCACCCATGGAGCATAAAATTTTAGGACAAACAGATCAATTCTAGAAGCAGCAAGCTGTCGGATGAAGAAATCCAGAGTGTTGAATCTGATGCCATTGATGATATAGAATACCAAAGTATTCATGGCGCCTTCAAGTTTAGCTTCAGAAGAATTTCCTTTGATAGGCCAGAGAGTACGCCTTAGAGTATGGTACACTGTGTGTGGCAAGTACTCAAGGTCCTTGACAAAGAACTCCGTTGGGTATTCGGCGTCTTGGGGCAATGGCTTCATCATGCTCAGCATTTGGCTCATGTTTGGCTCTGGCTTCTGAAAAATGCTCTGCAGCTCATTCTGATGAAGCTGACAACCAAGTTCATACAACTCACCTGGAGTGGGCAGGGAAGTAAGCTCGATGATATCTTGAGCTTTGGCTTCGTGATGAACATCACCTCTCATCCACTCAAGGACACAAGTCTTCGGATCTCTGTTGTAGCCTCGAATGTGTAGAGTAGCATAGAACTGGAGCAGAAGCTCTACGTTCCAATGTTCCTTGTCAATCACAAAGGGCAGAAGACCAACGTCCCTAAAGCAGCCAAGGTCTTCCTCAAGGCATGGCAGCCCAGCCATAGCATCACAATCCAGACGCTTGTGCGGAAAAATCCGGTCTTGGTTGTATAGGATGCAAGAGTAATAGCTTCGCTGCTGATGGCTCCAAAACCTGTCAGAGGATATCTTACGCGTCGTGTAAGGATTCTTGGCGCTATCAAACAATGTATTGCGCTCTCTGAAGCTGAGCACGCTGAATGAGCCATGTGTTGTGGCAGCACTTGGAAGCCTTGGCAGTCTTGGCTTGGGCTTCTGAACTTGAGGCCTCTGCTCCACATGATAATCATATTGTGGCCCGCGAGTAGTGGGTGGAACCATGATTGGCCATTTGACTGTGACAATCTCACCACCGCGATTGAATGCATGTTCCATGGTATGAGGCCTTGGGGGAGGAACAACATGATTGGAGATGATTGGTTGTACAATGGTGGCAGCATTGTCTTTGGCTCCACATTGTCATCAGCCATGACAGTGTCATTGGCTTCAGTAGTGTTGTTTGTGGCAGCCTCAGTGTTTTCAAACTCCATCTGTTCAACGACCAGAGGGTCGGGCACGATCACATTCTCTTCAAGAATGACTGGATCACTGGAAGGGCGTGTGGCTTCTCCTTCTTCTTGATCTTCTTCTTTTTCACCCTCGGCTGATGTAGCTGGAATGTCTTCAGTAGCCTTGGTTGCAGACTAAGAGGCAGACGCAGAAGGAGTGGCTTCAGGAAACACTTGACGTGCTACTGAGCTAGTGTGTTGCACTTCCTCTTCTGGAATGCTCGACATAGAGAACCGTGACCTAAGGCCTTTGCGAAGCCTGCGAAATGCTGGCGACGCCTTTGGAGACGGAGTGGTCTGCTCCATGTAGTTGTCATCATCAAGCACCGGAGTGGTGACTTGAGGTGGTGGAGTTCTTGGTGTCTCATCTTGCATAGGGGTGTCTTATTGTTGATGCTCAGCCCATGAGTCATCTGGAGCAATTGGCGTCAATGGACGAGCAACGCTAATAAGTTCAATGCTCGTGAGAGCAGGCGATGATATCGACTGGGGCTCGAGTTGAGGAAGGACTTCATCATCATGCACATTGTCTTCATGACCAATGTCTTCAGCTGCGGTGTAGTCAACAGCTAGAATCTCTTCACTTACTGGAGCCTGTGTGGAAGCAGGCTCATGAATCACTAGGCGATGTTCTGGGTTGGTAGAGGCAGGGAGAGCAACTGACATTGGTTCAACATTGAGGGGCTCTGGGCAGCAGCATGCTCTTTCTTTGAAGACTTTGAAGCCTTTGTCTTCAATTTCTTCTTAGAGGGAGGATCGTCAGATGTATCTTTGAGCTTCCTCTTCCTGGCTTCGGCTTCAGCTTGTCTTGTTTTCTTCAGCTCATAAGCTGCTGAGGAGACCTTTGGCTTCGAGCCAGTCATGCTAGCAGGGAAGACAATGTTAGGTTCTCCCTGCCGTTGAGCTTCGGGTATGGCTTCAGCAGACTTCTTCTTTTGCTTGGCAGCCATCATGGGGTCGATGCCAGGACGCCCAAGGGCCATTCTCTTTTCAGCTTCATTGTGCGCTTGCACACACTTCTGAGCATAGTATTTCATGCGCTCGCGTGAGCCTTTGGCTTCTTCAGGCTTCTTGTGGAATTCTGCCTTGAGATCATGCAACATGTTGAAGATTTGCACATCAGCAACACTAAGCTTTTCAATGTTCTTCTTGAAATGTGATGATGTCTACTACGCAACCTTCTTCTTGTAGACGTTGTTGGGCCTCCAAGTGCAGAGGTTTGTAGGACAGTAGCAAATTTCCCTCTAGTGGATGACCTAAGGTTTATCAATCCGTGGGAGGCGTAGGTTGAAGATGGTCTCTCTCAAACAACCCTGCAACCAAATAACAAAGAGTCTCTTGTGTCCCCAACACACCCAATACAATGGTAAATTGTATAGGTGCACTTGTTCGGCGAAGAGATGGCGATACAAGTGCAATATGGATGGTAGATGTGGGTTTTCGTAATCTGAAAATATAAAAACAGCAAGGTAACTAATGATAAAAGTGAGCACAAACGGTATTGCAATGCTCGGAAACAAGGCCTAGGATTCATACTTTCACTAGTGCAAGTTCTCTCAACAATAATAACATAATTGGATCATATAACTATCCCTCAACATGCAACAAAGAGTCACTCCAAAGTCACTAATGGCAGAGAACAAATGAAGAGATTATTGTAGGGTACGAAACCACCTCAAAGTTATTCTTTTGGATCGATCAATTCAAGAGTTCGTACTAGAATAACACCTTAAGACACATATCAACCAAAACCCTAATGTCACCTCAAGTATCTGTGGGTATGATTATACGATATGCATCACACAATCTCAGATTCATCTATTCAACCAACACAAAGAACTTCAAAGAGTGCCCCAAAGTTTCTACCGGAGAGTCAAGACGAAAACGTGTGCCAACCCCTATGCATAAGTTCACAATGTTATGGAACCCGCAGGTTGACCACCAAAACATACATCAAGTAGATCACGTGAATATCCCATTGTCACCACAGATAAGCACATGCAAGATATACATAAAGTGTTCTCAAATCCTTAAAGACTCAATCCGATAAGATCACGTCAAAGGGAAAACTCAATCCATTACAAGAGAGTAGAGGGGGAGAAACATCATAAGATCCAACTATAATAGCAAAGCTCGCGATACATCAAGATCGTGCCAAATCAAGAACACGAGAGAGAGAGAGAGATCAAACACATAGCTACTGGTACATACCCTCAGCCCCGAGGGTGAACTACTCCCTCCTCGTCATGGAGAGCGTCGGGATGATGAAGATGGCCACCGGTGAGGGATCCCCCCTCCGGCAGGGTGCCGGAACGGGTCTAGATTGGTTTTCGGTGGCTACAGAGGCTTGCGGCGGCGGAACTCCCGATCTAGATTTCTTTCTGGAAGTTTGGGTATATATAAGAGGTATTGGCGTCGGGAATAAGTCAGCGGGGTCCCTGAGGCGGCCACGAGGTAGGGGGTGCGCCCCCACCCTCGTGGTGGCCTCGGGACTCCCCTGGTCCATCTCCGATGCTCCATAGGCTTCTTCTGGTCCAAAAATAAGTTCCATGAAGTTTCAGGTCAATTGGACTCCGTTTGGTTTTCCTTTTCTACGATACTCAAAAACAAGGAAAAACAGAAACTAGCACTGGGCTCTAGGTTAATAGGTTAGTCCCAAAAATCATATAAAATAGCATATAAAACATCCTAGAAGGATAATATAATAGCATGGAACAATCAAAAATTATAGATACGTTGGAGACTTATCATGTGCCTTCTCATAGTCAATCTTGTTCTTGAGCTCGACGATTCTCTGAGCTAAGGCCAATTCATTGGCAATGGCTCCATGAAACGTGACGCTGATGTCCACTAGCACCTGCAGATCATCAATGTTGATGCTTTGGTCCTCAAACCATTCATCAATGAAATTGCTCAGAATATCAACATCAAAGAGAGGCAGATCACTAAAGATCTCACCCTCTTGCTTGCTTTTGATCAGCATCTCTAGAGCTTCATCACCAAGATCTTCATCACTGGACAGATCAATGGTGTCTTCCTCGTTGCGCAGAACGGCAGCAGGAGTCAGGTCGTGCCCTGAAATCTTCTTGGGCTTCTTGGTCTTCTTGGTCCACTTGGAGACAGGAGACTAGTCTTCAGACTAAATAGTGGGTTCAGGAGGTGCAGCCTTCAATGGCTTCATAGTTGAAGCAGTTGGTGCAGCAGAGGGCTTCAGAGCTTTTTTCTTTTTCTTCTTCTGCTTCGGTGGTGCAGGTGCATCTTCAGAGTCTGCGTCATTAGCAGATTGATCCACCGTGGCCCTCTAAGCAGCAATGTGGGAGAGGAGCCCATCGAAGCTTCACGTGTGCCATCCTATCTTGGAGCAGACGGACCAGGGTTGAAGTTGAGTCCGAAAGCCTTCCTGTTCTTTGCAGCCGACTCCTTTGTGAACTGAAAGTTGCGCTTGAAGAGATTGTCATCACAACACCATAGAAGAGACTATGGGTCGGCATTTTCTGGGTGAGGTCCTCTGACCATGCAAGGATAGAAACCTTGGGCAATAGCTTGAGACTTCGACTTTGGTTGTACATTCTTGTAAAGAATACCGCCACACGGGCGCTTGATAGCATTCTTCTCAGCATATTCAGCAGTGACGAAGTTGTACTTGAACCACTGTTCAGCCCAATATCTTTGGATCCATTGGATCATGGTCTTGCGTTGATTATAGTTCTCCTAAGGATTAGTCTTGTACAATTCATGCAGATCCGGAGGCAGATCTAGAGTAGTATTTCCACGGTGCTGCCAGCCACCTTTCCTTGCAGATTTCTCTGAAGCCTAATATTCAGACAGATAGGCTTCAAGATAGTGAAAGGCTTCCGTCTACTTGTCAAGCAAGAACTGGCTTCAGGGGAGTGAATATGATGCTGTAAGAATTCTGCAAATGAATGTAGACTATGAGAACCAAGGAATTCTCCCACAGACATATACCTGTGATAGCATTAGAGATGCGAGGGAAGGGGAAGAGGTCATATGCATTCTCAGAAGATTTTGAAGATAAATCATTTTGAAGACATTGACCTCATAGAGCGAAGACATTCACTTATTGTGGCACCCCGGCTCAGAGCAACCAGTTTACCATGCATTGCCAGCCCAGAGACCATGTCTTCTGGCAACACATAACATCTTGGTATAGAAAACAACCGCTTTATTGATGCTAGCGGATCATAGTTTATATTACAACAGGTGGCGAGGCCAAGCGGCACACACGGTGCGGCTGAACAATATGTACATTATTTAGTGAACATAAAGGGGCCTCGATCATAACAACTACGCGACAGCGGAACAACGTCGTAGCGAAACTCTATAGCATAGGGACACCGATGTGGACACGATCTAGACTCGGACATCACTCCTTTCCAACGAGACTTCCCTGAAATCTGGCATGACACGCCAAGTCAGTACATTGAATGTACTTGCAAGCTCACAACAAGCATAAACATAATGACAAACAATATCATGATATTCAACCAATTGTTTAATAATGCAACAATATATCCAACATGTTGTGATCATGCTATTGTGATATAAGCCCCTCGGGCTTGTTTACCAACGGTGATCGCTCTCGGATCACAAACGGACTAACCTCGTGGTCTTAGATCGGGTTACCTCGTAACCAAACGGTGATCTTTCCGGCGATCACAACCATGACCAACACTTGGTCTCCAACATCAAGATGGTCTACCCACCATCATGAGCAGTGCAAAGTTCATAATTTAGTGTGCAAAATTTATTAAACGTTGACCCATGGTGTGACCTACTTTCAAGCGTGTCCATAACCATGGACTCGGCTATCGATAGATTTATTACACTCTGCAGAGGTAGCACACTGTACCCACACCACGGAACCCATGGCCTCGCACTCCCATTCGGGTTGACCAACGGCATTCCGAAGAAACCCCTCCATTGCCATGACACTCTCTCGGCCACTCCGACTCACTCCCCACTGGGCTAGTCCTGTGTCTACTAAAGACACCAACGGCCACCGTCGTGGCAAAACATAAATGGTCCCAAACGGGGACAAGGTACCATAACATCAACAACGGGCACACAAGGTTATGTCTGCTTACCGGGCCAGGGTATCGCACGCCCATAACCTTCCCTCATTGGAGGCACCGACCAGAGGCATGACAACGGACCGAATAAAGGCCTCCCCATAAAGGCAAATGTGGTTGCACTGGGAAAAGTCGATTCAGTGGCACCATGACCCGGTCAACGATATATTCAAGTTGAGTTATTACCACGTTCAAGTTAAAGTGAAGGTAACCGGTGTCATAATATGCCATGAAAATGTGATGTCTACTACACAACCTTCATGTAGACGTTGTTGGGCCTCCAAGTGCACAGGTTTGTAGGACAGTAGCAAATTTCCCTCAAGTTGATGACCTAAGGTTTATCAATCCATGGGAGGCGTAGGATGAAGATGGTCTCTCTCAAGCAACCCTGCAACCAAATAACAAAGAGTCTCTTGTGTCCCCAACACACCAAAAACAATGGTAAATTGTATAGGTGCACTAGTTCGGCGAAGAGATGGTGATATAAGTGCAATATGGATGGTAGCTATAGGTTTTTGTAATCTGAAAATATAAAAACAGCAAGGTAGCAAGCGATAAAAGTGAGCACAAACGGTATTGCAATGCGTTGAAACAAGGCCTAGGGTTCATACTTTCACTAGTGCAAGTTCTTTCAACAATAATAACATAACTGGATCATATAACTATCCCTCGACATGCAACAAAGAGTCACTCCAAAGTCACTCATAGCGGAGAACAAACGAAGAGATTATTGCAGGGTACGAAACCACCTCAAAGTTATTCTTTCGGACCGATCTATTCAAGAGTTCGTACTAGAATAACACCTTAAGACACATATCAACCAAAACCCTAATGTCACCTAGATACTCCAATGTCACCTCAAGTATCCGTGGGTATGATTATACGATATGCATCACACAATCTCAGATTCATCTATTCAACCAACACAAAGTACTTCAAAGAGTGCCCCAAAGTTTCTACCGGAGAGTCAAGATGAAAACGTCAGCCAACCCGTAAGCATAGATTCCCAAGGTCACAGAACCCGCAAGTTGGTCACCAAAACATAAATCAAGTGAATCAATAGAATACCCCATTGTCACCACGGGTATCCCACGCAAAACATACATCACGTGTTTTCAAATCCTTAAAGACTCAATCCGATAAGATAACTTCAAAGGGAAAACTCAATCCATTACAAGAGAGTAGAGGGGGAGAAACATCATAAGATCTAACTATAATAGCAAAGCTTGCTATACATCAAGATCGTGCCAAATCAAGAACACGAGAGATAGAGATCAAACACATAGCTACTGGTACATACCCTCAGCCCCGAGGGTGAACTACTCCCTCCTCGTCATGGAGAGCGCCGAGATGATGAATATGGCCAGCCGAGAGGGATCCCCTCCTCCGGCAGGGTGCCGGAACGGGTCTAGATTAGTTTTCGGTGGCTACAGAGGCTTGCGGCGGCGGAACTCCCGATCTATTATGTTCCCCGATGTTTTTAGGGTACATGGACATATATAGGCGAAAGAAGTCGGTCAGGGGAGCCACGAGGGGCCAACGAGGGTGGGGGCGCGCCCAGGGGGTAGGGCACGCCTCCCTGCCTCGTGGCTTCCTCGAAGCTTCCCTGTCGTCTACTCCAAGTCTCCTGGATTGCTTCCGTTCCAAAAATAACTCTCCCCAAGGTTTCATTCCGTTTGGACTCCGTTTGATATTCCTTTTCTTCGAAACACTGAAATAGGCAAGCAAACAACAATTTGGGCTGGGCCTCCGGTTAATAGGTTAGTCCCAAAAATAATATAAAAGTGTTTAGTAAAGCCCATAAACATCCAAAATAGATAATATAATAGCATGAATACTTCATAAATTATAGATACGTTGGAGACGTATCAACATCCCCAAGCTTAATTCCTGCTCGTCCTCGAGTAGGTAAATGATAAAACAAATAATTTATGAAGTGTGAATGCTAGCTGGTGCATAAGTTTGATCAATCATAATTTCAATCACCTTTTCTAGCATCATTATATGTCATAACAGTAGCTCAACTCATAAAACTTTTCATGATCAAGTAACAAACTATTCACATGTTAAAGTATAGATCATAAACTTTCTTGAAAACTAACAAACCGTGTTGTTAGTCATCAAACAATTACAATTCATCTTATTTTCAGGAAGAGTCTATGTCAGAGCTTTGATTCAGCGAACTTCACATACTCAACTATCATTTAGTCTTTCACAATTGCTAACACTCACACGATATTTATGGGTTCAAAGTTTTAATCAGACACAGAGGAAGATAGGGGCTTATAGATTCGCCTCCCAACCTTTTTCCTCAAGGGTAATGTCAACAATAATAGTTCATGATGCCTTACATCCAATTGGATATATATATATATATATATATATATATATATATATGTGTATATATATATATATCAGGATCTTTCCAACACAATGTGCTTGCCAAAGGATAAAATGTAAAAAGGAAAGGTGAAGATCACCATGACTCTTGCATAAGGTATAAGACAGGAATAAAAGATAGGCCCTTCGCAGAGGGAAGCAGAGGTTGTCATGCGCTTTTATAGTTGGATGCATAAAATCTTAATGCAAAAGAACGTCACTTTATATTGCCACTTGTGATAGGGACCTTTATTATGCAGTCCGTCGCTTTTATTGCTTCCACATCACAAGATCATATAAAGCTTATTTTCTCCACACTAATTGATCATACATATTTATAGAGCAATTTTTATTGCGTGCACCGATGACAACTTACTTGAAGGATCTTACTCAATACATAGGTAGATATGGTGGACTCTCATGGCAATACTGGTTTAAGGGATGTTTGGAAGCACAAGTAGTATCTCTACTTGGTGCAAAGAATTTGGCTAGCATGAGGGGGAAAGGCAAGCTCAGCATGTTGAATGATCCATGACAATATACTTTATTTCGGATATAAGAAAACATAAGCCATTACGTTGTCTTCCTTGTCCAACATCAACCTTTTAGCATGTCATATTTTAATGAGTGCTCACAATCATAAAAGATGTCCAAGATAGTATATTTATATGTGAAATCTCTCTTCCCTCAATATTCTTTCATGAATTGTTCAAGTGACCAATACAATGTTTGCTAACCTTCAATAAATTTACCACCTCTACTTCTTATATGTGAAGTCATTACTCCCCATGGGATAAGCATATGAAACATATATAATTTCAGATTTATTATATTCAATTCATTCAACTATTTACTCATAGGATATAAGTGAAACACACGAGTAAATGACAAACTACTCCAAAAATATATAAGTGAAGATCAATGAGTAGTTAAATAATTATTTAGCTATGTGAAGACTCTCCCATTTAATAATTTTAGATCTTGATATTTTATTCGAACAGCAAGAAAAATAAAATAAAATTACTTTCTAAGAATAGCAAACATCATGTGAAGAAGCAAAAATTTAGGATCAACCGATACTAACCGATAGTTGTCGAAGAAGAAAGGTGGGATGCCAACCGGTGCATCCCCAAGCTTAGATGCTTGAGACTTCTTTAAATATTATCTTGGGATGCCTTGGGCATCCCCAATCTTGAGCTTTTGTGTCTCCTTAATTCCTCTCATATCACGGTCTCCCTAAATCTGAAAAGCTTCATCCACACAAAACTCAAAAAGGACTCGTGAGATAAGTTAGTATAAACCAATGCAAAAACCTTATCATACTCTACTGTAGAAAATCACTAAAACTATTATTCAACATTGCCTACTAAATTCCTCTGCGTATTTAATAGTCCTATCCTCAAATAGAATCATTAAACAAGCAAACATATGCAAACAATGCAAACATAATAGCAACTTGCCTAAACAGGACAGCCTGTAAAGAATGCAGCAAGATCCATACTTCCCTAGCTCCAACAATTATGAAAGAAAATTCCCACTGTAGTAAATTTATAAGAGCTTATTATGCAAAAGGTTTCAACATTTTATCATATTCTGACTTTTCTAGAGAATTTTTAAAACAGCGGTAAACTGTCTGTTTTGAAACAGCAACATGTATAGTAGGAAACTCGTAAAGTTAACAGAAACTCGTAAGCTCCGTTAGCAAAAGAAAACAAACCACTACTTAAAGGTACTGTAATGAACTCATTCTTTATTTATATTGGTGTTAAACCTACTGTATTCCAACTTCTCTATGGTTCATACCCTCCGATACTACTCATAGATTCATCAAAATAAGGAAACAACACATAGAAAACAGAATCTGTCAAAAACAGAACAGTATGTAGTAATCTGCATCAAACGCAAACTTCTGGAACTCAGAAAAATCTGCCAAAATAGGACGACATAGATAATTTTATAATTTATCTAATTCAATTGGAATCATTATTTCATCACTTTCTGGTGATTTTTAACAATTGTTTTCGTGAGCAGAAAGTTTCTGTCTTTTTCAGCAAGATCAAATAATTATCATCCAAGAAGATCCTATAGGTCTTACTTGGCACAAACACTAATTAAAACATAAAACCACATCTAACCAGAGGCTAGATGATTTATTTATTACTAAACAGGAACAAAAATAAAATTGGGTTGCCTCCCAACAAGCGCTAACGTTTAACGCCCCTAGCTAGGCATGATCGTTTCAATGATGCTCACATAAAAGATAAGAATTGAAACATAAAGAGAGCATCGTGAAGAATATGACTAGCACATTTAAGTCTAACCCACTTCCTATACATAGGGATTTTGTGAGCAAACAACTTATGGGAACAATAATCAACTAGCGTAGGAAGGCAAAACAAGCATAACTATAAAACTTTAAGCACATAGAGAGGAAACTTGATATTATTGCAATTCCTACAAGCATATATTCCTCCCTCATAATAATTTTCATTATCATCATGAATGAATTCAACAAGATAACCAGCACATATAGCATTCTTTTCATGATCTACTTGCATAGAAATTTTACTACTCTCCACATAAGCAAATTTATTCTCATTCGGAATAGTGGGAGTATCATAAGAGACTTGAATACTATAAATTGTTTCCACATTAAAAGGGTAATCATAATCATGACAAGTTTTAATACAATCATCACTACTTTTTATAGCATAAGTGTCATCACAATAATCAACATATATAGGAGGCATGCTATCATCATAATAAATTTGCTCATCAAAACTTGGGAGGCTAAAAATATCATCTTCATAAATCATAGCATCCCCAAGCTTGGGACAAACATTAATTGCAGCAAATATATTCTCAAACATGTCATTCTCATCAAACATAGCATACCCAAGCTTGGGCCTTTTCATATCATAAGCACAATCACTCTCATCATTAATAGTATGGATAGCACCAATAGTATAGCAATTATCATCATCACAATGAGTAATAGGAGCAACATCATTTGGGAGGGATACCTTTCTACCTTTGCTTCTCCATCTTTTCTTTTTCTTCTTCACATCATGTGTGGGTTTAACCCTCTTTTTTGAGCTCCTTATTAATGAGATTGGTTGAGTAGAAGGCTCCTCCTCATTACCTGATTCATCATAAGAAATAATAGGAGGATATTGGGAAGCCTCTTCCCTTTCATTAGTATTCTCTTCATCCTCTATTTGTTTTCTTTTCTTTATGTAATTGGCAATATAAGGATTTTCAATGCAATTCACCGCACAATACATAAAAAATTCTTCTAGATCAATATTGAGGAATTTCTCAAGGTTATATTCTGGAATATGCTTAGTTATACGTTTCATTTCTTCATAACCCAAAAGCAAACTAAGATCATTATGATGTGCAAGGGAAAACAAATCATCACAATTTTTGGACACGATACGATCATGAAACAATTTGCATCTGAGATTTAAATGACCATGTTCATTGCAAAGTTCACAAGTATGGCGAAGAAATTTTAAATTTTCAGCACAAACATCTAGCCTCTCTTGCAACCATTTGGTTTCTAAATACTTATGCCTCTTGCAAAATCTATCTTCCCTATTTGGTGTGTACTTGCAAACTCTATGCACTCCACAAAAGTTGACATGCTTATAAGAGACATTTTTCATCATGACTAGTGCAATCATCATTACTACTATGGATATTCAAAGAGTTCATACTAACAACATTGCAATCATGCTCATCATTCAAAGATTTAGTGCCAAACATTCTAATGCATTCTTCCTCTAGCAATTGAGCACAATTATCGGAATCCGTATTTTCATGAAAGATATTAAAAAGATGAAGCATATGAGGTACCCTCAATTCCATTTTTTTGTAGTTTTTTTTATAAACTAAACTAGTGATAAAACAGGAAACCAGAAGATTCGATTGCAAGATCTAAAGATATACCTTCAAGCACTCACCTCCCCGGCAACGACGCCAAAAAAGAGCTTGATGTCTACTACACAACCTTCTTCTTGTAGACGTTGTTGGGCCTCCAAGTGCAGTTGTTTGTAGGATAGTAGCAAATTTTCCTCAAGTGGATGACCTAAGGTTTATCAATCCGTGGGAGGCGTAGGATGAAGATGGTCTCTGTCAAGCAACCCGGCAACCAAATAACAAAGAGTCTCTTGTGTCCCCAACACACAGAATACAATGGTAAATTGTATAGGTGCACTAGCTCGGCGAAGAGATGGTGATACAAGTGCAATATGGATGGTAGATATAGGTTTTTGTAATCTGAAAATATAAAAACAGCAAGGTAGCAAGCGATGAAAGTGAGCACAAACGGTATTGCAATGCGTTGAAACAAGGCCTAGGGTTCAAACTTTCACTTGTGCAAGTTCTCTCAACAATAATAACATAACTGGATCATATACTATCCCTCAACATGCAACAAAGAGTCACTCCAAAGTCACTAATAGCGGAGAACAAACGAAGAGATTATTGTAGGGTACGAAACCACCTCAAAGTTATTCTTTCGGATCGATCTATTCAAGAGTTTGTACTAGAATAACACCTTAAGACACATATCAACCAAAACCCTAATGTCACCTAGATACTCCAATGTCACCTCAAGTATCCGTGGGTATGATTATACGATATGCATCACACAATCTCAGATTCATCTATTCAACCAACACAAAGTACTTCAAAGAGTGCCCCAAAGTTTCTACCGGAGATTCAAGACGAAAACGTGTGCCAACCCCTATGCATAGATTCCCAAGGTCACGGAACTCGCAAGTTGATCACCAAAACATACGTCAAGTGAATCAATAGAATTGTGACGCCCCCGATTTGACCGTACACTAATCATGCACGCAAATGTGTACGATCAAGATCAGGGACTCACGGGAAGATATCACAACACAACTCTAAAACATAAATAAGTCATACAAGCATCATAATACAAGCCAGGGGCCTCGAGGGCTCGAATACAAGTGCTCGATCATAGACGAGTCAGCGGAAGCAACAATATCTGAGTACAGACATAAGTTAAACAAGTTTGCCTTAAGAAGGCTAGCACAAACTGGGATACAGATCAAACAAGGCGCAGGCCTCCTGCCTGGAATCCTCCTAACTACTCCCGGTCGTCGTCAGCGGCCTGCACGTAGTAGTAGGCACCTCCAGTGTCGTAGGTGTCGTCGTCGACGGTGGCGTCTGGCTCCTGCACCCCAACATCTGATTGCGACAACCAGATAGAAAGGAAAAGGGGGAAAAGAGGGAGAGAAGCAACCGTGAGTACTCATCCAAAGTACTCGCAAGCAAGGAGCTACACTACATATGCATGGGTATATGTGTAAAGGGGCATATCAGTGGGCTGAACTGCAGAATGCCAGAATTAAAAGGGGGATAGCTAGTCCTGTCGAAGACTACGCTTCTGGTCATCTCCATCTTGCAGCATGTAGAAGAGAGTAGATTGAAGTCCTGTTAGAGAGCAATCACCGGGTTGTATCTGGCACTTGGAAGGGTGTATTTTATTCACTTTCCAGTTCTAGTTGTCATAAGGTCAAGGTACAACTCCGGGTCGTCCTTTTACCGAGGGACACGGCTATTCGAATAGATAAACTTCCCTGCAGGGGTGCACCACATAACCCAACACGCTCGATCCCATTTGGCCAGACACACTTTTCTGGGTCATGCCCGGCCTCGTAAGATCAACACGTCGCAGCCCCACCTAGGCTCAACGGAGAGGTCAGCACACCGGTCTAAACCTATGCGCGCAGGGGTCTGGGCCCATCGCCCTATGCACACCTACACGTTGCGTAGGCGGCCGGAAGCAGACCTAGCCCCCTTAATACAAGCGCGAGCTTACGGTCCAATGCGGCGCGCGCCACTCAGTTGCTGACGTCAAAAGAGCTTCGGCTGATACCACGACGTCGGGATACCCATAACTACTCCCACTTAGATGGTTAGTGCGTATAGACCAAATGGCCAGACTCAGATCAAATACCAAGATCTCGTTAAGCATGTTAAGTAACCGCGAACGCCGACCAGGGCCAGGCCCACCTCTCACCTAGGCGGTCTCAACCTGCCCTGTCGCTCCGCCACAAAGATCTACTCGCGGGTACTCCTACGAGCCGACCCGACTTTAGTCATCACATGTGTCATGTATATAGTATATAAGTATATACCCGTGATCACCGCCCAGGTGATCACGGCCCGATAGTATAGCACAGCAGACGGACAAGAATGTAGGGCCACTGATGGAAAACTAGCATCCTATACTAAGCATGTAGGATTGCAGGTAAAGGTAACAACAGTAGTAGCAAGGATAGGCTATGCATCAGGATAGGATATCAGAAAGCAGTAACATGCTACACTACTCTAATGCAAGCAGTATAGAGAAGAATAGGTGATATCTGGTGATCAAGGGGGGGCTTGCCTAGTTGCTCTGGCAAGTAGGAGGGGTCGTCAACTCCGTAGTCGAACTGGGCAGCAGCAGTGTCGGTCTCGTAGTCTACCGGAGAGAAGAGGGGGAAGAAACAGTAAATACAATGCAAACATAAACATGACGATGCGTGACATGACAATGAGCAGTGCGAGGTGTCCTAACGCGACAGTAGGTGGTACCGGCGAAGGGGGGGAACATCCGGGAAAGTATTCCCGATGTTTTGTGTTTTCGGACAGATGGACCGGAGGGGGAAAGTTGCGAGTTCGATACGTTAGGGAGGTTTGGTGGACGAATGGACTGCGTATCCGGATTCGTCTCGTCGTTCTGAGCAACTTTCATGTAGAAAACATTTTCATCCGAGTTACGGTTTAAAAGATATGAATTTTCAAAGATTATTCGAATTTCTGGAACTATTTGAATTTAGAAAAAATGAATTATGACGTCAGCATGAGGTAATGCTGACGTCAGCAGGTCAACAGGTCGGCTGACCAGTCAAACCAGACAGGTGCGTCCTACCTGTCATAGACAGTGGACTAACAGAAGATTAATTAACTACTGGACCCCACCTGTCATTGTCTAATCATCTAAACTAATTAGTTTTAATTATTAAAATGTTTTAATTACCGGATTAAGTGGTGGGGCCCGCACGTCAGTCGCTGGGGCCTGCCCAGTCCGCCCAGTTGACCAGGTCAACAGGTCAACAGGTCAACAGGTGGCCAGGGGGCCCACTGGCAGTGACCCAGGGGGTGGCCCCAGGTGTGCCAGCTCAGCGCGGCCGGCGGCTCAACGCCGGCGACGCCAAACGCGGCGGCGCGGCTCGGATCTCGCCGGAAAATGCGTACAGGGCTCGGGGAGGAGCGGGGCTAGCCTCATTCGAACGAGCTCTCAGCGCCGCATCGAGTGTTGGCCGTAGCATCGCCGGACTTGGCCAGAATCGGCGCCGGTGAGCGGCGGAGGTGGCGGCGTGCACGGGTGCTCAACGAAAACAGAGCTACGGCGTGCTATCGAGCAAACGGAGAGGCTGGGGAGTAACTACGTGGTGCGGCGAGTCTAATGGGTACGGGCCCGTGACCAAACCGTCACCGGAGACGCGTCGGCGGCGAGCTCCGCAGCGACGCGTTCGGCCTCGTCGTGAGAGCTAGCTAAGGTTCGCCCGAGAGCAAATGGAGAAGGGTAGGAGGTAGAGGAGCTCACCGCGCGGCACACGGAGGCCGGTGAGAGGCTTAGTAGCAGCAGCAGTCGCCGGAGTCGAAGAAGACGGCGGTGACCCGAGGAAGAAGGCGACGGCGTTGGGGGTGATGTAGGGGGTCCCGGCTCGAGCAGGTGGTCGGGGAGGACGGGCTCGACGCGGCGGAGCTCGTGGACACGTCGGGGAGGAGAACGGGGCTCGGTGGCCGCGGGAACGACGGCGGTACGTCGGCGACCGCGCTCGTGCGGTGGGGAAGGAGGGAGCGGCGTGGATCTGGGGGGAGAGGGAGAGGCGCAGAGGGTGAGCGGGGGCGAGTGGGAGAGGGGCCCGAGGAGGCGGGGGCGCTGGCGTCCTTATCCTCGACGTCGGCGAGGGGGGGTCCGGCGGGGACGCGCCTGTTGCGACCCCGGTCAGGGGAACAGGGGGGGAAGGCGACCTGGGGAGGTGGGCCAGGCCGGCTGGGCCTGGGGTCGGCCCAGTTGGGCCAGGGTCCAGTGGGGGGGCTTCTCCTTCTCCTTTTTTCTTTGTTTGTTCTGTTTCCTTTTGTATTTTCTTTTTATTTATTTATTTATTTTCTTTTCTGTTTTATTTCAATTTAATTTATTTAGGCATTTTATAAAAATATGTTTTCTTTAGTATAATTACCCTTGTAATATTTGGCACCCACCGAACATTTTGTTTCAATTTTGAAAAACCTTTTTTTGTCGGCATTAATTTAAATTTGAACTTTGAAACGGTTTTGGATCATCGCACGGTTAAAAACAGTAACCGAGGTGACGTGGCATGATTAGCGGGGAATTACTGTAGCTTGATTCCCCGGGCGTTACAAGAATACCCCATTGTCACCACGGGTATCCCACGCAAGACATACATCAAGTGTTCTCAAATCCTTAAAGACTCAATCCGATAAGATAACTTGAAAGGGAAAACTCAATCCATTACAAGAGAGTAGAGGGGGAGAAACATCATAAGATCCAACTATAATAGCAAAGCTCGCGATACATCAAGATCGTGCCAAATCAAGAACATGAGAGAGAGAGAGATCAAACACATAGCTACTGGTACATACCCTCAGCCCCGAGGGTGAACTACACCCTCCTCGTCATGGAGAGCGCCGGGATGATGAAGATGGCCACCGGAGAGGGATCCCCTCCTCCGGTAGGGTGCTGGAACGGGTCTAGATTAGTTTTCGGTAGCTACAGAGGCTTGCGGCGGCGGAACTCCCAATCTATTGTGTTCCCCGATGTTTTTAGGGTACATGGACATATATAGGCGAAAGAAGTCGGTTAGGGGAGCCACGAGGAGCCCACGAAGGTGGGGGGCGCGCCCAGGGGGGTAGGGCATGCATCCCTACCTCGTGGCTTCCTCGAAGCTTCCCTGACGTCTACTCCAAGTCTCCTGGATTGCTTCCGTTTCAAAAATTACTCTCCCGAAGGTTTCATTCCGCTTGGACTCCGTTTGATATTCCTTTTCTTCGAAACACTGAAATAGGCAAGAAAACAACAATTTGGGCTGGGCCTCCGGTTAATAGGTTAGTCCCAAAAATAATATAAAAGTGTTTAGTAAAGCCCATAAACATCCAAAACAGATAATATAATAGCATGAATACTTCATAAATTATAGATACGTTGGAGACGTATCAACATCCCCAAGCTTAATTCCTGCTCGTCCTCGAGTAGCTAAATGAGAAAACAAATAATTTATGAAGTGTGAATGCTAGCTGGTGCATAAGTTTGATCAATGATAATTTCAATCACCTTTTCTAGCATCATTATATGTCATAACAGTAGCTCAACTCATAAAACTTTTCATGATCAAGTAACAAACTATTCGCATGTTAAAGTATAGATCATAAACTTCCTTGAAATCTAACAAACCGTGTTATTAGTCATCAAACAATTACAATTCATCTTATTTTCAGGAAGAGTCTATGTCAGAGCTTTGATTATCATTTAGTCTATCACATTTGCTAACACTCACGCGATATTTATGGGTTCAAAGTTTTAATCAGACACAGAGGAAGATAGGGGCTTATAGATTCGCCTCCCAACCTCTTTCCTCAAGGGTAATGTCAACAATAATAGTTCATGATGCCTTACATCCAATTGGATATATATATATATATATATATATATATATATATATATATATATATCAGGATCTTTCCAACACAATGTGCTTGCCAAAGGATAAAATGTAAAAAAAGGAAAGGTGAAGATCACCATGACTCTTGCATAAGGTATAAGACAGGAATAAAAGATAGGCCCTTCGCAGAGGGAAGCAGAGGTTGTCATGCGCTTTTATAGTTGGATGCATAAAATCTTAATGCGAAAGAACGTCACTTTATATTGCCACTTGTGATAGGGACCTTTATTATGCAGTCCGTCGCTTTTATTGCTTCCACATCACAAGATCATATAAAGCTTATTTTCTCCACACTAATAGATCATACATATTTAGAGAGCAATTTTTATTGCGTGCACCGATGACAACTTACTTGAAGGATCTTACTCAATCCTTGGTGCAAAGAATTTGGCTAGCATGAGGGGGAAAGGCAAGCTCATCATGTTGAATGATCCATGACAATATACTTTATTTCGGATATAAGAAAACATAACCCATTACGTTGTCTTCCTTGTCCAACATCAACCTTTTAGCATGTCATATTTTAATGAGTGCTCACAATCATAAAAGATGTCCAAGATAGTATATTTATATGTGAAATCTCTCTTCCCTCAATATTCTTTCATGAATTGTTCAAGTGACCAATACAATGTTTGCTAACCTTCAATAAATTTACCACCTCTACTTCTTATATGTGAAGTCATTACTCCCCATGGGATAAGCATATGAAACATATATAATTTCAGATTTATTATATTCAATTCATTCAACTATTTACTCATAGGATATAAGTGAAACACACGAGTAAATGACAAACTACTCCAAAAAGATATAAGTGAAAATCAATGAGTAGTTAAATAATTATTTAGCTATGTGAAGACTCTCCCATTTAATAATTTTAGATCTTGATATTTTATTCAAACAGCAAGCAAAACAAAATAAAATTACTTTCTAAGAATAGCAAACATCATGTGAAGAAGCAAAAATTTAGGATCAACCGATACTAACCGATAGTTGTCTAAGTAGAAAGGTGGGATGCCAACCGGTGCATCCCCAAGCTTAGATGCTTGAGACTTCTTTAAATATTATCTTGGGATGCCTTGGGCATCCCAATCTTGAGCTTTTGTGTCTCCTTAATTCCTCTCATATCACGGTCTCCCTAAATCTCAAAAGCTTCATCCACACAAAACTCAACAAGGACTCGTGAGATAAGTTAGTATAAACCAATGCAAAAACCTTATCATACTCTACTGTAGCAAATCACTAAAATTATTATTCAACATTGCCTACTAAATGCCTCCGCATATTTAATAGTCCTATCCTCAAATAGAATCATTAAGCAAGCAAAGATATGCAAAGAATGCAAACGTAACAGCAACCTGCCTAAACAGGACAGTCTGTAAAGAATGCAGCAAGATCCATACTTCCGTAGCTCCAAAAATTATGAAAGAAAATTCCCACTGTAGTAAATTTATAAGAGCTTATTATTCAAAAGGTTTCAACATTTTATCATATTCTGACTTTTCTAGAGAATTTTTGCAACAGCGGTAAACTGTCTGTTTTGAAACAGCAACATGTATAGTTGCAAAATAAGTATGGTAAAGGCTATCATTGACATTTTTATTGAATATAGTGATGAAAAACATTATTATAAATAACAACAAGAAAATACTAACAAAATAAAATGACGCTCCAAGCAAAACACATATCATGTGGTGAATAAAAATATAGCTCCAAGTAAAGTTACTGATGAACGAAGACGAAAGAGGGGATGCCATCCGGGGCATCCCCAAGCTTAGGCTCTTGGTTGTCCTTGAATATTACCTTGGGGTGCCGTGGTCATCCACAACCTTAGGCTCTTGACACTCCTTATTCCATAGTCCATCGAATCTTTACCCAAAACATGAAAACTTCACAACACAAAAGTTAACAGAAACTCGTAAGCTCCGTTAGCAAAAGAAAACAAACCACTACTTAAAGGTACTATAATGAACTCATTCTTTATTTATATTGGTGTTAAACCTACTGTATTCCAACTTCTCTATGGTTCATACCCTCCGATACTACTCATAGATTCATCAAAATAAGGAAACAACACATAGAAAACAGAATCTGTCAAAAACAGAACAGTATGTAGTAATCTGCATCAAACGCAAACTTCTGGAACTCAGAAAAATCTGCCAAAATAGGACGACATAGATAAGTTTATAATTTATCTAATTCAATTGGAATCATTATTTCATCACTTTCTGGTGATTTTTAACAATTGTTTTCGTGAGCAGAAAGTTTCTGTCTTTTTCAGCAAGATCAAATAATTATCATCCAAGAAGATCCTATAGGTCTTACTTGGCACAAACACTAATTAAAACATAAAACCACATCTAACCAGAGGCTAGATGATTTATTTATTACTAAACAGGAACAAAAATAAAATTGGGTTGCCTCCCAACAAGCGCTAACGTTTAACGCCCCTAGCTAGGCATGATCGTTTCAATGATGCTCACATAAAAGATAAGAATTGAAACATAAAGAGAGCATCGTGAAGAATATGACTAGCACATTTAAGTCTAACCCACTTCCTATACATAGGGATTTTGTGAGCAAACAACTTATGGGAACAATAATCAACTAGCGTAGGAAGGCAAAACAAGCATAACTATAAAACTTTAAGCACATAGAGAGGAAACTTGATATTATTGCAATTCCTACAAGCATATATTCCTCCCTCATAATAATTTTCATTATCATCATGAATGAATTCAACAAGATAACCAGCACATATAGCATTCTTTTCATGATCTACTTGCATAGAAATTTTACTACTCTCCACATAAGCAAATTTATTCTCATTCGGAATAGTGGGAGTATCATAAGAGACTTGAATACTATAAATTGTTTCCACATTAAAAGGGTAATCATAATCATGACAAGTTTTAATACAATCATCACTACTTTTTATAGCATAAGTGTCATCACAATAATCATCATATATAGGAGGCATGCTATCATCATAATAAATTTGCTCATCAAAACTTGGGAGGCTAAAAATATCATCTTCATAAATCATAGCATCCCCAAGCTTGGGACAAACATTAATTGCAGCAAATATATTCTCAAACATGTCATTCTCATCAAACATAGTATACCCAAGCTTGGGCCTTTTCATATCATAAGCACAATCACTCTCATCATTAATAGTATGGATAGCACCAATAGTATAGCAATTATCATCATCACAATGAGTAATAGGAGCAACATCATTTGGGAGGGATACCTTTCTACCTTTGCTTCTCCATCTTTTCTTTTTCTTCTTCACATCATGTGTGGGTTTAACCCTCTTTTTTGAGCTCCTTATTAATGAGATTGGTTGAGTAGAAGGCTCCTCCTCATTACCTGATTCATCATAAGAAATAATAGGAGGATATTGGGAAGCCTCTTCCCTTTCATTAGTATTCTCTTCATCCTCTATTTGTTTTCTTTTCTTTATGTAATTGGCAATATAAGGATTTTCAATGCAATTCACCGCACAATACATAAAAAATTCTTCTAGATCAATATTGAGGAATTTCTCAAGGTTATATTCTGGAATATGCTTAGTTATACGTTTCATTTCTTCATAACCCAAAAGCAAACTAAGATCATTATGATGTGCAAGGGAAAACAAATCATCACAATTTTTGGACACGATACGATCATGAAACAATTTGCATCTGAGATTTAAATGACCATGTTCATTGCAAAGTTCACAAGTATGGCGAAGAAATTTTAAATTTTCAGCACAAACATCTAGCCTCTCTTGCAACCATTTGGTTTCTAAATACTTATGCCTCTTGCAAAATCTATCTTCCCTATTTGGTGTGTACTTGCAAACTCTATGCACTCCACAAAAGTTGACATGCTTATAAGAGACATTTTTCATCATGACTAGTGCAATCATCATTACTACTATGGATATTCAAAGAGTTCATACTAACAACATTGCAATCATGCTCCTCATTCAAAGATTTAGTGCCAAACATTCTAATGCATTCTTCCTCTAGCAATTGAGCACAATTATCGGAATCCGTATTTTCATGAAAGATATTAAAAAGATGAAGCATATGAGGTACCCTCAATTCCATTTTTTTGTAGTTTTTTTATAAACTAAACTAGTGATAAAACAGGAAACCAGAAGATTCGATTGCAAGATCTAAAGATATACCTTCAAGCACTCACCTCCCCGGCAACGACGCCAAAAAAGAGCTTGATGTCTACTACACAACCTTCTTCTTGTAGACGTTGTTGGGCCTCCAAGTGCAGTTGTTTGTAGGATAGTAGTATAAAAATAGCAAGGTAGCAAGCGATGAAAGTGAGCACAAGCGGTATTGCAATGCGTTGAAACAAGGCCTAGGGTTCAAACTTTCACTTGTGCAAGTTCTCTCAACAATAATAACATAACTGGATCATATACTATCCCTCAACATGCAACAAAGAGTCAGTCCAATGTCACTAATAGCGGAGAACAAACGAAGAGATTATTGTAGGGTACGAAACCACCTCAAAGTTATTCTTTCGGATCGATCTATTCAAGAGTTTGTACTAGAATAACACCTTAAGACACATATCAACCAAAACCCTATTGTCACCTAGATACTCCAATGTCACATCAAGTATCCGTGGGTATGATTATACGATATGCATCACACAATCTCAGATTCATCTATTCAACCAACACAAAGTACTTCAAAGAGTGCCCCAAAGTTTCTACCGGAGACTCAAGACAAAAATGTGTGCCAACCCCTATGCATAGATTCCCAAGGTCACGGAACTCGCAAGTTGATCACCAAAACATACATCAAGTGAATCAATAGAATACCCCATTGTCACCATGGGTATCCCACGCAAGACATACATCAAGTGTTCTCAAAACCTTAAAGACTCAATCCGATAAGATAACTTCAAAGGGAAAACTCAATCCATTACAAGAGAGTAGAGGGGGAGAAACATCATAAGGTCCAACTATAATAGCAAAGCTCGCGATACATCAAGATCGTGCCAAAATCAAGAACACGAGAGAGAGAGAGAGATCAAACACATAGCTACTGGTACATACCCTCAGCCCCGAGGGTGAACTACTCCCTCCTCGTCATGGAGAGCGCCGGGATGATGAAGATGGCCATCGGAGAGGGATCCCCCCTCCGGCAGGGTGCCGGAACGGGTCTAGATTGGTTTTCCGTGGCTACAGAGGCTTGCGGCGGCGGAACTCCCAATCTATTGTGTTCGCCGATGTTTTTAGGGTACATTTACATATATAGGCGAAAGAAGTCGGTCAGGGGAGCCACGAGGGGCCCACGAGGGTGGGGGCACGCCCAGGGGGTAGGGCGCGCCTCCCTGAAGCTTCCCTGACGTCTACTCCAAGTCTCCTGGATTGCTTCCGTTCCAAAAATAACTCTCCTGAAGGTTTCATTCCGTTTGGACTCCGTTTGATATTCATTTTCTTCGAAACACTGAAATAGGCAAGAAAACAGCAATTTGGGTTGGGCCTCCGGTTAATAGGTTAGTCCCAAAAATAATATAGAAATGTTTAGTAAAGCCCATAAACATCCTAATCAGAAAATATAATAGCATGAATACTTCATAAATTATAGATACGTTGAAGACGTATCAAAATGCAACATGAATATATGCATCATATATCATCGGAAATAACTGGGTCAACTATATCCACACTAAGCATAAACATCACAACTCATGACACTTCTCTAGTTATGATTAATCATCACTTTAAACAGAATCTTTACATAGGAAATTTATCATTTTTCTCCTCCAAGAAAATAACTCAAAATAATTACTTATATCCATAACCATATTACTTCTTCATAACAACTATTTCTTCTAGTTATTTAACCAACTTAGTTAGCTTCAAACTTCTTTAAACTAAGCATATGAACTTAAACAAGCAACCAAGAGAATATAAATAATATAATAGTGATTTAAATGCATGGATTAAATCATCAATTCAAGTTGAAAATCAACAATATTGTAATGGCACCATGAAAATGTTGCTCTGGCTTGCCTTAGTGCAGATGAGGTTCACAATCCTCCTGGTGATCCTCAAGACAAGCTTCACTTTCTGAAAATAATTATAAAGACCAAATGAAAACATCAAGAACCCTTGTGAAATTCACCAGCAAATCTAGACAGCAGAGAAAAATCTCATTTTTGGTGAGCTGCTAGATTTCTTCATAAAGAACACAATGCAAAAATAATCAATTCATTTCGACTTATGGTTAAAAAGTTTTTGTTGTTTGAAGCTCTCTGGACAGAATTAAATTTGAATTTAAATAAAACAGAACTGAGGGGGGGTGACGTCAAAGGCGTAAACCTCGCGGGCGCCAACACTCGTACCGCTTCGCGCGCGTACAGAGTGGCTGACTAGCGGGCCCCGCTAGTCAGGTGAGAGGGAGGGGGAGAGGGAAACAATGGACGGCGCGGCTTTGCCGGAGCACACGCCGGCGAGGAGAGCTTCTTGGCTAGAACGAGAGGGAGGGATCAAAAGAGAAGATGGAGGCGCACCTGCCCGTGCCCGTAGATTAGCTAGGGGTGGTCGGACGGCATCAGAAACAGCCTCTCTAGCGGTGACAGGAAGTAGAGGTCGCCGGAGATGAAGACGACGGCGACCAGAGGCGACACCAGGGGCTCCAACCGGGCGGAACGGCACCACCGAGGCACGGCGGAGGTCCTGGAAGGGTGGCCCGGGCCTGGGAGGGGCTGGAGCCGCGGAGACGACCCGAGGGGATCGCCAGCGAGCTCGAGCTCGGGGATGGCAGCCCGCGGCCTGCTCGGCCGGGATACGGCTTTCTACAAGATTGTGGAGTGTGTGGGAGGAGTGGAAGATGCTCGAGGAGGCTGGGGAGGGCTCTATTTATAGCCGAGCCTCGAGAGGGGATCGGGCTCTGCCGGAGGACACCTGGACATGGCACCCGGCGACGAACGGTGTTAGTGAGTGAGGGGGAAGGCAACGCAGCTCACGCGGGAAACTGTGGGCGAGCGGAGACGAGCACAGGCGCGAGAGGGTGGTGACGAACACAGTGCGCAGCGCACTGTTGCCTTGGCCGGACCGCGCCCTTGCTCGCTGCGGCGAGCTCCAGCGTCGGCGAGCACTAGGAGGGAGTTAAGAAGATCGGGACAATGATTGTGGCGAGGTTGGGCAAGTTTAGGCAGTCGGGGAAGCGAGCACGCGCGCAACAGAGGCTCGGGCGCATCGCAGAGCGCGTCGGCCGTATGCCACCACGCCTGGACGAACGCGGTCACCGCGTGAACTCTGACCTTAGGCCGACCTAAGCCTAAACTTCATGTCTGGCATGTAGTTCGTGGTAGATTGAGAGGTTACCACGCTTTGGTTTGAGCTCAGACGCAGTAGAATGGATTTCAACTGCCTGGTAAGTTTCTGGTCAGTAACTTTGAGAGCTTACTGTGTTCAAACTACCGAGAGTTGGGATCTGGGCTTTGGAGGTTAGCAACCATCTACTAAGGTGATGATGCACAAGAAAAATCAGCCACAATAGAGCAAGTAAAATGGTAGTTGCTTTAGAAACTACCATTTCTGTCCAGAACATAAAATATGTTCTGTAGCAAAAATATTCCAAAAAGTAATGAATTTTTTTTGCTGAGGAAGGTGCCCTAGGGTTCAAAGAATATTTGGGAATTTTGTCAGATTTTTGTGGGCAAGAAAAATTGGGGTTGCTTTGGAGCACATTGAGCTAGCTAGGGTTTAAGAGAGGGAAATGAATATTTTTCATTTAAGAAAAATATTCAAATTATTATTTTGAGGTGAACCAGAGAGAAAATGATAGTTAGAGAGGGAAATGTGGCACTTGGGTGAAATTCAAGGGGTACCCAAGTGTTTAAGTCCATCTGAAAAGATTCAAAACTCCAAATTTCAAAACCAAACCAACTGAAAATCAGGCAAAGAGAAGAGGGCAAAAACCAGGCTGTCACACTTATTTGAAGGGAGTTGGTTCTAGATTTGAACGATTCCATGAATAAGTACAAGTGAGGAATCTAACTAGTTATGAAGCATAAGTGAACATACTTTGCAAGATATGAGATTCAGAAAGAGACATATCCACATTTGGAAGTGTAGAAACCACTTTTAGTTGAAGTGGATGGATTTGACAGATCAAAAAGACTATAAAAAGTGAGATTTATTTACCATAGACGAGCTGCTAGACGAGGAAGAAGGGAGGCCAAGAAGTCCAATCTCCCGCGCCCTAACTTGGCGGCGGAAGACACCTACAGTAGCGGCGGAGAAGACGAGGTCCGCTGCCGGCGTGAGGACGGTGTCGAAGAGGTCGCGATAGCTAAGCGCTTCGTCTCCGACGTCGACATGAGCTAGCGGTGGCGCTAGGGTTTGAGCGAGATGGCGAGGTGGAAGAGGAGATAATGACCACGCTGGATGTGTATTTATAAGGTGAAGGGCTGCACAACGCAATTAAGCAGGTGCCCCTGGCGGTTCACATCTGAAGGACACGTGGCATGCATGCAACTTATTGGAAGTTGTTCCATGTTCCCACGCACGCCTGGTTTGTTGGGTGGTCGTTCCGGCTTCTCTAGGGAAAAAAGATATAGCATTAAAAGCAGGTTTAAATGTGTGTCTCTATATCTTCAGCTGACAAGGACGTAGTGAAGACATTTAACACGTTTTAATAGAATGCATATGACTAGATAGACAGAATTTGAGGAAGAAGCACAGAAGGGGTTAGGGTCTGATCACATTCACTTAGTTCAGAAAATGGCAAGTTTGAAGACATAGCTATAAGTGAATGCTGTAGAGGACAGAACACGCATACACACGTATATTAGTAACCCAGGGTGAATAATTACTTATTCTTCACCCCGGTCGATCGACCCAGCCACGGTACTGCTTGGCCAGGTTCCAACCGATGTAAATATATACCAATACTGATGTAAGATTACCTTGACGCTGGGAGGAGCCATCCCACTCCTCGATACCTTCGCTAATTAGGTGCTCACCTACGAGCGGTTTCTACTTTGAACGAGGAGGGCGCGGTGAGTGGTGGGGCTCGACGGCGTGATGCTCGACGGAGATTGTTGCCGCCCCTGTCCTCCTCTCCCCGTACACCAATTAGGAGGTGACAGTGGCTGCGTCCGCCGCGGTGGAAGGGCGGAGGGGACGACAATTTGAGCTGCGGCGACCGGCACCGCTGGCCACTGCAAAATCCAGCCCTACAGTAACGGAGAAGCCTCTAGCGACAAGAACACGGTGGTGACTGCCATCCTCCGTATGGTCTACTCTCTCCCTAACCTAGTATTTTTTCTCCTTGGTCTGGTTCTCCCGTGATTTCTTCCTTCTTGGAGATTGATGCGTACAAATTGGATTGTAAAAGTTCCTCCTCCGTCTATTTACACGCCTACACGCTTATGCTTTCTAAGCTCTGAGATTGACAGAAATTTAATTAGCTAAACTCTGGACAATGGGATGTTGCAAAGGAACTGCTGATGAGGGAGATTAGAAGAAGCTGGACGGGAATGGGCTTTTTATCAAACAAGAAGAGAAGTAGTACAAGGCTCCTGAGGAGAAAACACAAGGTTATCTTCTTCGATCCAGCCAAATATGGTAGCTCTGTCTCTTCTCTGGTTTAGATTATTCGTCCCTTCCTTTCTTTGAGCTCCACTGTTTTTGGATGAACTGGACTAGCCCCTCTTTAATCAATTAATTTCTCATGGAAAGAAGGTAACGTTAGAAGATAATTGGAGCGTGCTTAATTAGTTGTTCCTCTTTTCTGATGGGGGCTGCATCATTTTTCTTTATGAGAGAACCCCTATTCCAGTGTAGGCTCTCTACTTGCTATTGGAGAGAAAGAAATTAAGTAGGACTAATTAAGCATGATGACATGTCTACCTATATTTAATTAAACATGATGGGTTGCTTCCATGTAATTTGTAGTTATTAGGTTGGATGATGATTTACTCATATAATTAGTTGTTGTACTTTGCTAGTTTTTCATTTCTCATTTGGTAACAGGATAAATTAAGCTCCAAGTATATGTATCAAAAGATAAAGAAACATTAATGCTCCACAACTTATAGAGAAATATGCATGTGACTGCCTGAATGCTTGATGCTGTTTGAGACTGGCAAAAGCTAGCTAGCATACATATAGTCAAAAAGGGTCATATCATCTAGAACAAAAGGTAGGCATGATGCTCAGTGTCTTTCTTTAATTGATACTAATTAATTCTGAAGCTGCAGAGGTGTCATTCCTTTGTTTTGATTGCCTAATGATTCCTTCCTGTCCTCATTTGATATCCAAGCTGCTGAGGAGACACATACATACTAATTAATTCTGAAGCTATAGAGGTATCCTTATTCGTGGTAAGAATTTAGTATGCGTAGCACATGGATGTATGCTTGCACTGATGTATGCCTATTTAGAACAGGGAATGAATGAGCAAATACTCCAACTGCCTATGTACGTGTTGCTTCTGATTCTAGTTTTCTGACATTGATTTACGACATGTGGTGTGAATTATTATGCAGACAATCATCGTACCTAACGTGTTGATGTGCACATTGTAAGGAAACCGAAGAAGTTTCTTTGGGCAGATGCACAACAAAGCAATGCCACGTAGCCGGAACTTCTGACTAATGCTTTGCCTTTCTCCTTGTCAATTTTTTCCATATCCTATTTTGGATGCTTCTTACTGAATACAGCTGCCATTTCAGATATGAACTATTCACCATTGGGACGAGAAATCCATAGCTTCTGCAGTTCTATCTGGATAAGGCATTTTGAAAGGAAACAACAGTCTATCATTGAAGTGTTGTGCAACGGAAATAGTTCAGACTGCCTCATGTAGTTTGTTACACAAATTAACTAATTTTTTTTTGCAAATGAGGCCACGGTAGTAGTTCTTATGGACAAATGTGTGTGTGGCGGCATCTATTTTAGACCCCTTTGTGTTCCCAGCTTTTTGGAGTCACCGGGACATGCCTTTTGTGTCAGGATTCATATTTTATGATGGCGCCTAGATTTCTTCCGTGACACAATGTATTTGTCACCTAGAATTTTTATCTGGCATAATGTATTTTACATTCCATTTATTTTTTGAGTTGAATTTTACATTCAAATTACTAGACTTTGTGTTATGGTATTATCGTATACGCCGGCATTTTAACTTTACATCAAGTCCCAGTTTTGTTCAAGTCAATTCCAAGCAACAACGCTAAAGTAACTGATATTCTTGTTTCACGTCAGCATTCCTATACTTCGTAAAAAAATTGAGAAAAAACTTCGTAATTTCTGAAGCCAGTGGTATACAAAAGGGTTAATAAGTCAAATGTGTTCCTACTTTATTTGGTCCTTCAAATTTTTTGAGGGAATTATCTCGGCCTTAAATTTTCTTTCATGGGTAGCAGTTTCTACCGTGAGTAATTATCAACCCCCTAAAAATAAAGTGAGTGGTTCTTGGAGATGAATAAGCGGAATGTAATCTTCACTATTGGAGCTGATTTAATGGAACATAATCTTGATTATCGGAGCTCATTTAGTGGAACTTAATCTCTTTTGTTTGGCTTATTCAGAGAACGTAATCTTCTTACGTTGGCATGGACTTTTCTTACACCAGTGGTTCTCAGGAAAGCATCGTGGGTAGTGGGCTTGGACACGCAGATAAGCATGGGAGGTGCGCTGGTAATCTTATGCTTGCATGCACACTTTTTTACAACACATGCAGGTTTTCTTACGACACTGATGAGGCAGGGCCTACGAATGGACTGGGGTGAGGAATAGCAATTTCTCACCCAGGGTGACGAATAGCGCGACCCTATATATATACATACATACATACATACATTAGAAATAGACCAAATCAACATTGCGAAGATAAACCTTGAAGTCAAATCAATGTTGAATACAAACCAAATGCGAAGATAATGCAATCATGACGCCAAAAGAAAATCTTTGAGAAAGTTTGGTGGTGGCGTTACCCACCGTATAGGAAGTATTAGACCCAGACACAGCGCACAATTATCATGGCGCTCCGAAGTCAAATTCCGCGTTAATGTATTCACAGTTAGAGTGTATGTCTTCATTGATTGAAGATATATGTTACTTCTTGTGTTGTACATCTAAGTCATCAACATGCATAAGCGTTAGGATGTGTGTCCAATCACAGGACATTTGAGGATTCTAAGATATTTAGCTCACACCGCAACTTGCAAAACCTTTTCTCATCCAAGGGCTTTGTGAAGATATCTGCCAATTGCTCTTCAGTGTTGACGTGAATGATATCAATGTCTTCCTTCATGACATGATGTCTGAGAAAATGATGACGAATCTGAATGTGCTTTGTCTTCGAGTGCTGAACTAGATTGTTCGCAATCTTGATGGCGCTTTCATTGTCGCAGTAGAGTGGCACATGCTTCAGGTGGATGCCATAGTCCTTGAGAGTTTGCTTCATCCATAGAAGCTGAGCGCAGCAAGATCCAGCAGCAATGTATTCGGATTCAGCAGTGGAGAGTGATACACATTTCTGCTTCTTTGAAGACCAATAGACAAGAGACCGTCCAAGAAAGTGACATGTGCCTGATGTGGACTTGCGATCAACCTTGTCACCAGCATAATCAGCATCTGAGAATCCAATTAGATCAAACTCTGAGCCCTTTGGATACCATAATCCTAGTGTTGGGGTGTAAGCCAAATATCGAAGAATTCGCTTGGAATCGGGCACACATGCAAACGCTAAGCATTATATCAGGCCTAGATGCACATAAGTAGAGTAAAGAACCAATCATAGAGCGCTATACCTTTTGATCGAACTCTTTACCATTGTCGTCGGGGCCCAATTGGCCCTTGGTTGGCATTGGCGTCGTGTACCCTTTGAAGTCTTGCATTCCAAACTTCTTCAGGCAATCTTTGAGGTATTTTTCTTGTGATATGAAGATACCATTGCTCCGCTGACATATTTGAAGACCAAGGAAGAATTTCAGCTCACCCATCATGGACATCTGATATTGCTCTGGGATCATATGCCCAAACTCATCATTGTATCTCTTCTCAGTTGAGCCAAAGATAATGTCATCCACATAGATTTGGCACACAAACAGTCCACCATCATATGTCTTCGTGAAGAGAGTGGGATCTAGTGAACCAGGTTTGAAGCCTTTGCTCTCCAGGAAGTCTTTGAGTGTGTCATACCAAGCGCGAGGTGCTTGTTTGAGGCCATACAGTGCCTTGTTGAGCTTGTATACCATATCAGGACGCTTTGGGTCTTCAAAACTAGGTGGTTGTGCAACATACACTTCTTCTTCAATGTTGCCATTGAGAAAGGCACTCTTTACATCCATTTGGTACAGAAGAATGTTGTTGTGGTTGGCATAGGCTAGCAGTATGCGAATGGCTTCAAGCCTAGCCACAGGAGCAAATGTTTCATCGAAGTCAATCCCTTCAACTTGTGTGTAACCTTGAGCAACGAGACGAGCCTTGTTTATGACAACTTGACCATGCTCATCTTGTTTGTTGCGATAGATCCATTTGGTGCCGATGATATTGTGCTTGCGAGGATCTGGACGCTTTACTAGCTCCCATACATCGTTAACCTCGAATTGTTGAAGCTCTTCTTGCATAGCTTGAATCCATTCAGGTTCCATGAAGGCTTCATCAACTTTCTTGGGTTCAGATATAGAGACAAATGCAAAGTTTCCACAGAAATTTGTTAGTTGTGTTACTCTTGAACGAGTAAGTGGACCAGGTGCATTGATGTTATCAATTATCTTCTCAATCTTTACTTCATTTGCAACATGAGGATGAACTAGATGAAGATTTTGTCCTTGCTGATCATTGTCTTCATCATCAGCATTGGCTTCAGGCTGAGCAGTGTTTTCATGCTGATTAGGTGCAGAAATGATGATTTCCTCTTCAGCCTATTCCTCTGAAGGTATGATTTCTCTAGTACCCATAAGCTTGATAGATTCACTTGGTGTAGCTTCATCTAGCACATTTGACAGGTGCTCTTAGTCAGGAGCTCATATGATGTCTTCTTTAGGAACTTGTGAAGATAAAGAGGGTTGATGATGTGGCATGCAGTATCAATGGCTTCAAGCCAGAACTTCCTTGGAGTCTTGTACTCATCAAGCATCGTTCATGCCATCTCAATGAGGGTTCTGTTCTTGCCCTCCACGATGCCATTTTGCGGAGGTGTGTATGCAGCAGAGAACTCATGTGTGATGCCCAATGTATCAAGATAAGTTTCGAGGCCGGTGTTCTTGAATTCTATGCCATTGTCACTTCTGATGTGCTTCATCTTGATGCCATAGTTGGTCATGGCACGATTGGCGAATCGTCTGAAGACATCCTGCACTTCAGTCTTGTAGAGAATTATGTGCACCCATGTATATCTTGAGTAATCATCAACAATGATGAAACCATAGAGGCATGCAGTGGTAGTAAGGGTAGAGTAGTGTGTAGGGCCAAATAAGTCCATGTGAAGTAGCTCGAAGGGACGTGTCGTCATCATGATTGTCTTTGAGGGATGCTTGGCCCTAGTCATCTTTCCAGCTTCGCAGGCACCACATAGATGATCCTTCTTGAACTTTATGCCCTCGAAGCCTATGACATGCTTCTTCTTTGCGAGAGTGTGTAAGTTGCTCATGCCCGCATGCCCTAGCCTCCGATGCCAGAGCCAGCACTCTGAAGCTTTTGCTAGAAGACATACGGCCAACTGTGGTCCTCCGGAGAAATCTACCATATACAGATCATCCTTTTGATATCCTACGAAGACTAGAGATTTGTCAGATTCCATAAGCACAAGGCAAAGATATTTTCCAAATATCACAATCATGTTCAGATCACAAAGCATTGAGACAGACATTAAGTTGAAACCAAGGGATTCAACAAGCATCACTTTATCGATGTGCTGATCCTTTGAGATTGCAACTCTACCTAGGCCAAATACCTTGCTTTTACCAGTGTCAGCAAATGTGATGTGACTTTTGTCAGACAGATGTAGGGTTCAATCCATAAGAAGACTTCGATCAACAGTCATGTGGTTAGTGCATCCACTGTCCATGATCCACTCAGAAGCCTTTGGTGTCGTACCCTATAGTGCAGATTGGGGGATAGGCTTCACCAAGGGAAATGTGAAGCATAAACATTTGACGAACAAGCATATTATCAAAGTTCTGACACTACTACAGGATGCTGCTAACGCGACACTACGATCAGAGACCCTTCGACGAAACTATGTGTGATGCAATAATCGCAAACAGTGGTGTAAAAAAACCGTCAAAAAAGGTGCAAAACGTTTGCGATGACGGATGCATCAAACACGATTCAGATTTTAGTTGCGTGTGCGATTCAGGGCATACGGTTCAGTTCAATTAACCGCTTTTGATGAGGAACAAAATAAACGGGCACCCAGATGAAGGTGTGTGCGATGTACAGCATACGGTTCACTCGGATGAACAGTTTGTGATTAGGCAACACAAAAGAAACGGTCAGCCAGATCAAGGTGTGTGCGATGTACATCATACAGTTCACTCGGATGAACTGTTTGTGACTAGGCAACACAAAAGAAATGGTCAGCCAGATCAAGGTGTGTGCGATGTAGGACATGCGGTTCACCAAGATGAACTGTTTGCATTGAGACAAGAGAACAAAAATGGTTAAATATAACAAATACCATAAATATTACATGGTTCAAATTGAAAGATTGCAACGCCCAAATTAATACATTGCATGCTGCGTCATTTCTGAAAAGGGATCAGCCGCTGACAAGTCATTTATGGGTTTGACACAATAACTTTCAATTGCTTTGCCATATGATCTTCCAATATGAAGTTTGGCATTTTTGGAGGCACTTCCATTCCACAGTACCAGCCGGCTCTGATAATCATACCATTTATCTTTCCTAATTAAATGCGTGTTCAACCTCAGTACCTTCAGCACCTTTGCTCTGGCAAGAAGAAACTGGCGAGTGTAATCTCCGGTGGGGTCCCTCGGTAGGAGTTCAAAGTAATTTTTGAGAGATGCAGATCCAGGCATTCGATGTGATTGTCGTTATAAACATCTTCCACTGGGCCTAATATGCACTACAAAAGAAGAGAACGTGTTAATGCCTACATGCAGTTTTGAACACTGCTACACGCCCATTCGGTTTGCAGGATTTGTAAAATTCACCAACGTGCCACCTTCGATCTGGCATGATTAACATGTGCATTTGATTACAATCTAGAAACATGTAGCCTTCTTCACAAGAGGTTGGATTGGTTGAAAAATTCCCTAAGAAAACTAGTACAGATGAATCCAAAGGAGAAATACTTATGGACGATTGTAATCATATGAATGAAGCAACCAACATGGGGTGGGGGTGTATGTCCTAAAATCCTCCAAAACTCCTTCAGAAATCATAGTACATTGTCATTGTAAACTTGGGAAAAGGTGCAAAAAATTGAACTCCCTGATGGTTAACATTTAACAAGAAAGGAACATCGCCTCGATATACAGCTTCTTCAGGCACGGAAAGCATCTCAGGCAACTGAAAACTTGGTCTAGGTTGGGGACGACAGATTCTAGTGCTAAGACCTTCACCGTGCCTAGAGTCTGAGTAAAGCTTCGCTGGATGACAGACGAACATACATCTTCAAAACTAGAAATAACGTTGATATCAAGAAGGAGAGGTATATAAGGTGACTGTTGTACCTGAAAGTTGTAGTATTTGACAAACGAGTAGCCCACCACCTTCAATTTTGGCACAGAAATGACATTGATTCTTGTTGGACCTTGTTGATCAACAACAAGTAATCTCTCAAGTGAAAGTGTTTCCTGGATGACCATATTGTGGTCCACCTTTTGTGATCTCTTGTTGCAGCACCAGCAACACACATAAATAGTGCGGAGAGTCCTGGAGGTGATGTGCTAGGTACTCGACCAATTCATCGCCTGAAGACGTAGGAACTCGAGTGCAGTACTGAGGGCGACCTGGATTAAGGGGTCCTCGGGAGTCCGGCCTATGTGACGTGGGCCGGACTGATGGGCCATGAAGATACAAGATAGAAGACTTCCTCTTGTGTCCGGTTGGGACTCTCCTTTGAGTGGATGGCAAGCTTGGCATTCGGATATGAAGATTCCTTCCTCTATAAACCGACTCTGTACAACCCTAGGCCCCTCCGGTGTCTATATAAACCAGAGGGTTTAGTCCGTAGAAGAATAGTCGTAATCATATAGGCTAGACTTCTAGGGTTTAGCCATTATGATCTCGTGGTAGATCAACTCTTGTAATCCTCATATTCATCAAGATCAATCAAGCAGGAAGTAGGGTATTACCTCCATCAAGAGGGCCCAAACCTGGGTAACATCATGTCCCCCGTCTCCTATTACCATCAACCTTAGACACACAGTTCGGGACCCCCTACCCCTGATCCGTCGATTTTGACACCGACATTGGTGCTTTCATTGAGAGTTCCGCTGTGTCGTCGCCAGAAGGTTCGATGGCTCCATCCATCATCTGCAACAATACTGCCCTGAGGGAGGTCTTTCTCCCCGGCCAGATCTTTGTGTTCGGCGGCTTCGCACTGCAGGACAATTCGCTTGACCATCTAGAGCAAATCGATAGCTACGCCCCAGGTCACCAGATTAGTTTTGGAAACCTGGACTATGTTGCTGATATCCGAGGAGACTTGATCTTCCAAGGGTTCATGACCCCAACCTCCGCTCTGGCCTTAGGTCCGGAGCGCATTGCCAGGTCCAAAGACGGGATCCCTGAGCCCGCTGGACTGTCTGCGGCCATTGAGCCCAGTACGAGAGAGCCGGGGGAAGTAGTTTCGCTGGCAACCATCATGAAGCCGGACACTGGCTCCGAACCCTTGGAGTCAGCATCGTGTGGGC
Organism: Aegilops tauschii subsp. strangulata; assembly: GCF_002575655.3. Classification (NCBI taxonomy): domain Eukaryota; kingdom Viridiplantae; phylum Streptophyta; class Magnoliopsida; order Poales; family Poaceae; genus Aegilops; species Aegilops tauschii. Next base: position 208,277,417 of record NC_053037.3, read on the forward strand.
TCGGCCAGGGAGTCTCCTTGCTGCCGTACTCCACAGACTCTCTTCTCCCCGGCCAAACCTCACCTTTAAGCGAGGCTCTGGATTTCATGCGATCCCTCGTCATTACAGAGGAGCAACGTCTGAACTATGCCCAGCCCGGACTAGGGGCTGAGAGAAGGCAATTGTACATCCCACCCACCACCCACTTCATAGCCACTGTCGAGGACTTAACTGACATGCTCGATTACGGCTCCGAAGACATCGACGGTATGGACGATGATGCCAGAGAAGAGCAGGCCCAAAACCCGCCGTTTACCGGATGCTGGATGGCCACCTCTTCGTATGACGTGTACATGGTGGACACACCCAAAGAGGGTAATGGCGATAACGAGAAGAATGCAGTCGAGGATAAACCTCCTGAGATACAACCAAAGCGCCGACATCAGCGGCGCCGCTCTAAATCACGCCGTGGAAAAGACAGCAATACCGGCATGAGAGACAACAATACTCCAGACTATGCCGAAGACAAAGAAAACCCCGTCGAGCCATCCTCCGAATAGGACGATCGGGAAGATGGGCAAGTTAGCCCTGTTGAACAGGCCGTAAACGAAGACTCGAAGGACAACAATTATCTTCCACCCTTCAAGGATGAGGTGAGCCTCGGCGACGAAGACTTTATCATGCCTGAGGAACCTCTCGAGCAGGAGCGCTTTAAGCGCCGGCTAATAGCCACTTCAAGGAGCCTGAAAAAGAAGCAACAACAGCTTCAAGCTGATCATCATGGAACGTGCGTTCTATCGTGGTGAGCTTGTTACTGTCAAGTGGCCAATCTTGATGCCTCCAACTGCTCCTGGTCCCCAATACGACTACCATGTGGAGCAAAGGCCTTAGACACAGAAGCTAAAGCCCAGGCTGCCAAGGCTTCCAAGTGTTGTCACTCCACAAGGCGCATTCAGTGTGCTTAGCTTCAGAGAGCACATCACTTTCCTTGAAAAGGCCAAGAACCCTTTCAAGAAGACAAAGATTTCATCTGACAGGTTCTAGAGCCACTAGCAAAGGAGATACTATTCATGCATTCTCTACAATCAGGACAAGATTTTTTCCACAAGCGTCTTGACTGTGATACTATTCATGCATTCTCTACAATCAGGACATGATTTTTCCCCACAACCGTCTGGACTGTGATGCCATTGCTGGGCTGCCATGGCTTGAAGAAGCCCTTGACTGCTTCCGTGAAGTTGGTCTGCTCCCATTTGTCACTGACAAGGAGCACCGGAATGAAGAGCTTCTTCTGCAATTCTATGCCACTCTACACATATCAGGCTACAATAGGGATCCGAAGACATGGGTCCTTGAGTGGATGACAAGGGATGTCCATCATGAAGCTAAAGCTCAAGATATCATCGAGCTCACTTCCCTGCCCACTCCTGGTGATCTGTATGAACCAGGTTGTCAAGGCCATATGCAATAATTGCAGAGTGTCTTCTAGAAGCCTGAGCCCAGTATGAGTCAAATGATCAGCATGATGAAGCCCTTGCCAATTGATGTTGAATACCCCAAGGAGTTCTATGTCAAGGACCTCAAGTACCTGCCCCGCACCATATATCACATTCTGAGGCGTACTCTGTGGCCTATGAAAGGGTCTCCTGAGTCCAAGCTTGAAGGCACCATGAAGGCATTGGTCTTCTACATCATCAATGGCATCAAGTTCAATACTCAAGACTTATGCATCCGGCAGTTGGCTGCTTCTGGCATTGATCTATTTGGCCTCAAGTTCTATGCTTCATGGGTCATGCGACTCATTAAGCTTCACTCCTCCATCAACTATGAAGCTTCAGCACGCAACCATGTTGTATTTATGCCTGAAGTTGATATGTCATATGAAGCCATATACCCTGAACCTACCAAGAAGCCACTCCATGAATACAATGTCGCCTTTCAAAGATTCACTCAACCTATTGAAGGCGTTCATGTGCCTAATCCTCCTACTCCTACTGGTCCTCTTGTTGGTCATCTTCGTCTGCCGCATCGTGCAAACACTGATGCAACAACCAACATGGTAGCTCAAAGGCCTCGGAAGCATGCTCCTGTCCTGAATGACAGAGAGCTTCTTGTATCACTTCACCAGAAGCAGGATAGGCATCATGACTTGCTGAACTGCTAGATGCAGAGTCTTCTCGTTGATGTCAATCGCATATGCAACCTTGCAACCAAGAACTCATTTGTTGCACATGAAGCATGTCCGCGGTCCTGGAAGAGCCTCGCAATGCTCTGTTCTGAAGACGGTCTTCGAGAAGATGGCTTCACTAAACGTTTCAAGTTTGACTCCAGGCCTCCCCAATCAGCAAGTTGGCGTCGAACTCCCTCCCTTGAAGATTCAGAATATTCATCTTCGGCTCCAACTGTTGTTGCGAGAGTCATTGATGAAGTGGACGACGCCACTTCACCAGCGATGGCTTCACTGCACCACAATTCTGCATGAGGCCCCTCTGCACTGCGCAACTCCAACATCGACCCTACTGCCCCAACTTCTTCACCGACTGGGAACGAGTAGACACTCTATGTCTTCAAAACTTTTTGGTCATTACTGACAAAAGGGGGATAAGCATATGAGTTGATAGTCTTCAAGCGGGTCCATATGGGTCGGGTGCTTATTTTTGCTAAGTTCTTACAACTCCCGTTCTTGAACTATTGGCTTTTGAGCTGTAACACATAAACTTGATGGTCGTCTGCCACTTTTTCTGTACCTTATGATGCGATGATAAATCCCGCATGAAGTCATTCTGCAGACGCCCATTTCTCATTATGCAATTATCTTCATTACATTTGTGTAAGCATGATGAACTGTCTTCATGTGTTGACGAAGATCTCCACAAAGCAAAACCTGCCATGTGCATTTGCATTCAAAGGAAAAAATATTTATATGCACATCTTTAGGGGGAGCCTCTTCCAACCTACGAAGCCAATGCCCATGTACTTTAACTTTCACATACTTTTATCCCCGTTGAAAACTTCAACTAGTTTGTCATCAATCACCAAAAAGGGGGAGATTGTAAGTGCATCTAGTGCCACCACTAGTTGGTTTTGGAGTATTGATGACAAACAATGTTGAGGGACTAATGTTTTTGTGAGAATTGTAGGATAACACAGGTGGAAGTCCCTCATTGATTCAGTTTTCCTACTAGAGATGACCCCTAAAAATGTAAGAAGACATTGAGGACAATGGTGCTTCGTGAAGACATTCACGTTGAAGATAATGACCTGTGAAGACATTCACTTGAAGACTATGGAGTGCAAAGACAGAGTTTCTTTCGTAGTTTCCTTTTCTTCTTTATTGAGTCATAGGAACCACCGAACTGTTAAGTGGGGTCCAAGTGAACAAAGTCAGATGACTGATGTGATGCTCAACCAAAATCCTATGTCTTCGAGCGAAGACAATGAGAGAAAATCTTATCCAGAGTTGGATGAGTCAGCTTTGCTTCTAGCCCAAGCAAAGCTGTTGCGTGTGTTTGAAATCCGACCGTTGGACACGTGTTGGTTCCTTAGTGTCCCAAGATCATTTCAGACATATCATGTCGGGTTGCCTCCTAGCTATAAATAGCCCACCCCCCTACACCATAAATTGGTGGCTGCTCAGAGTTAGTGCACGACTTTTGTCGTTTGAGAGCAACCATCTCCGAAGCCTTTGAGAGAGAGATCCTTGCGAGGAAAAAGCCCAAAAAACCCAGAGCCAAAGAGTGTTACGCTTCACTGAAGTCTTTTTGTCCGCGTGACCTAAAGACTTGTTACACTTGAGGACTGTGCATCCTCCAGCCGGTTAGGCGTCATGTTCTGAGGATCCAAGAGTCATTGTGGATCGCCAGTGAACGGGGTCTGTGAAGGTTTGGAAGTCTACCTTGAAGACTTACCAGAGTGATTGGGCGAGGACTGGGTGTCCTTAGGTCGAGGGGAATAAGGTGAAGACACACTCTTCTGAGTTCAATCTCAACCTCCCTAACCAGACATACAGTTGTCACAACAACTGGAACTGGTCTACCAAATCCTTGTCTTCACCAAGCTACTGGTTCTTTCCCCTACCTGAAGGAAATATGCCCTAGAGGCAATAATAAAGTTGTTATCTATATTTTCTAATATCATGATAAATATTTATTATTCATGCTAGAATTGTATTAACCGGAAAATTGATACATGTGTGAATACATAGACAAAACAAAGTATCCCTAGTATGCCTCTACTTGACTAGCTCGTTAATCAAAGATGGTTAAGTTTCCTGACCATAGACATGTGTTGTCATTTGATTAACGGGATCACATAATTAGGAGAATGATGTGATGGATAAGACCCATCCGTTAGCTTAGCATAATGATTGTTAAGTTTTATTGCTATTGCTTTCTTCATGACTTATACATGTTCCTCTGACTATGAGATTATGCAACTCCCGAATACCGGAGGAACACCTTGTGTGCTATCAAACGTCACAACGTAACTCGGTGATTATAAAGATGCTCTTCAGGTGTCTCCGAAGGTGTTTGTTGGGTTGGCATAGATCGAGATTGGGATTTGTCACTCCGAGTATCGGAGGGGTATCTCTGGGCCCTCTCGGTAATGCACATCACGATAAGCCTTGCAAGCAATGTGACTAATGAGTTACTTGCGGGATGATGCATTACGGAACGAGTAAATAGACTTGCCGGTAACGAGATTGAACTAGGTATGAAGATACCGACGATCGAATCTCGGGCAAGTAACATACCAATGACAAAGGGAATAACGTATGTTGTCATTGCGGTTTGATCAATCAAGATCTTCGTAGAATATGTAGGAACCAATATGATCATCCAGGTTCCACTGTTGGTTATTGATCAGAGATGTGTCTCGGTCATGTCTACATAGTTCTCGAACCCATAGGGTCCGCACGCTTAACGTTCGATGACGATTTGTATTATGAGTTATGTGTTTTGGTGACCAAAGATTGTTCATAGTCCCGGATGAGATCACGGACATGAAGAGGAGTCTCATAACGGTCGACAGGTAAAGATTGATATATTGGAAAATGGTATTCGGACACCGGAATGGTTTCGAAATGGTTCGGGTATTTTACGGAGTACCGAGGGGTTACCGGAACCCCCCGGGGAAGTATTGGGCCTACATGGGCCATAGGGGAGAGGTGAGGCAGCCCAACAGGGGTGGCCGCGCCCCCCTCCCTTGGGGAGTACGAATTAGACTAGGGGAGGGGGCGCGCCCCCCTTTCCTTCTCCTCTTCCCTCTCCCTTCCTCTTTTCCCCTCCGTAAGAAAGGAAAGGGGGGCAAATAGGACTTCGGTTTCACCCCATGGCGCGCCCCCTCTAGGCTGGCGGCCTCTTCCCCTCCTCCTTTATATACGGGGGTAGGGGGCACCCCAAAGTACATCAATTGTTCTTAGCCGTGTGCGGTGCCCCCTCCACTTTCACTCCTCTGGTCATAGCGTCGTAGTTCTTAGGCGAAGCCCTGCACGGATCATATCACCATCACTGTCACCACGCCGTCATGCTGACGAAACTCTCCCTCGACCCTCCGCTGGATCAAGAGTTCGAGGGACGTCATCGAGCTGAACGTGTGCTGAACTCGGAGGTGCCGTATGTCCGGTACTTGATTGGTTGGATCACGAAGACGTTCGACTACATCAACCGCGTTAACCTAACGCTTCTGCTTTCGGTCTGTGAGGGTACGTGGAGACACTCTCCCCCTCTTGTTGCTATGCATCTCCTAGATAGATCTTGCGTGATCGTAGGATTTTTTTTGAAATTACATGCTACGTTCCCCAACAGTGGCATCCGAGTCAGGTCTATGCGTAGATGATATGCACGAGTAGAACACAAAGAGTTGTGGGCAATAATAGTCATGCTGCTTACCACCAACGTCTTATTTTGATTCGGCGGTATTGTTGGAAAGCGGCCATACCAACCTTACATGACCACGTTCATGAGACCGGTTCCACCGACAGACATGCAACTTGTTTTGCATAAAGGTGGCTGGCGGGTGTCTGTTTCTCCAACTTTAGTTGAATCGAATTTGACTATGGCCGGTCCTTGTTGAAGTTTAAAACATCACACTTGACGAAAAGTCATTGTGGTTTTGATGCGTAGGTACGAACGGTTCTTGCTAGAAGCCCGTAGCAACCACGTAAAACTTGCAACAACAAAGTAGAGGACGTCCAACTTGTTTTTGCAGGGCATGTTGTGAGGTGATATGGTCAAGACATGATGTGATATAAGTTATTGTATGAGATGGTCATGTTTTGTAAAAGTTATCGGCAACTGGCAGGAGCCTTATGGTTGTCGCTTTATTATATGAAATGCAATCGCCATGTAATTGCTTTAATTTATCACTATGCGGTAGCGAGTATGCGAGACGACAACGATGCTACGATAGAGATCAAGGTGTCAAGACGGTGACGATGGAGATCATGAAGGTGCTTCAGAGATCAAGATAAAAGGCATAAGATGATGATGGCCATATCATGTCACATATTTTGATTGCATGTGATGTTTATCTTTTATGCATCTAATTTTGCTTAGTACGGCGGTAGCATTATAAGATGATCCCTCACTAAATTTCAACGTATAAGTGTTCTCCCTGAGTATGCACCGTTGTGACAGTTCGTCGTGCCGAGACACCACGTGATGATCGGGTGAGATAAGCTCTATGTTCACATACAACGGGTGCAAGACAGTTTTTCACGTGCAGAATACTCAGGTTAAACTTGACGAGCCTAGCATGTACAGACATGGCCCTGGAAGACTGAGACCGAAAGGTCGAACATGAATCATATAGTAGATATGATCAACATAGAGATGTTCACCATTGAAAACTACTCCATCTCACGTGATGATCAGACATGGTTTAGTTGATATGGATCACGTGATCATTTAGATGACTCGAGGGATGTCTATCTAAGTGGGAGTTCTTTAGTAATATCATTAATTGAACTTAAATTTATCATGAACTTAGTCATGATAGTTTTTTCATATCTATGTTGTTGTAGATCAATGGCCCGTGCTACAGTTCCCTTGAATTTTAATGCATTCCTAGAGAAAGCTAAGTTGAAAGATGATGGTAGCAACTACATGGACTGGTGTCGGTGTCAAAACCGGCGGATCTCGGGTCGGGGGTCCCGAACTGTGTGTCTAAGGTCGATGGTAACAGGAGACAGGGGACACGATGTTTACCCAGGTTCGGGCCCTCTCTATGTAGGTAATACCCTACTTCCTGCTTGATTGATCTTGATGAATATGAGTATTACAAGAGTTGATCTACCACGAGATCGTAATGGCTAAACCCTACAAGTCTAGCCTGTATGACTATGGTAATCAGTCTCTCCCCTTCCGGACTAAGTCCTCCGGTTTATATAGACACCGGGAGGATCTAGGGTTACACAAGGTTGGTTACAAAGAAAGGAGTCTACATATCCGGTCCCCAAGCTTGCCTTCTATGCCAAGGAGAGTTCCATGCGGGAACGGGTGCAGTCTTCGGTCTTCGTATCTTCACAGCCCATCAGTCCGGCCCATGGGTTACAGGCCGGATGCCCGAGGACCCCTTAGTCCTGGACTCCCTCAGTAGCCCCCGAACCAGGCTTCAATGACGAGGTGTTCAGCGCACAGATTGTCTTCGGCATTGCAAGGCAGGTTCCCCCTCCGACGGCTTCCAAGTAATGTATTCGACTTTTAATTCAATGTTGCATCCCTCGGCTTCTGTGTATTTATGACTCCATCTTCCACGTGTCGGGCGAATGCGGACGTTCAGGGTATTTTTTGCAAAGAACACCCTAGCCATGCCAGAAAGAGCGTCTATTTAAAAAGATTTGATCTCAGATCCGTTCGGCACCACGCAGAGAAAATCCTCAGAGACTGCCAGGAAAGACCATTCCAACATGGCTAACATTCCCAGCTCCTCTTCCCGTTCCAACCTAGAGAGAGGCGAGTGAGAGAGGTGCTCTGTGTCCCACGGCCAATTGGAGAAATTGCAAACGCAGGGATTTCTCCCTCCTGCAGATCTGCTCCATGTTCGAGCAGGATTGGCCTCCTTCAACGGCAAAACCCAGGAGGAGGATTTCCCCAATCCGTCTGCGGGAGAACGAGTGTGCTTCGTGCCCTATTTGTTGAGGGGCGTGGGATTTCCCATTCACCCATTCCTCCAAGGGCTTCTGGAGTATTATGGCCTCCAGCTGCATAATTTTACCCCGGCCTCCATTCTGCACAACGCGGGTTATGTTGCTTTATGCGAACTATTTCTGGGTATGGAGGCCCATTTTGAACTGTGGAGAAAGTTGTTCTGCCTTGTCCCGCGTAACCACGAAGGATCAATATTTGAAGTGGGGGGAGCCGAAATATGGCGCGTTGCCGAGACATGATACCTATCCGGCACGCCGAAGAAGGCGTCTGAAGAGTGGACCTCTGAGTGATTTTACATTGATGACGTCGTACTTCCAGATCCAGTCCGGAGAGGCCTCCCCGAGTTTGCGAGTGTTCCTCTGAAGAAGTGCCACAGCTGGCGCCCTCGGAGCCTCGAGGAGGAAGATAGTGCAGAAGTTCGCCAACTCCAAGAGCAAGATCAAGACGCTGGCCCAGTCCTGGTATACAATAGCCGAAGGGATGGTGACCTCCATAGTTCGTGGTGTTCAGCCACTCCAATACAGAGGACTTCCCATGTGGAATTACAATGGGGAAGACGACACCTCCCGCTGCGGTAGGAAAGGTCCGGACACCCCTGCCGCCCTAGCCAAAATATTGGCCGAACTGTTCAAAGGTGAGGAAGTGGATTTCCTGCGCATCATGCACAGAGAAGGATATTCCATGTACAATCCTCCTAGCTGGGTGAGTCCCCAACTTTTTTGCTTGACTCATTTCTCTCCCTGAGCTTTATTAACCCGTCCATTTATAACAGCACCGGCGAAAGACTTTCGAGGGGCTTTACAGCCCCGCCCCGCAGCCCGAGGGCCACGATCAGGATCTTGATCCTCGATTTGAAGAGGATCCAGATATATTCGTGGTGCTCGAGAATGGCATGTTTTACCAGGCGAGCTATGATGGCACCAAAGTGGCCATCATCGCCGATTACCCTGGTCTTCTCCCCGCTTCACACGTAATTAGTCAGGAGGCATCTTCCCCGAAAGGATTCCCTTGTTCTGCCTCACCCACCGTACTGTCTCGTGCTTCGAAGGGGAGGCATTCGACCTACTGTGCTACTCCAGGAGCGACTCCGAAGAGAGCGGCTCCCGCACCGGGCAAGCCTTCGAAGAGGAAGGCAGGCGAAGACACGGTCGGGCCCTCGTCAAAGAAGTATGGGTTTGCAAATATGTTTTTAATAGTCGTATCCAACTGTGACTTTCATGTTCATCCCGTATCAGGAAAAGAGTCCGCCGGACTGTGTCCGGGGGTCCGGGCAGTAATACTCCCAGCAGCCAGGATCCAGCCCCAGCCGAGAGGACGGGGGCCGATATGGGAGTGACGACGGACTGTCCTTCGGCCGAGGGCTCGGAAAATATGTCCGTCACCAACTCGGAAGTGGAGAGCGCCATGAATCATCGGCGCTTGAGGGCCATTTTACGAGACCCCCGCTGTTTGAAAGAGGCGTTTGATGCCTTCAGCTCGGCTGACGCATACATCCGAGCTGCTCGAGATGGGCTTGGCAAAGCCACAAAGCAGCATTTAACGGATGTGCGGGTAAGGTTTATTTTGTCCGAAAAGGATAAGCACATGCTAGTAGCCCTGAGACTGAAAGCAGTTG